>NC_133656.1:139573278-140173278 GCF_009905375.1 Apium graveolens | reverse complement strand
TAAAATATATATTACTAAGTAAAATATTTTATATAGTAATATTACATAATTTTTTTAACTTAGTAATAATATAAATACAAAGTAATATAATATTAGTTCCAACTAATTTAATTACTATTTTTGGAACAAAGTAATAGAAACGTAATTTGAGAAAAATTGACACCGAATTATATTTTTAGCAATTTCATATTAAGGCTCAAAAATAGCCCTCTACCACATTTTCACACTTCGAATATTACCTTATTAGTTACAACTAACTTAATATATTTTTTAAATGAAATGTAGATTTTAATTACTATATTATTAATAATCTAAATTAAAATATATATTACTAAGTAAAATATTTTATATAGTAATATTACATAAATTTTTTAACTTACTAAAAATATAAATACAAAGTATTAGGAGAAGAATGTTTTATATTAGGCAATTTAAAGAAAAATAGGAAGAAAGGGAAATTCTGAGCGGATATGAAACAAGAAGGAAAAAAGAAGGAAAAAAGAAAGAGAAAAAGTCGTCGGCGGAAGAAACCCAGGCCAACCGGCGTTCTTGGAGAAAGAAGTAGGAGGAAATCAAGGATTCCCCGCAGCAACAGGCGTTCGCCCCGGATCCCGCGGCATTTACAGGCATTCCTCTCGATCTCTCTCTCTCTCTCTCTCTCTCTCTCTCTTTTATTACAGTGCATTCTCCGAATTTTGTTCTGTTTATTTCAATAATTAAATCGATTTTTTGTGTTTATTTTAATAATTGCAACGAAATTATGCCTTAGAATTAATTCGTAAATTTCGAAATTTTACCTACATATGGTTTGTAAATTATGTTATAATTATGTTATAATTATGTTATAATTATGTTATAATTATGTTATAATTATGCCTACATTTGGTTTGTTAATTAAAAGTTAATTAAAAATGCATGATTGGTTAGATCGATTTTTAGAAATTTTATGCCTTATAGTATGTACAGTTATGTTAATTTTTAGAAATTGTTGTAATTTAAGATTGAAATTTAATTACATGTTTACAAATAATTAATAATTATTTGCTTATATTTATGCCTACCGTTAAATTTAATAAATTACAAAAATGTAGTTAGTCAGTTATATATAAAATGCTTAAATGTAATTAATAATTATTTACTTATATTAATTGCTATCACCAAAATAATTAGTTCGTACATTCATTGGATGACAGGCTTGTTATACTGAGTTTGTTGGTTGACTTTTTGGATTGGGAATGTGATAATATAGAGGAGATGCTGCCCGTTTTTTTTTTATTTTACAATGCCTTATAGCAAATTTCTTTCTTTTACAGGATTAAATGGCTGGACGACAACTTATCAACCTGGGACCAATTGAAGGGGATTTACTTAATCAACATAACAGACATCGTTCATAGTTTGTGTGGGATAGCATGGTACACATTCTTTTCCCAATATCCGTTATAATTTACAAAAGTCTTGATGCGTATTTTAAATGCATAATACACATTTACTTACAGGGTAATGATGATCATTTACATCTACGTTCGAATTTCAAAACATACTGGGATTGTATTGAGGCGAACCCCCTACCACAACGTATCCACGATGTCGTAAGAGAAGCTGGTTTCATGGGTGTTCTGCTAACCGGGAGTATGAGACTTGATGCTGGGCTCATATCTGCTTTTCTTGATCGCTGGCGCCCGGAGACTCATACTTTCCATCTCCATTTTGGCGAGGCCACTGTGACATTGGAGGATGTTTACTACATATTGGGCCTACGCAGTGTCGGACGTCCAGTGTTACCTATTGGAGGGGATGTAGGTGCATCTTTACTCCATGAGCTTCTTGGTGTTGCCCTATATCCAGAGCAAGATATGGATGTCATAAAGAAGGGTGAAATTAAGATTAGTTGGTTGGTTCGTCATTTTGGTAATTGTTCACGTTTACACTCTTCTGCTGGTCATGACTACGAGCGTGAGCTCCTGTACCACACACGTGCGCACTTGCTTCTGCTCATTGGCTCTACTGTGCCGAATTACAGTGCTTACCGCATGCCTTTGAACCTCTTCCCATTTGTTCGGCACGTGGAACACATCAGTACTTACAGCTGGGACAATGCATGTCTGGCTTATCTTTACCGACGCTTGTGCTCCGCCAGTATTGGATATAAGACGGAGCTTTGTGGGTCCATAACTTTATTATAGGTACATATCCACACTACAACCTTCATGCATACTATTATATACATGATCCATGCTTCATACTTAATATTATATGCGTACAGGTTTGGATCTATGAGCATTGTACAACCTTAGCTCCGATGCAGCGAAATGTTTATTTGATGCAGCATCCCCGTGCTCTGAGGTATGCTACATTCTGACTCAGTTGTTTGATTTTCACAAATGTTGCAACCATGTCGTTAACACAATACATTTTGCTCTAGGTGGATGGTCCCATTGAATGTTACGACTGTGCAGACACATTCGTTACGCGGGATTCGCTATGACCTAGATACCATGTCCGAGGATTCCTTCAGGTGGAGGCCCTACGAGGATTGCGCGGATGAGGCACGAGACATCCCTGCGCTTGAGCTATCACTTATGAGTGCACCTTCTCCTCTTTTTTACTTGACATGCGTGGAGTGGTGCTACACTGATAGGGTCACTAGACAGTTTGGCTACTTGCAGCAGGTCCCTACCGACTCTCCGCTCGGAGGCCATGATTCTTTCCATAGGGGTCAGAGAGGATGGCCTTTGTAGTTCGATAGGGTGCTTGAGCTGTGGAACTCACGCCACAGTGCAGTGCTTCAGCCACCAGCTTACAGGCGCACTCGGAGACCTATGTGCGCAGTTCAGTATCCTCAGTGGTTTGATAGAGTCACAAGGTGTTTCATGATCAACCCTAGGATGTAGAGGGGCCAACAAGGCTTCCAGGGGTCGCAGGGATACTTACCCGTGGCTGTAAGATTTATATTCTTAAGTAAACTACCTCCGTTTTTTTCCTTATATGACTTTATGTTCACACTTTTACATGTTGTCAATGCAGGCTGAGGGCTTGTCCGCTGCCTACCACCAGATTCGGGGTTCGGGCATGGCTGAGGATGATGCTACTGTGGATGAGTCACTTCAGGGCTTACATGGCACATTAGATGCCATAGGATTCACTTCTCTTTCATAGAGGCCCCCGCATCCACCTCCTGCTACCCCACGTACTAGCGGTGTTCATGTACGTAGGCCACGTACGGCTTCTCTTCATGTTACGGTAGCTCCTTTGGATGGTTGGGAGCCTTGGCCTCGCCCATCAGTTGGTGAGGGTTCTTCTCTATACACCTCGTATGCATCAGGTTGGGAGCAAAGTTCCCCAGGGCATGGACATACTGAGCCTACCTGGGACCACTACGTTCAGGGAGAGGGATCCTCTCATATGTCTACTTGGGGTCGTAGTTCCCAAGTCCATGATGTTGCGGGCTCCTCGTGGGGGCAGATATCTCAGAGCCATGCTGCTGTTACATCTACTTTTGGCCACAGTACTCAGAGCCCTTATTTCGGCACATCTACTATGGGCCATAGTTCTGAGAGCCCTTATGTTGATCCTAGTGCTTGGGCTGCTGGATCCACTTGGGGCCATTCTACTCAGAGTGATTATGGTCATGTGGTTCAGGCTTTTCCACAGCCTACCTACAGTTTTCAACCCGAGACTAGTGGTTCGGGATTTTCTTTTCAGACCCCGGCTAGGGGGTTCGACCCTTGGTTGGTACATGACACCTCCGCACAGAGCTTCGAGCAGGGGCGTCAGATGCATACACCCCATTAGATATGCATGTCATGCAGCAGCCTCGTAGAGCAGTAAAAGGGAAAGGGAGGCTATGTCATACCGGCAGGAGGTCCTGTGGCTGATCAGTACTGTTGCTCATGTTCCCAGCCTTCTCGTCTTTATTATGCCATGTTTTCAGTTTGTATGCAGTTTAGACTTTACTTTATTAGTTATGGTCACTTTCGTACTTGTTGTATTTTATTATTCCACGATCAACTCACTTCCATTCCCGGTATTAGTATTCAAAATGCTTTCTAAACTAGCTCCAAATGGTGCACACTTAAACAATTTAAAACTTGATCCAAATGAAAATAATGTTACAAGGGAACCATTGGAAAACTAAAATGATACATCAATGATAACGGGAAATATGATATTGCAACACATTTCCAACATGAGACACTAAACTCCATACTTATCTACTCGCATTTTCATTTGTTCTAACAACTGTAAAGCTACTTTGAATGACAGTAATAGACTATACAACCCACTGATAAAAGTAATTCAAACACGCAATGGACTATTAATGACAATCTTATTTTGCTTTCAATCTTTATTCACACTCTACAGTTGTTACACAATGACATTTCATTTTTCTTACCTTCACTACAACGAGTAGTCATTTCAAAATAATTGAAGATAATTGCATGTGAAAATATGGCAACTCAAAGTCTTTATTAAAGGCAGTATGGAAAACAGCAATGACAACTCAAATCACATATTTACAAATTAATTGTTGGTTATTGCTAATAAGATTTCAGTGGTTGTTGGATAACATATTAATATTATATTTGTCATTGAGTATACTGTAAGAATGCAAAATAACCTTACGCTGTACCACTATAAGGCTCATTTTGCCCTATAAATACATCATACTTCATAACTTTAAACCATATGTTCAAACTGTAGACATCTTATTACACATAAAATAGATAAGGGCAAATGGCATGCAACACCTACAAATGTTATGAGAGGTATGCGTCTACTAAGTTTAGCTGAATCCGTTGAACGTGGAAGGAAAAAGAAAGAATCCAAAACCGCGAAGAAATTGTATGGTAAGGTTAATCAGAAAATATTGGACGAAATAAAAGCTGATAAAATGAAGATTGAAAGGGCCTATAACGATATGTTCCAAACGGAGGAGGAACGTATCCGTCAGGTGGATGAGGTTTACAAAAAATATGACATAATGGAAATCAACCTTATCGAAAAAGATGATAACTTAATAGCAAGGTACGTTGTGGCTCATTAGCAACACCTACAGATGGAGGCCGAGGATGAAGAGTCTGGTGAAGAGTCTGATGAATATGTGGTTAACCTTGCTGATTTTTAGCAAATAATGTAATTTCTTTGCCTCATTGTAATAATTTTTTCCCTCAAATATCTTCTTCTTATCCATCACTGCATTAAACACCCCATTTGCGAATCTCCTCAAAAATAAGATAAGTTGAAACAAGTACGGTGTGTTTTCAAAGGTAATGCACATGTAATAATTCAGAACTTTAGTCACGTGCAAATATTTTAAATGATTTGAAAACTCAAACTATTAAATTCACCTTCATCATTATTGCCCCAGTTCAAAGTTTAAAGTTTTACCAATTCATTTTTTGGCCTATAAATATCTGCGAACCTATAAGTCATCATCTCAACTTTACCCCTCTCTAGTTTAACATTCTCCATATTTTTAGATTCATACACTGAGGTCATGGACAAGGGCAAGGGACACGCAAGCTCGGAAATGCGTAACAACGGGGAAGTTAATTGGTATAAATGGGCCGAATCTCAGGTGCCTACTGAATCTCACAGAGCAAAAATCAGTGAGGTCAAGCAATTTATCCAAAGAATGTGAGCTATACGGGCTGCACAAGGATTCGCCGTCCGTGACAATGAACAGTTTATTGGGTACGGGGAAATGCACTTCGAGTTTATGAAATCATCGATCCGGTATGAAGATAATATTAATAAGAATTTCAATGCTGGTAATATTTCAAAGAAAGAACATGATTATGAATTAAAAGAAATGTGTCGATACTACCACTTCATGGAGGACGAGCTTGAGATGAGGAAAAGGGAGGCCGAGGATGTAGTCGCAAGGTGTAGGAGTGAAAAGATACGTGAAGAGGAACAATAGTGGGATAATAAATATGCTAAGTATATTGTCAAACTTGGGGATTTTTCTCAAGGCCACGATGATGCTGGTATGGCTACAAACATCTGTTATAGCACTCACGGCCCCGACCCGTGGCCACCGTGTCAAACTCGGTCGAGTAGGCACGCATCGACCCACAAAAATGGGGAGGGAGGTCATAAGCATACCTCCCCTCACAATCAAGAGGATGAGGAAGAAAATGATGAGAAAGCTAACGAGATTGTAGATCAAGAATTTGATCATTACGTAGTTAATCTTGCGGATGACTAAAGAATTTGAGAGTTCTTTCATTATCTTTTTTTCAGTTGCAATGTACTTCCTACTTTATCATTTTCATTATCCCACTTTCCGTTACAACGTACTTTTAAATTTTTTATCCCTCGTGACACCCTTTCTCGAGTTTCAAATTAAAAAATATAATGTAACATATACAGTACAAATATATTTTACATACCTACCAAACAATAGAAAAATGGACCCAACAAATTTTTTGCCAATTACGCACAAACATTCCCTCGCTTGACAATTACGCACTCGCCGCTCAATACACCAATTTCGAAGCTACAAAAGTGTTACTGATATTAGTTTTTAATAAAAAAAATTGCCCAAAATATAGGTTTATATTACAACACAACAAAAAAATTTGGAACCCAATAAATCTAGTGTTATTTATATACGCTCATGCCAAAACATGCCCTCACCTAAAAATTTTAATCTCACATTGCACGACACCCTTTTCGGAGCTAGAAAAATCTTATTTATACGGTTTTTTATTTAAATTAAAAAATACACACATAAAATAGGTTTATATTACAAGACAGAAAAAAAAATTTAACTAAAAACATTTTCCATTTTTTTAACATGGGAGTCCAAAAATAGCCCTTCATCTAATTTAATTCCATTCAAAACAAAACAAACACAGGTCATTATTTTTCGCAGAAAAAAAATTATAAATGACCCCAGAATGCCACTTGTTCTGGGTATCAATTGAAAATCCCCGAAAGTACAGGCGTTTTGTACCATTTTTGGAATTTTTTGAATATGTATACCAAAAAACTGAATTTCTTGTTGATCTGTACCATAAAAGGGACGGAGCCCTGTATAAGCCATACCACGTGACCAAGCCTATGCCTGAAAATTTTCAAGTTTATTCAATCACGGTGTATTATGAATATGTTAACACCATACAAAGAATATAAACTTAAAAAAGTCTGCACCATGTCTTAGAATTCCAGTAGTCTGTGTCGAGAAATGTGAACGACATGTTGGTAGTAGACATCTTCAACTGTCTTTTCCCAGTCCATTTGTATAAGAAGAACTAAGAAACTTAGTTACAATTAGAAGTCAGTAAGGTCGATAACAAGATAACCAAAGTAGGAAAACATAACATTAGATAAAAAATTAACAAAATTGTAAATCAACTTCTAATAATCAAAGGACGCATTGAAAGTCGAAAGGCATCTGTACATTAACCATGATTGGATCGAATTTCAATGCCCTGAATTACGTAGTCACCCTTAGTAACTATACTTGGTTCCATTACTCTCATCTCCAAATCCTTGTTTTCCCCTCCCTTGTTGAAGTATTCTCGCAACTCAACTTCTAACTGTTATACCCAAAATTTGGCATTGGGTTGACTCGGGTCAAATACGGCTTACATACGGTCAAACCCGGTGCTGCGTTGTGGAAGGTTAGGACGCATCTTGGCCTATAGGACGCGCCTTATCTTGATTTGATACTTTATTGTCTGGTGATAGCGAAGCTTGGACCAGGACGCGCCCAATTGCGGTTGACGCGTCAAAATTTGAAAAATTGTTTGTTAAATGTGATCTAGCGGAAAGGAGGATGGAGGACGCGTTTGTCTCCACTAGGACGCGTACTGTACTTTGGCACGCTATAAGGAATGGTTAATGAAGAAACAGGGTTGGATTTATGAATGGAAGGGCGCGCCCAAAAGGTTAGGACGCGTCCTGTGATTGATCTATGTGCTATCAATGGGGACTTCATGGAAAAGCTTGTATGGAGAGGAGCAATGGAGGTTATTTTTAGTAACATATTTGTTGCAGGTACCCTTTGAAGAATTCCCTCCTTGAGACGGTCAAGGAAGGGGATGTCCGTGAAAAGCTTGAAGGCCTCCAGGGGTATACCTGATGATTGAAGGCCTCTTCCTGTATTCAACGGGTGTCCTCATTGGGGATGTGGGGTTAACTTTGGTGTGTGCTTTGTGAACTCTGTTCTTGCATTCAACGGGTGTCCTTGTTGTAGAACTTTGGAGTCATCCTGCACTTTGCACCCAAGAGCTTGGGATCACCTGTCCTGCTATCTGGTGGGTTGTCCTCATTCGGGGGACAGGGACGCGTCTGGCACTTGGGGTGAACTGTGGCTATACCTGCGTCCGTACATCAAGGGAGATAGCTGTAGCGGAGTGTTATCCTTGCACAGGGAGATGCATTATCCGTGAAGTCCTGCGATTACGGACGAGCCTTGAGCCTTCGCGGTTGGGCCTCATAGTTGGACATTCCTAAAGCTAGCGAAAGACGGATTTTGAATGGGCTTCTACTGGACCTAGGAATAAGAAGTCTAAGTCCATTAGACTTCTTGTTCTACGAGAACTACGTCAGGCTTGATCCCTATATAAAGGGTATGTAGGCACATTGAGAGGGTAAGAAGTTGAGAGCTGATAAGAGAGCCACCACTTACTCTGATCAATCTCAGCCTAAAAAAATCATAAACCACCACACACCGCTTAAGTTCCCGGCAAAGAACCACCGTCATAGATCTTAGTTCCGGCGAGAAACCTCAAACTTTGTTGATACCAAATTCCTCCGTCAACAAATTGGTGCTAGAAGGAGGGGTGCTAATTAAGGTCGTAATCTTAGGAGGAAAAGATGTCTTATAATCGTGATGGAAGTTCTTATGATGGAAGTGACAGCAGATCTGAAGGAGAAGGCGGGGGAGGCTACACTCGCCATGAACTATACGTTCCCGGAAACATGGCAGGACCCACCAAGAGCTCCTGATGTGGGGGGACACCTCCAGTTCTCATCAGCAACGCTGATATCTTGGAGCAGTTATATCGCATGGGGGATACCCTTAACAGTTTTCACTCAAGACTGAACACGGTGGAGCGTCGAAGGACGAGGAGAGGTCGTCGTTTCCCCCGTCACGGTCATGCCTTAGGGAAAGCCCCTATAGTTGAAGGAAACACCCAGGGCAGCGGGGAAAACCCGCGAATCACTCCGCGGCGCTTGGAATATTCTGATGATGTAGAGCCTATTGTGGAGCTTGTTGATGAGGACACCGAGGGTAGGGAAAGGCCTCGCCTTGTTAACCAGGTGGTGCCACACCCACATAGATCTGGGCGTACGATGGACGAGCGTCGTCGTGCGGAGAACACTCAAAATCAAGATGAGAAAGGAAGGGATCTTTCAGCCTTGAAAAGGAGGTTTGGCATAAGGTTGAAAGACGACGATTTGAGGATGTTGCTGATAGAATGGCAAAAAGAAGGAAATGCCGGAGAAGTGAGGCCTCGTGACACGACGCGTGTGCCCCCGGCATTTCAAAGGGATGACGGGGCGCGGCAAAGCGAGCACGAGCGTGCCCCTCCGCGAGGAAGGCCCGGGAATTACTACCGGGGATATCAGAGGAATGGATGAGGAAGAATGGGATATCAATACGGAAGAGCACATTATAATGGTAGGAGAGGTGGAGCACCCTCCGCTGGAGAAGCCCCTATCGTTATTCCCGTAGCTTCCCACAGTGCTACTCGTAATGGGTCTGGGGCGCGTCCTCATGACCCGGACGGCGGGCGAAGTCAAGTAAGAATACAAAACAATGATAAAATTCTGTGACGGTCAAGAGGAACCTCGCGTGCGGGAAAATATTCAAAACCAAGATGGTAACATGCCACAGCCGCAGCCTCAGGGCGAGGGGCGGCAAGATCCACCGCCACACACGGGGGGTAATCAAGGGGAATTACGTGAAGTCGCAGAGCAACCCCAACAGCCTAATGTTCAAACCATTCCTGGGATAGGAACGTTTAATGTGAACGACCTCAAGAGGTTGCTCAACCATCTTGAGGGAGAAAGAGTAACGGTGACTGCACAAGCTCCTTCTCCTTTTGCTACTGTTGTGAGGGAGGCGCAATTGCCCGCAGGATACAGGAACACAACCAATGACTTGCGTTTTCATGGGAATTCTGATCCTGTGGAATTCCTGGGGCGTTTTAACATTGAAATGGACGTATATCAAGTACCTGATTTGACTCGATGCCGTCTCCTGGCAACCACTTTTAGAGAAGGCGCTCAGCAGTGGTTCCAAAAACTTGGTCCAGGTGTGATCACATCCTGGGAACAGATGAAAACTTTGTTTTTGACACAATTCCAAGCCGCAGTGAAGTACACACCACCTGTTACCATACTAGCTAATGTGAAACAAAAGGAAGGAGAAAGTTTGACTTCGTATTTCAAGAGGTTTAATGCGGAATCCACTTTGGTGAGGGGTGTAACTGATGAGACACTGAAAATACTGCTTATAGCTGGGTTGCGTATGGGAACGTATTTCTGGAAGCACCTACAAGGGAAGGACCCTGTGTCACTAGCCGATGTGCTTGCGCAGGCGGAGTCGTTCAAAGCAATTGAGCAGTCGCTTGCAGAAATAAAAAAGAATGACAATACCCATAACTCCAAGGGGCGATCCAAGAGAAGGGATAGATCCTTGAGCCCAGATTATTGGCAAAATTCCAGAAGCCCTAACAGGGTGAACACCATGAGCTCGCGGAGAAAATGGAGCCCACCGTCAAATTACGAGAGAAGGGTCAGCAATTATACACCACTGGCGGCGTCCATTGATCATATCTTTGAGGTAAATAAGGATAGAGGAATCTTCAAGAAGCCCGATCGTCTAACTTCATGGCAGAGCAGAGACAAAAAGAAGTATTGTGACTACCATGAGTCTACTGGCCATGACACCCATGAGTGTCATCACCTACGGGATGAAATTGAGGAATTGATCAAGGCTGGATACCTAAGAGAATGGATTGACAAGGTGAAGCGACGCAGGGGAATTGATGACAAGGGTAAGGATGAAAGACAGCCCCCGCGGGCAGAAGATGTTGAAAAAATAGCAGAAGTCAAGTTTTAGAGGGCTGGCAGCATCAGGGCAATTTTTGGAGGACACCCTTTTGTTGGTGATAGTAATCGAGCACTGGAAAGAAACGCGAGAGAAGCGCGACATCCACCACTCACCAACATCCACAGCTTAGAAGACAGATCCCCGAAGGTCTTTAAGGGAGAGTCCGCTGATATTACGTTCATGGAAAAAGAATTAAGGTGGGTGCATCACCCTCACAATGATGCGCTGGTGATTACCATGCTTATTGGGGCAATGAATGTACATCGCCTCTTCTTGGATAATGGGAGTTCTACGAATATCTTGTACTACAGCACTTACAAAAAGCTGGGTTTCCCGGATAGCGACATGTATTTCGAAGATGCGCACATGTATGGCTTCACTGGGGAAGCAGTGAGAGTTATGGGTTCGGTCAGGCATCCCGTCACGCTCGGAGAAGGGGCTTTGTCATTCACTCAAATAATATACTTCAAAGTGCTGGATCAGGATTCCGCGCACAATGTGTTGGTCGGCAGACCTTGGTTGCGAGCGTTCAGGGTGATAACCTCGATACATCACTTAATGATAAAGTTCCCAACACCAAACGGAGTTGGCAGTCTGAGAGGGTCGCAGTATGAGTCACGCGACTACTATCATAAGGTTGTTAAAGAATTCCGCAGGAGAAGGTACGAAGGAAAAGGTCTCCCCTTTGAGGATGTAGAAGATATTCATACAAAACCAAGTGGAGAGGTCCATGCCCACTATTTCGTTGAAGGCCCCGAAGAGGAAGAAACCTATGTCTCTGGGAACTCTTTTTTGATGCTGGGACATGTTTCGAAGATCCGTAGTGTGGAAGAAGTGGTGGTGAGCCATGCAGAGGAGATCATATAGAAGGAGGTTAACGGGGAAAAGTTGGAAGAGAGAAGTGAGATTTTGCAAGGTCTCGGGAATAACTTCAAGGTGGATGCTCCTCAAAAGAAGGACGCATCCTTGAGGAACGAAAATGGAATTGAGGTTGATGCTCCTCCAAATGAGGACGCACCCTCTTCATCTGCGTTGCACAAAGTTATGCCCTGTCTTGAGGTGGATGCTCTCACTCATGAGGACGCGCCCTCAGATGCAAAGGTGGAAGTCGAAGACCCCCGAGACTTTGATTTCGATTTGGATCCCAGGATCCCTATGCCCGCCGAAAAGACGGGACCGGCTGAAGACACAATATCTATCCAGTTGATAAAAATGACCCGAGCAAGGTTTTGAAAGTCGGATCCCAGTTAGATGATGAAATGAGAGGAAGTCTTACCCGCTTTCTAATTGCAAATCTTGATGTCTTCGCGTGGAGTTATTCCAATATGATAGGAATCGACCCAGAAGTAATGTGTCACCGTTTGAATATCTTCCCGAATTGCAAGGGCATATGTCAAAAATACCGCCCAGTAAGTGGGGAAAGGGCGATAGCATTAAAAGAAGAAGTAGACCGGTTGTTGGAGGTGGGGCTCATCAAAGAATCGTTCTACCCCGAATGGCTTGCAAATCCAGTGTTGGTGAAGAAGCCGAATGGGAAGTGGAGGACATGTATGGATTTCACAAATCTCAATAAGGCATGTCCAAAGGATAGCTTCCCGCTGCCAAGAATCGATCAGTTGGTTGACGCGACGGCGGGGCATGCGTTGCTGAGTTTTATGGATGCATACTCTGGTTACAATCAAATTCCGATGTATGGCCCTGATCAAGAACATACATCCTTCATTACTGACAGGGGGTTATACTGTTACATAGGAATGCCATTTGGTTTGATTAATGCTGGCGTAACCTACCAGCGGTTGGTAAACATGATGTTCAAGGATCAAATCGGGGGAACTATGGAAGTGTATGTGGATGATATGCTGGTAAAGTCCGAGGTGGCGAGTGACCACATCAAGCACCTGATGGAGATGTTTAACATTCTAAGGAGGTTTTGTATGAAATTAAATCCGCAAAAGTGTGTGTTCGGCGTGGAGTCGGGAAAGTTTCTCGGGTTTATTGTCAACCACAGGGGAATTGAGGCTAACCCCGCGAAGATCAAGGCGTTGTTGGATATGAAGTCGCCCACCAATGTGAAACAGGTGCAGAGTTTAACTGGGAGAATCGCCGCGTTAAATCAATTTGTTTCCAAGTCGTCCGATAGATGCAAGGAATTTTTCAAGGCAATTAAATTAGCGGGGAAAGACTTTGTATGGACGTCGGAATGCGAAGAGGCTTTCAAAAGAATCAAGGAGCAACTGGGAAACCCTCCCATGTTGTCAAAGCCGTTGGATGGGGTGTTAGGTCACACACACTGTAGAGGGGGTGAATACAGTGTAAAGTACAATCAAATCGAACTCTAATAACTCAAGTAACAGAAAACAAACTTTATTGAAATAATGAACTCTGTTACAGTATGGAACTGTTACCTCTCAGTGATGAACAAATATCACGAGAGTTTCTAGAGTTATATTGAATAATCTTCTCGAATATGATAACACTTATAGTGTAAACCCTATGTCTGTGTTTATATACTACACAGTTACAAGATAATTGCTAACTGATATGGAATATAAATCTGCTTCCTAAAATATATCAATCAGATATCTTTTCTTCCAAGCATTATATTCTTCATAGAACTCCTTCTTCATGCATATCTCTTCTTATGCTTATCTCGATCTTCTTTCCTTTAATCAGCTGCTGTCCTTATCTGAACGTCCTTCAGTACTTAAGTTCTGATATCCATCTTCTGATGATTATCTTCTGATAATATAAGTACTGATATCCTTAAGTCCTGACTTCCAGTAAGTACTGATTTATCCTGTTTAAGTAAGATCTGAAAACTAAACATAAATCATATTAGCCATGACATTATCAAATATATCTAACAATCTCCCCCAACTTGTAAATTAGCATAATATACAAGTTTAATAGATATTTGATGATGTCAAAAACATTAAGTACAAATGCATGAGAATTAGACTAGATAACTACAACTTACAGACCTTAAAGCTTTACCAATATTTAACTTCTGATAACAGCTTCAGTCTGTACAAATATCAGAATTTAATCAGTTGTAGATCTTGACTTGACTTCATCTTCTGATCTCTCTGATGTCAGGAGTTGTTCTGAGATAGTTCTTTAATAAACATTTCTCAGCATATCTAAGTTCATCAATCATCCTCCTTTTAGCATCTTTAAGCTCTGCAGTATCTTCACCAATTTGAAAGATTGCAACCCTGAGATCATTAATCTTAGCTTTTCTCATATCCTGATCCATTCTGATCAAATATGCCTTATCAGACTCAAGATTGAATTCCACAGCCCTGTAACCCAGAAAGGTAGTTATAATCTTAGCAGTGTCGGGCTTCATTTTAACTATATCACCCTTGTGATCTCTGTACTTTGGAACATATGTGCTGTCAGACTTAACAGAATAAAGCCTTTTCTGTCTCTGAATCTGATCCTTCAAATAGTTTGCAGCACTTCCTGTCAATCTGTCATTCACTTGAAGTAAGAATAGTACATGCTCCAATTCTTCAAAATACTTCAATGGAATGGCATTTTGCCTTATATGATAAACCCTACCATCTGTCATGAAGTACAACAAGATGTGTTCTTTCAAGTAGGTATGGTAAACCATTTGTACATATTCCAGTTACTTCAATCTCTCAGGAGTTGCTCCAATACCTGGTTCACTCAAGGAAGTTGGATCATTGGTAGTGTTATGTATTCTTCTTTCATCAGCACTTCCCAATCCAGTTTTATCTCTTGCTTCCTTTCCGGTAACTACTCTTGTTTCAAAACCACTTGCAGTAGTCTTCAAAGGTTGAGTCTGTTTTGCTTTAGTGAATCCTGGTAGGAGTGTCTTTGATCTATCTTCTGATATCAAGTTAACTTGAGCTATTTCAGAGGTTACTTGTTTCTTCGAAATATCAGAACTTACTGTCTCTTAACTCTGAACAACTTGAGCCATATCAGAGGTTGTCTTAAAAACTTTTCTTGAAGTCAGAGCAAGATCATCCTTTTCATCAGTGATTTCTTCATTCTCAGGAGGCACATAAACCTTGATAGGTTCACCAACCTTTTCTTTACCCTTGGATCTTGGATCTATCTACGGTTGTGATTTAGCCAATGTTGCTTCAGTATGTGTCCTTTCTTTTATCATAATGCCTTTGAGTTTTGGAAGTGTCTTTTTACTAGAAGCTTCAGATTTAGATGTGACTTTCTCTGATTTAAGTCTGGCTTCTTCTTCCATTAAACTCTCCAAGTCCATTCCTGGATTTTCCTGAAGAAATAACTGTCTTGACATTTCTTCATCAAGATCTAAAAGTTCATCAGAACTTTTCCTCTTACCAGTAGCAGAACTAATTCTTTTCCCAGTATCAGAACTTATCCTGTGACTTGTGATTTCATCTTTTCCTGATGAGAAACTCTACCTTGACTATGACCTCTACCCATTCCAGAGTTTCCTTGATCATCCTTTTCATCATCCTTCCCTTTCAGTGTCTTATCAGTTTTGCATTTGGACTTAATTACTTTCTCCCCCTTTTTGGCATCAGCAGGTAATAGAAGAGAGACAAGCAATTCCACTGAGGCTTGGATTTCATTAAGTTGAGATTGCTGAGAAGCTTGATTTTTCAGAATATCATCAATCTGAGCTTGTTGGATCTCTTGAGTCTTCTCAATATAAGCAACCCTATCAAAGGTAGGTTGGAAGAACTTTTTCTTATCAATCTTTTGAACTTGTTCTTGCTTCATGAGTTCTTCCCTTAAGAGATGTAACTCTGCATGAGTAGTTGAATGGAGACCTTGTAAATGTTTAGTACTCAATGCAGTGACTCTAAGCTGTGTTTTGAAATCATCAGTATTTAACAGTTCATCAGCTTTTGTCAAGTGCTCAGCCAGATTCTGTGCAGATGGAGCACAGGTGATTGAGTTCCATTCCTTAGTCCACTCCTGTCCTGCAGGAGTTTCACTCCAAGGCACTGGTGCTTTTCTTGTAACAAACTTCTTAACAAGTTCAGATTTAAGAACAGTTTATTGAGGGGCATGTCCTGGAGGACCTGCTTCATCAGCATCTGTATTTGGAGCAGCATCACCAGTATCTCCAGCATTTGCGGCATCAGAACTTACAGAATCAGTATCTTCTGATAAAACAACAGTATGAGTAGCAATGGAGGCATCAGCAGCATCCTCTAATTGCTGATCTGGTTCCAAGTTCTGATCAACAGCCATATCCTGATACTCACCTATATTCTGATCATTAGCATCTAGATGCAGAGAAGGTGTAGTAGATAATTCTGGAGTTTGAGCAGCATCAGTAACAGGTGTTGTTGATGGATTAGTTATTGTTGGAGCTTCTAAGCAAATTACTTCAGGCACAACCAAGGTCTGGATATCAATATCATCACTTGTGCCTGTATTAACAGGAGATACAGTCTTTTGAACAGGAGACACAGATGGTGTGTTGACCTTTTCAATAAGAGCTTCCTGAGTTGGAGTTGATGGAGAAGTATTGACTGTAGCAGATTCCTTTTCTTGTGAGATCAGAGATTCCTGATCTCCTTCCTTAGCTGCTGCTTCTTTATCATCTGATACTGGCCTTTTTGCCCTCTGTTTCTTGTATCTCTTTGAAGATATGGATTCTTTGGGAGTTGCAGCAACAGTCATTCTTCTAAGCTGTTTGAGAAGCTTAGATCCCCCATTTCCAGAATCCTTCTGAGAAGAAACTTTCTCAGCTTCTTCGACAACAGGTTCTGATGTAGAAACCTGTTCCTCACTGTCTGACTCATCTCTCAAAGCAATCCTCCTTCTCTTCTGAGGTGATTGAGGTACAATCTTTGTCCTCTTTGGCTTGAAGGATGAGGGCTTCACAGTAGGTCCTGAGGATGAAGATTGAACTTTCTGTGAAGTGTTGAGATATGATTTGAGATATTTCCTGAGGGTAGGTTGAGTAGTATGAGTGGCATGCTCTGATGGTTGTTGTGGTGTTTGAGATGTGGTGGTTGGTTGGATATTGGGATAAACAGATCTATAGGATTCAGGATCAGCATTTACCAAGATTTGTTTTACAGACTGAGGAATCTGTAAAGGTCTAACCACTTGTTTCTTAGTGTCAGCATTTACCAGGTCATTAAAGTAACGTTTTGCAACTTTGAAAGGTGGAGTTAAGGTACTGGCTAACTGAGGATCATCAGTACAAAAAGTATATATAAGCTGACAGAATCTAGCAAAGTAGACAACATTCATATCCTCTATCATCCTATCCCCAATAAAACTTATCACAGCAGTTGCAAAATCAAAATGAGTTTGGTTAATGATAGCATACCCGATGTGCTGACTCATTATAGGGATGGCATCAAAATTTGAACACTTGTTCCCAAAAGCTTTAGTGATGCAGTCAAAGAAGAAACTCTATTCCCTCCTGATATGAGCCCGTTTCAACTGCCCAAGCTTTGCCAAACTCTGCTCATACCCCAAACTGGCCATTAACTCTTGAAGAGTTGATTCCTCTGGAGTGGAAAAAGTACATCCTTCTGGTAGATGTAGAGCCTTGCGTATTGTACCAGGAGTGACTACATATGTAAAATCACCCACTTCGAAAATAATACTAGGAGTACCATTTTGACCACCATTATCAAAGTTTGCAGTCCTCCAAAATGTCAGAACTTGTTGGCTTGAGAAGACTGAAGGTTGGGTCAATGCATACCCGATTTCACTGTGTGCAAGAAGATCTTGCACAAAATGCAACTCAGACGGAGCTTCAGCATTATCAAGAATTGCAGCATAGTTATTTGGAACAAATTTAGCTCCATCAATGATTAAATCCTTAGGTGCCATGAAAATAATCGAGATTTATAAGTGCATGTTAGGTGTTTGATAGAATGTCTATATGAAAAACCAACTTTAGAAGAAGAAATAGAGTAAAAGCAAATTGAGAGAAAAAATATAAAAGTGAATAAAAGATTAGAAAATCCTCTCTCTGTCTTACTTATACTTTTGAAAAAAACTGTAACCGTTGGACACCTGTCAGACATACAGTAATAACGAATAGTTAATGGGCACGGGAAAACAGTAATCATCACTTACCCACTTGTAGTTTTTCAAGGAAAAAACCGTTCCACTTACCCAGTTATTCCATTAATTAAGGTAAATCAGTTTTAATTCAGAATTGAAACTATTTTCACTTATTCAATTATTTTTCACTGCAACACCAATATTCTGAAAAAAATCGAGTGAGTATGACCAAAATAAATCAAGGGAACAAGTACTGATAGTGTAAAATCAGAACTTAAGTTAAATTTAGATTATAATGGTCATCAGAATATAAATATTTATCAGTATTTATCAATATATTTCAGAACATCTCAGAGACAAGAACTTGCAAAAAAAAAATCATTAATATATGGAGAGAATACATTTATGAAATTTAAAGTACATCAGAACTTTTACAAGATTGTCCTAAGCTGCTAAACCTAACATCAACAGCCTTAGTCCTAGCTTAAGAAGCAGGGCAAGGCTGACGATGAAGAAAAATAGGAAAAAGAAAATAAATCATTTCTTCTTCCTACTCTCGACAAACAGAATCGCGAGTCAAATGATTCGCTCTTGCTGGCGGAGAGCTTCCAACCTTTCCTCCTCCAATCGCTCCAGATGGCGATGGTAGTCCATGTAGAAGAACAGGAGGTGGGTGAGTACCTCCTAGGGAACTGAGTCCCATATCTCATCAGGAATGGAAGTAACATGCCATTTCTGCTGCCAGGCTTCACAGCTTAGCTCCATGTTAAATGTTTCATAGTTCAAAAACATATTGTAATTGACCATGGTGTATTTGATATAAAGATTATGAAGGTGAGTTTGTGATAAAATATTTGATGTGAAGTGGTTGTTTATATAGGCAAGAGAATGCCAGGAGACGCAAAGAAATTTAATGCTGACAGGTAGAATTAATCCTACCTCGTCTCCCCAGACTTGGAAAAAGAAAAAACAGTCATTGGAAAGGTAAAACATGGTTTAATGCGCACAAGTAGCAAATAATTGACTGTGCATGTACGAGTACCACTATCCCTAAATATAGTGACTGTTAATCTTCCACTTCAACATATTCTGGTTTAAACTGATACTGTTTTTAAATTTTATCCATAAATAAGTCAAGTAAAGAATCAGAATTTAATATCAGAACTTAGACTTATATCAGAACTTAACGGTCATCAGAACATAATTTCTTAACTCGAAAAATGAATGCCTATATTAGTAAGTCCTCACACAAATTCTGATTTAGATTCTTCAGAACTTAATCATCAGAACATGCAATCAGAACTTGTCCTCAGAATTTGTGCAATGTGACACAGAAACTGTTCATCTAAAATAACATAGATCACCACAGTTATTTTCATCATTCATATGGAGTGTTGAGTGTGTGCATTAAGCTAAATATCAGATAAAGAGTAAAGTCTGATTCACTTCAGTACATCTTAGAAATAAGGCATAACTAAAACTTTACTTAAAACCTGTCATTATTCTGAAACCTACTGTTGAATGAGTTCATGCTGGAGTCCACCTCAACTATTTTGTGCTAATTTTGTGCATCTTTTTAAATTCCATTTTACAGTGGCTTCTCAGTGTAAGTGAGTCACGACTGCTTATCAGAATTTATGCTATTATCAGAGTATTTCTCCAGTAATCATAGAGTGTGAAAAGTCACCAAGAAAATATTTTGCTTTACTGATACATATTTACTTAATACCAGCAATGCACTTGGGTCATTCCTTCCACATTTGTACTCTAGATCTCAAAGGAGTACCTGAATTTTAATCCTTAATTCTTTTTCTTTTTCTTTTGATAAGTGAGGTTTATCAGCACTTAGTACATCCAAACAGATTTACTAGCATCAGAACTCAACAGATGAGAAGCATATTCTAGTTTGTGACTTAGTAATAAGATAGACAAAGTAAACTCAACTAAGCTCAATATCAGAATTTGCTTGTGTCAATGAATTTCCACAAGAATAATTACTTCTAACATGGGATCCCTTGTTTATTGAAGACTACTAGGTCAGCATCTAGCACAGGTATCCTCATAGGATTGAATAGTTACTTAAACAGACATATCACTATCAGAGTTTAGAAAGTTACATCAGACAATAGTCAGTACTTAAGCAAGTTTTCAATTAAGCACAGAATACACAAAGAGAGTAATTTCTGTAAATACTGATCATAAAGTCTGATGCATCAGAACAAAACTAAGCAGATTTAGAAAAAGAACCTGAAACCATTCCAAGTTCATTCACCAATCTTGTAAAAGTAGCTTCACACAATGGTTTGGTGAAGATATCTGCTAGTTGTTGATCTGTTGGAACAAAGTGCAATTCCACTGTACCTTCATCCACATGTTCCCTGATGAAGTGGTACCTGATGCTGATGTGCTTTGTCATAGAGTGTTGAACTAGATTACCTGTCATAGCAATAGCACTTTGATTATCACAGTAAATAGGGATTTTGAAATATGTTAACCCATAATCCAGTAACTGATTCTTCATCCAAAGAATCTGTGCACAACAGCTTCCTGCAGCAATGTACTCTGCTTCTGCAATTGATGTGGAAATTGACTTTTATTTCTTGCTAAACCAAGAAACCAATCTGCCTCCAAGAAATTGGCAACTTCCACTTGTGCTTTTCCTGTCAATTTTGCAACCTGCAAAATCTGCATCTGAGTAACCTATTAGTTTAAAATCTGATTCTCTGGGATACCACAATCCCAGATCATCTGTTCCTTTAAGATACTTGAAAATTCTTTTCACAACTGTTAGGTGAGGTTCTCTTGGATCTGCTTGAAATCTTGCACAAAGACAGGTAGCATACATGATATCAGGTCTACTAGCAGTTAGATAGAGTAGAGAGCCAATCATACCTCTGTAATCAGTAATATCTACTGATTTACCAGTATCCTTGTCCAGTTTTGTTGCAGTGGCCATGGGAGTGGATGCACTTGAACAATCTTGCATTCCAAATTTCTTCAGCAAGTTTCTGGTGTACTTAGTTTGACAAATAAAAGTTCCTTCTTCATTCTGCTTGACTTGAAGGCCCAGAAAATAGCTAAGTTCCCCCATCATACTCATCTGATACCTTGACTGCATCAGTTTGGCAAACTTT
The DNA here is from genome assembly GCF_009905375.1 of Apium graveolens. Taxonomy (NCBI): domain Eukaryota; kingdom Viridiplantae; phylum Streptophyta; class Magnoliopsida; order Apiales; family Apiaceae; genus Apium; species Apium graveolens. Next base: position 140,152,071 of record NC_133656.1, on the reverse strand, counting down.
TTGCAAAGTCTGTCATTTGTAGATTCAAAAATGATATCATCAACATAAATCTGGACAAGAAGTAAGTCCTTTCCATGGTTGAGGTAGAACAGTGTTTTGTCTATTGTTCCTCTGTTAAATCCACTTTCCAGAAGAAAATGAGCTAAAGTCTCATACCATGCTCTAGGAGCTTGCTTAAGTCCATAAAGTGCTTTATCTAGCCTGTAGACATAATCTAGAAATTTGGAATCTACAAAGCCTGGAGGTTGTTCAACATATACTTCTTCCTCCAATTCTCCATTGAGAAAAGCACTTTTTACATCCATTTGAAATACAGTAAACTTTTTGTGAGCAGCATAAGCCAAAAATATCCTTATGGCTTCTAACCTAGCAACTGGTGCAAATGTTTCATCATAATCAATTCCCTCCTGTAGAGAATATCCTTTTGCAACCAACCTTGCCTTATTCCTTGTAATTATGCCATCACTGTCAGTTTTGTTTCTGAATACCCACTTTGTACCAACAACAGATCTATTCTTTGGTCTTGGCACTAGGGTCCAGACTTTGTTTCTTTCAAATTCATTTAACTCTTCCTGCATTGCTTGCACCCAATCAGCATCTTGAAGAGCTTCTTCCACTTTCTTTGGCTCAGTCTGAGAGAGAAAAGAATTGTAAAGACATTCGTTTGAATTACATGTTCTAGTTCTGACACCTGCATCAGGATTTCCAATTATCAAATCAGGTGTATGTGATTTAGTTCACTTCCTTGCAGATGGAAGGTTTTCTCTAGAACTGGATGCTCCCCCATGATCCATGCTGTCTTCATTATCATTTTCTGATGCTCCCCCTGAAACTATGCTCTCTGAGTTGGATTCTTCAGAATTTAGATTTTCAGAACTATCAGAACTTGGCTTATCAGAACTTGAAGAGCCAGATGTATGTTCTGATGCTTCTTGAAATGTGGTAAGATCTTGAGTATGCTCCCCCTGCATAGATGCATCTTCCTTTGGCGTAATCACCACAGTTTCAATAACATCAGAGTTTAATCCATTAGAGTTTACAGTACCAGGACTTAGACTGTCAGGATTTTCAGTATCAGAATTTTAGTCTTCATTTTCAAATCTCAGCTGATCATGATCAATAAAATCTTCAAGTCCAGTAATCTTCTTGTCATCAAAAGAGACATTGATAGATTCCATGACCACTCTTGTTCTCAAATTATAAACTCTGAAGGATTTTGTGGAAAGTGGATATCCAACAAAGATTCCTTCATCAGCTTTTAGATCAAATTTGGATAGCTGTTCAGGATGAGTCTTGAGAACAAAACACTTGCATCCAAATACATGAAAATACTTCATATTTGGCTTCTTTTTCTTCACCATGTCATATGGTGTCTTTCCTTGCTTGTTAATGAGTGTTGTATTTTGAGTAAAACAAGCAGTCTGTACAGCTTCAGCCCAGAAATAGGTTGGAAGCTTTGCTTCGTCAAGCATTGTACGTGCAGCTTTAATGAGAGTTCTATTCTTCCTTTCAACAACTCCATTTTGTTGTGGAGTTCCAGGAGCAGAGAATTCCTGCTTAATTCCATGGTTTTTGCAGAACTCTTCCATTATCAAATTCTTGAACTCAGTGCCATTATCACTCCTTATTGTCTTCACAGAATCTTTGACCAATTTATCCAGTTGTTTGACATGATCAATCAAGATAGATGCAGTTTCACTTTTTATGTGCAAGAAATACACCCATGTGTATCTGGTGAACTCATCCACTATGACCATAGCATATTTCTTCTTTGCAATAGACATGACATTTACTGGACCAAATAGATCAACATGTAGTAGGTGATAAGGCTCAAGAATTGATGATTCAGTCTTGCTCTTGAATGAGGATTTTCTTTGTTTAGCCTTCTGACAAGAATCACAAAGCCCATCAGGAGCAAATACTGACTTTGGTAGTCCTCTCACAAGATCTTTCTTGACCAACTCATTTATATTGTTGAAATCTAAATGAGAGAGTTTCTTGTGCCAATTCCAGCTTTCTTCAATTGATGCTCTACTCATCAGAGAGATTGCAGAACCATCAGTACTTGTTGAAAGCTTAGCTTCATAAATGTTACCACGCCTGTATCCTTTCAGAACAACTTTGCCTTTAGATTTACTCACAACTTCACAGTGTTCTTCAAAGAAATCAACATGATAGCCTCTGTCACAGATTTGACTTATACTCAGCAGATTATGTTTAAGTCCTGAGACCAGAGCTACTTGTTTAATGATGACATTCCCAAGATTGATATTGCCATATCCCAATGTTTTTCCAATGTTGCCATCTCCATAAGAAACACTTGGGCCAGCTTTCTCCACAAAGTCGAATAGCGGGGCTTTATTTCCAGCCATATGTCCTGAACATCCACTGTCCAGAACTAGGAAATTTTTCCTGTTGCCCTGCAATCACAAAGACCACTAATGATTAGTTTTAAGGACCCAGACTTGCTTGGATCCTTTGGCCTTATCAAGTTTGTTAACATTTGCAGCGGATTTAGCATCAGAGTTTATGTTAACATTTTTCTTATCAGCATTTACAGTATCAGACTTTGCATCAGAACTTACACTAGAAGGAATAATGCTAACTTTCTTTACATAAGGTTTTATTTGATAATAATCATAGTACAAACTATGATATTCCTTAAAAGTATAAATGGAATGCCATAAACTACCACAATGAAAACAAGGATTTTGTGGCCTATATCTAACAGACTGACTCTTAACTCCTGACTTTGAAAGTAAGGAATTTATGTTCTTATTCTTCCTGCAAAAAGAAGTCAGATGGTTAGAATTTCCACAGTTATAACATTTCTTTCTAGGAGCATTAGGAACAAGCTTATAATCATTGCTTTTATTCACACATTCATTTCCATTCCTATTTTTCCTAGGTGGCTTTACCTTGTTTACATTCTTAACATCTTTCAACTTATGCTTAAGCTGCTTCTTTGTCATTAAGCCTATGTTAACTTCAGTTGGCTTATCCTGTTTTGGTTTGTCAGAAGTTAATTTCTCTTTAACTTCTGGTTTATCAATATCAGACTTTACAGCTACAAACTTAACAGAATTTACCTTGGGCTTTTGTTTAACAACTATAAGCTCAATTTCTACAGCTCTCTTATCATTCTTATCATCTCCATAACCTAAGCCCTCTTTCCAATTTCCACTACTCAACAAATTCTGAGTTGTTCTGCCAGAGTTAGTCCAAGTCCGATAATCTCTCTTTCCTTTTCTAACTCAGTTTTTAGAGATTCATTCATTTTAAGTACTTCATCCCTAACATAAAAGGCATCATCTCTATCTTTCTGAGTTTGATGGAACATGACTAACTCTTTTTCTAAATAATCATTCCTCTTTTTATAAGCAAGATTTTTAGAAGTTAATCTTTCACATGTTAAAGTTTGATCTCTATAACTAATGAACATGGTTTTAAGATATCTTCTCAACTCAGTAATATCATCAGTATGAAAGGCATAAGTAGTTTGAGGTACCTTTGATTCAGCAGTTGCAGAACTGCTTTCAGCACTTGCTTTATCAGCATTTTCCATCAAAGCATAATTCTCCTCACTTTCAGAGTCTGAGGTGTCTGTCCAGCTTTTCTTCTTTGTGACAAGAGCCTTGCCTTTGTCACCCTTCACTTTCTTGCAATCAGGAGATATGTGGCCTTTCTCACCACAGTTATAGCATTTGACATTGGTATAATCTCCTCTATCAGACTTTCCTCCTCTGCCCTCAGATCTTCTGAAATTCTTCTTATCAGAACTTGTGCCTTTCCTGGAAAACTTCTTTCCCTTCCTGAACTTCATGTATGCAATCTTTGTGATCCCTTTCACCATAAGAGCACACAGCTTCATCATCTCCTCATCAGCATCAGTCTCATGCAAGCTTTCAGAATCTGAGTCATCATCACTTTCAGAACTTGATGACTCAGTATCGGACTTTGTGAAAAGAGCTTTACCCTTGTCTTTCCTTGAGGTAGCTGCCTTGGGGGAGTCTTCTTCAGCCTTAAGAGCAACTGTCCTTGACTTTCCTCATTTCCTCTTGCTTCTTTGTTCCATCTCAAGTTCATGAGTCTTGAGCATTCCATAAATTTCATCAAGAGTTGTTTCATCAAGATTATAGTTGTCTCTTATTGTTGTTGCCTTCAAATCCCAGCATTCAGGAAGAGCTAACAGGAATTTAAGGTTTGAATCTTCAAGATCATACTCCTTATTAACCAATGACAAATCATTCAAGAGTTTGACAAATCTATCATATAAATCAGTCAATGACTCATTAGCCTTTGAGTCAAAGTGTTCATACTCTTAAATGAGTATTGTCTTCATGTTCTTCTTAATTGTATCAGTTCCCTGACACCTTGTTTCCAGAGCATCCCATATCTCATTTGCAGTCTTGCAGTTAATTACCCTGTTTGACATTACATTATCAATGGCACTATGCAGTAAGTGTCGTACCTTAGCATCCTTAGCAATTGATGCGATATCTTCAGTAGTATAATCACTCTTCTCCTTTGGTACAGTCTTTGCTGCTTCACCTGCAACTACAACAACGAGCTTGGTTGTTTGTGAGGTCCTTCCTTGATTCTATCAAGATATTCTGGATCTGTAGCTTCCAGAAACATGGTCATCATCACCTTCCATATGGCATATTCAGATTGTCTCAATATGGGAACTTTGATGGTCTCATACCGACTTTGAATTTGTGTCTTTGGAGGTTCTTCAGTTTTGGTAGGCTTAGTTGGAGTTTCTGTGTCAGACATGATTGTGTTTGGATCTTAAACTGTATGTGCGTTAACAGATAGGCTCTGATACCACTTGTTAGGTCACACACACTGTAGAGGGGGTGAATACAGTGTAAAGTATAATTAAATCGAACTCTAATAACTCAAGTAACAGAAAATAAACTTTATTGAAACAATGAACTCTGTTACAGTATGGAACTGTTACCTCTCAGTGATGAACAAATATCATGAGAGCTGCTAGAGTTATATTGAATAATCTTCTCGAATATGATAACACTTATAGTGTAAACCCTATGTCTGTATTTATATACTACACAGTTATAAGATAATCGCTAACTGATATGGAATATAATTCTGCTTCCTAAAATATATCAATCAGATATCTTTTCTTCCAAGCATTCTATTCTTCATAGAACTCCTTCTTCATGCATATCTCTTCTTATGCTTATCTCGATCTTCTTTCCTTTAATCAGCTGTTGTCCTTATCTGAACGTCCTTCAGTACTTAAGTTCTGATATCCATCTTCTGATGATTATCTCCTGATAATATAAGTACTGATATCCTTAAATCCTGACTTCCAGTAAGTACTGATTTATCCTGTTTAAGTAAGATCTGAAAACTAAACATAAATCATATTAGCCATGATATTATCAAATACATCTAACATGGGGAATCTCTAATACTGTACCTCGCAGTGTCTGAATATTCGATCAGTGCAGTTCTGGTAAGAGAGGAAGATGGGCAGCAGTCACCGGTGTACTACATGAGCAAGCGGTTGCACGACGCTGAAACTCGCTACACAAGCATGGAGAAACTGGTTTATGCCCTGATTCTTGCATCAAAAAAGTTGTGGCCGTATTTTCAAGCCCATAAAATTGAAGTCCGCACGGCATACCCGCTACGGCAGGTCCTTCATAAACCAGAGTCATTGGGAAGAATGCTGAAATGGTCTGTGGAGTTGGGACAGTTTGATTTAGAATATGTGCCCCAGACAGCGATCAAAGGGCAAGCCTTAGCCGATTTCTTGTTGGAATTTGATTCTGAGGTTGACGACAAAGCTTTGGTAATGCTACATCAACCTCATGCTGAGGAGTCGTTGGAGGAATTTCCACATCCATGGTGGATCTTGCATGTGGATGGGGCAGTTAACAATGGGGGAGCAGGTGCGGGGATAGTGCTTGTGTCTCCCGAAGGTCATCATCTGATGAGCGCAATTCATTTCAAGTTTTATGCAACGAATAATGATGCGGAGTATGAAGCACTAATCAATGGCCTGAAGATTGCTTTGGAGATGGGGGTGCGAAACCTAATTGCAAGAAGTGACTCAGAGCTGGTGGTGAATCAGGTGAACGGGGGATTTCAAGCGCGAGGCCCGCGAACAGAATTATACTTGAGATGTACACAGCGCCTGATTGGAATGTTCAAAGAAGTTAGGTTGGAATGTGTTCCGCGGGAGAAAAACAGTAATACGGATGCTCTGGCAAAAATGGGGTCGCAACAAGAGGTTGTGTTGTTAGGATCCATCCCTCTTGAAATCCAGGAGATTCCTAGTATCCCAGAGATAAAAACTATGCAGGCGGATGAGGCTCCCAAGGAAACATGGATGACGCCCATTCTGGCTTACATTCGCGAGGCAATACTCCCCGGGGATAAGTTTAAGGCCCGCCGACTCCGCTATCAGGCTGCAAGGTATGTGATATACGACGAAGTTCTATACAAGAGAGGGTTCAATCAACCTCTGCTTAGATGTGTCGAAGAAGAAGAAGAAGAAGGAAATTATATTCTAAGAGAAGTACATGAAGGAATCTGTGGCAATCACTCGGGGGGTAGCTTGTTGGCAATGAAAGTTTTGCGCCAAGGATATTATTGGCCTACGATGAAGGAGGATGCTACAAACTTTGTCAGGGCGTGTGATCGCTGTCAACGTTTTGCAAATTACTCGTCTATGTCGGCAACGCTCTTGACGCCTATGGTAAGCCCATGGCCATTCGCCATGTGGGGAATCAATCTTATCGGAGAATTACCTAAAGCTAAAGGGGACGTCAAGTATGCAGTGGTTGCGGTCGACTACTTTACTAAATGGCCAGAAGCTATGCCACTAGCTACTATTACCGCAAAGAAAATCAGGGATTTTGTTTTCAACTCCATCGTATGCAGGTTTGGAATCCCTTACAAGCTTGTCTCCGACAATGGAAAGCAGTTTGATAGCAAGGAGTTGCGACAACTATGTGAGGAGTTGAAAATCAAGAAGGAGTTTGCAGCGGTCTATCATCCTCAAAGCAATGGACAGACAGAAGCTATTAACAAAATAATAAAGCATACCCTCAAAACCAAACTGGAGGAACGCAAAGGAAATTGGCCTAAAAAACTCCCGAAGGTGATGTGGTCATACAACACTACACCACGATCTACTACGGGAGAAACTCCGTTCATGCTGACTTACGGCTATGAAGCTATGGTCCCCGTGGAAGTTGGATCGGGATCGCTTCGCAGAGATTGTTACAGGAAAGAAGATGTTGAGGTTAATCAAAGGCTTCATTTAGATCTCTTGGAGGAGACGAGGGAAAATTCTCAGCTAAGGCTAGCGGCATATCAGCTACGCGCCGCAAGGTATTATAACAAGAAGGTAAAGGGACAATTACGGAAGGTGGGAGATTTGGTACTTAGGAAAGTGATGCCCAACACAAAGAACCCCCAATGTAATAACCCCAAAATTTCGAACTTTTTGTAACCCTTATGAATAGTGTTTTTGCTGATATTTCTGAACAAGAAAACTTTTCATGCCACACTATGTAGGGTTTCTTTTATGGATATTCTGAGATTTTATTGGTACTCTATATGATATATAAGTATATGTAAAGATCGTCAGAATCCAAATTTGAACCTTTTGATTTTTCCCGAAAATCCACCAGATATCGAAAGAATTGAGTATAAGGTAACAGGATAAAAAGGATTTAAATTCAAGGATTTTAATAGAGGATCATAAAAAGGAATATAATGTATTGAGAAAGGTTAAGGGAACCTAAGTAATAAGATCCCGGGTATGATCCCTCAAACGATAAACGAAAACGAAAGTTAAAGCGAACCGTATAACAGATCAGCGGTCATTAGCCAAGTAATTAGAAGCTAATCAAAGAGATTAGAGGGGATGATGTCATCCAACCAATGAGAAGAGGACAAAGGAGGGAGGGTGACATCACATGATGACATAAGCATGACATAAGGGAAGGAATTGTTGGATGATTGTGAACCACACAATAATTACCATGGTAAAAAGGTAAGTAATCAAAACAAAACAAATCGAAAAATCAACCAACCAAAACAAATCAAAGCAAAACACAAAATCATTTCTTTCTTCAACCAAGGAGCTCTCGGCTTTTTCTTCATTTCAAGAAGAAGAATTTCAAAAATCAAGTTCCAAGCTTCCTTAATTGGTAAGATAATTATCTAGTACCAAATCATTCACAATCTTCTCCAAAAAATCAATGAAGAAGATAATGGATAGTGATTTCAAGATTTTTAACTTGATTTTTCTTGTTTTTCCTTTAAGATCCAAGCATCCCTAAGACATCTCAAGGCTTCTTAAGGCTTCCTAGCTACTCCAATCACTTCAAGGAAGGTATAACATCTCCAAAACCTAGCTTTACTTTGTATATTAGGATGATTTTGATTGTTATGGTAAAAGAGTAGCTTGATGCTTGTAGGTTTAGAGTTTGGGTTGGAGTTGTAGTGAATTGAATGTTGAATCTTGTTGATTAGTAAAGGACTTAAGTATAGTTTTAAATTCATATTGAGAATAACATAAATTGGAGAACTTGAGGTGTTGGGGCTGTTGTAGTGTGATATGGATGTATTTTGGGTTGTATGAATGAATTGGGATTGATTGGTGGTTGATTTGGAATGATATAAATTTGGGAAATCGCGTAATCATAGCCGTCGTAATATCCGATTTACTTTAGACTGCTTTTGTTCATAACATTAGGACCCGAGAACTCCCTTCTAGGTTTTGACCATTCCCATGTTTAGATAGTTCATGTTACGAGCTTCGTTTTGATATGTGGTTCGTTTGATTCTGATGTACGGTTTAGGAGAAATGGCCGTTTTAAGTAACGACATTTCGCGAACGAATCATTACCCCTCGCCTTACTTTGAAACATATGTTAAAGACCTAAAAGGGCTAATTGGAGTATGAAACATTTATGTAAAGTGTGTAAGGAAGTTGGTAAGACACTCGCGAAAGAATCGCCTTAAAACTCGTAATGGTTAATTTATTAAAAATGGTGGAGCCGAGGGTACTCGAGCGACTTAAGAGAATCATTAAGCGCAAAGCGAGCGTTAGAGTCTAAGTTGGTTAAAGAATAGATTTACAAGTGACTTTGGTTTAATTCCAACTTACATGTTGTTTATAGGTTACCAGACTCGTCCCAAGCCATTTATAACCCCCAGTCGCTCAGGCAAGTTTTCTACCCGTATAAACTGTTGTTGTGATGTATATGTGTATATGCATGATCTTGTGATAAATGCATATTTGTTATTAGCAAATTCTTGCGATATATTGGAGCATGTGATATGGTATATATGCATGCCTGTTTCGTATTCTTGATTTATATATCTATTGGTTCAAATGCTTATTAGTTGCATAATACCTATGCTAGAGATAAGTAGTAGTTGCGTATACCCTTAGTATAGGGGACCCAACGGCGAACATTTTCTAAACCGGGAGTCGATGCTCCCAAGTATATTATATATATATATATATATGGATATAGTTTTCAAAACTATTGATCGAATAAGGTTTATTCGATAACTTTATTTTATTTAATGAATATTATTTGAATATTCATTCGAGGACTTATGACTCTGTTTATTCTATTTAATGATTATTAATTGGATATTCATTTGAGGATGTATGACTCCGTTTATTTTATTTAATGAATATTATTTATAATATTCATTCGAGGTATTATGACTCCGCTTATTATTTAATAATATTCTTTATTTTATTAAAGAATAATGTTTCGATAATTAAACTTATTTTCGATTATTCAAATAAAGATAGTACTTTCGTATAAGTATATCTTTGGTTATTTAATATTTATTTCAAGTATGAGTTTTAAAACTTCTACTTCGATTATTTTTATAAGGATTATCTTTATGAGAATATTATTTAAATAATAATATTCAGATATTTCTAATATATCGGGACTGATTTATTTTAATAAATCAGCACTACTCCAAACATTCTTAAAAATGTTTTCGAGTCTTCAAAATGATTTCTAAAAGTTAGGGCGGATCCCAAAACTCATTCTTTTATATTTAAGATCCTCCTTTCGAAGGGGATTTAAATACTTGCTCAAAACCTGGGGGATCCGGCTCTGTGGTGTATTTTACATACGCAACGTGGTTGCTGTTTTGAGAAAACAATTTGATTACTTGCCCAACGTTCGGGAAGTAAGTCCCTCTAATTGAGTCGGCATAAGCGACAGGTCGGGGTACGGTCTATCAAAGTGTAAGTGGTCGGATTTATGCCAAAATTCTTTTCCTTTCCAAAATTCATTGGATGTTACAAACTCTGTTCATACTTTACATAACAGAGGTTCCAGGAAATGTTTAAGAGATATATATGTGGATATATATATCGGGACTAAATAAAGTATCTCGTAACTTTATTTCATTCAATAATATTTCAAAGATTGAATCTATTCAAGTCTTAACTTGTGGTCTCATCTATGGGATGACCTTTTGAAACCTATATTACTTTGAACAGTGGTAGTTCAAGTAGCCTTATAAATAATATAAGTATAGTGAAGTAATTGGTAACTTCATCCCTTGTTTTTGCTTATATCCAGTAAGTAATTATCTTTCACCTGATAAAGGTTTCCAGCAAGTTATCCATTTAGATGCTTGCGTCATTGTTTACACTATATATTATCTTACGAGTTGTAATGCTCACTCTTGCTTTATTTCTTCATCACACAACAACAGTTAGGAAAGATGGCCAGACTCCAGCAGACCCAGCGCAAGAGCATGGGAAGCGCCCCGCGCCTTCCCGTTGAGATCATAGCTGCTATAGCTGCAGAGGTAGATCTATTTGTAGATCAGACCTTCTACTTTTGGGAATCAATTATGTATAATTATAACTTGTGGCAGATAATGGCAATTAATTGTAAACTTATCAAGTAATCATTTTTGGGTTGTAATAACTTTTAAATTGTGGATTCAAAGACTTGTACCTATTTCAATTTCATCTCTGAGACTATAACGGGTTGTGGTGTGTGTTAGTATGGGGTCACAGCATAAGGTTAACTATTATTAATTAAGTGAAGTGATATTGTGGAAAGAAAGACCGTGACGACCCGGATCCCTGACCCCGGATCTGGGGGTGTTACAGAAATGGTATCAGGGCCAAGCGTTATAAACCTCAGAGATGATGCGACGATGTAATAATAAACTCACAAAGATAATAAGAACTTTTGCCAAGTTCATGGTCGGACTACTTAAAGTAGCACTGACAGTTAAAACCCTAACGGGAACCCTTATAAGTATCATGATAGTAACTTAGCTCGTTTAATGTGTAGGCGCATGAGATAGAGGACCCTGAGATGTTCGAGCGTGAGCATGATGAGGCACTGCTAGATGTCGAGGATCAGGAGGAGCCTGAGATGGAGGAGGATGAGGAGGACCCCTCAAAGGAGTCAGAGACAGAGGTTGTTGCTATTTCAGATGAGGAGGACCCGGATGAGGTCCCAATAGCTGAGGAGCGTGTCGGACATATGGTAGTGTACACTGGTACCCCTTTACCCACACTTTCGATGGTCAGAGCTCCTACCCCTCCACCACTATCTTGGATCCCCTATGATGACAGCTCAGAGACCCATACTCCCGAGCCTAGGCAGACCGAGGAGGCACCCCCAGCGGCTCCGGATTCACCACCTCTCGACCCTGCCCATAGGCAGTCTTTGTTAGCCCATGGCTACATTCAGGATGTACTGAGGACCCGAGTGGCTGTTGCTGAGGCCCGGCTGGATGAGGCCAGGAGGGAGTTGGATGCGGAGAGGGCGGGTAGGCGTACCCGAGCTTATGAGACTAGGGCTGCTATACCCCGATCCTTGAGGAGGGAGCTGACGGGGATAGAGCTCACGTCCCGAGCGAGACTCAGATCACTCCAGGGGGACAGGCATGGTAGGATCTCCAGGCGGCAGGCCGACTATATCTTCCGTCGTGCGATGGAAAGGGTATGGGAGCTGATCCGCTCCGGTGTGTGATTCAGGACTGACGATGGGATAGTCTAGTTGTCTAGTTAGTAGAGGCCTTAGTAAGAGCCAATTTTCCAGGATAGTTGACTTGTATATAGCATCCTTTTTCTGACTAGACAGATAGACTCTTGTGTATCACTTTTGGGACAGATGGCTGTAGCACTGTTGTACTTTTGACCAGATCAAACTATGTATTTCTCACATTATGTATATATTTGTTTCCTTTCGGTTCAGTTCCTTAGTGACGAGATCACTGTTTTTATCATTATTATTACTGCACTTCTTATTAGAACTGTCATAATATAATAGAATTGTGAGATACATTATCCCCATTATAGAGCTGTGCAAGGCACAATGTTGTGTATGATTGTGACCTAACGTTGAATTTCCCAATAATTTTGTTTATTATCAGTATCATGCCGCCAAGAAAGATTGGAACTAGGGCGAACCCTGGATCTGAGGACCAGGGAAGCCATAACCGGGATGATAGGAACCAGGAACACAGTGAAGAGGAAGATGAGGATTATGTGGAACAGGATGACTCCTTGTATGAAGAGGAAGAGGAAACATATGATGTTGAGGGATTTGAGATAGAGGCTGAGGAAGGAGAAACTGAGGTTGAGCAACCAATACTAAACCCAGGCATGGATCCCATGGGCCAGTTCATGCAACTACTAAGGCAGAACTTGGAACGTCAACCCAACCCACCCCTCAAGGAAATAACAATGATGTGGCAAACTCTTTCAGGGCTTTTAAGTCCCTTAAGTCCCCTGAGTTCCACGGATCAGCCGACCCAGTTGAGGCAAGGGAATGGTTAAAGGAAATGGAGAAATCCTTTGAGATTCTGAGTATCGATGAGGCACAGAAGACTGTATTTGCTACCTACCTTCTGAAAGGAGAGGCTAACTACTGGTGGGAGGCCAAGAAAAACATGGAGACAGATGCTATTATAACCTGGGAAAGATTCAGTCAGTTATTTCTGGGAAAATATTTCCCGAGGTTTATGGAAAACCAGATGGAGCTCAAGTTCTTGGAGCTAAAGCAGAATAACTTATCTGTAGCAGAGTACGAAGCGAAATTTACTGAGTTATCAAGGTTTGTGCCGGAGTTTGTGAGCACCGAGGAAAAGAAAGCTAGGAGGTTTCAGCAGGGACTGAAACCGTGGATTCAAAATAGGGTGGCAATCCTTGAGCTTACTGATTATGCCACTCTGGTGCAAAAGGCAACAATTGTAGAAGCCGGAAGTGAACAGATGCAGAAGGAAAGAGAGAAGAAGGGAATAAAGAGGAAAAGTATGAGCATGGGTGGAGGTTCCGCAGGAAGGAACTTCCCAACTAGAGTTAATAGGGGAGCAGTGTCCCTACCGGGAAAGGACATTGGGTTTAAGCGGCCAATGAGTGTAAATGTGAGCCAGAGCGGCCAGAAGTCCAGAATGTCCTATTCCAACCAGTCTCGACCCCCATTGCCAGCCTGTAACACTTGTGGAAGGATGCATTCTGGGGAGTGTAAAGGAATGCCGGTAATCTGCTTCAAGTGTGGTTGAGAGGGTCACTATTCGGACAAGTGCACTTCGCCGACCCCCATTACCCGCCCAACCACCACTTGTCATCAGTGTGGACGCTCGGGTCATTGGAAGAGGGAATGCCCAATGAACAAACCAGCAGCTTCAGGAGCCAGCAGGGCTGCCTCCAATAAGCCACCTACTGCAAGGACTTTCAACATGACAGTCCAGGATGCTATGAAAGATTCAGATGTGATAGCAGGTACCCTTTTTCTAAATTCAGTCAGTGCAAACATTTTATTTGATTCAGGAGCAACTAAATCTTTTATATCAAGGGACTTTGCGCGTAAATTAAGACTTAAAGCTGAACCCTTGATAGAGCCCTTACAAGTAGAAATAGCTAACCATGAAGTTATTCTTGTTAATCTGATTCACCCCGCCTGTGAGTTAGGCATAGGGGAACAATCTTTCAGTGTTGATCTGATTCCTTTTAAGTTAGGGGAATTTGATATAATTTTGGGAATGGACTGGCTATCTAGCAATGATGCTCAGATAGACTGTAAGGGGAAGAAAGTTAAATTAAATATCCCAGGAAAGAAAGAAGTTATATTTAGAGGAATGAGGCAGACGCAGAAATTTTTGACTATGGCCCAGGCCAGAAGGATGCTACGAAAAGGAAATGAGGCTTACCTAGCCTATATGGTGGACACGCAGAAGGAGGTGCCCAACTTACAAGATATTCCGGTAGTCAACGAATTTGAAGTCGTATTCCCACAAGACCTTCCGGGATTACCACCCGATAGAGTGATTGAATTTGCTATTGAGTTGGCCCTAGGGACGGTGCCAGTTTCAAAAGCACCTTACCGGTTAGCCCCATTAGAAATGAAGGAATTAGCTACCCAATTGCAGGAACTTTTGGATAAGGGTATGATAAGACCCAGTGTGTCTCCGTGGGGAGCACCAGTTTTATTTGTTAAGAAGAAAGATGGGAGCATGAGGTTGTGCATCGACTATCGAGAGTTGAACAAGCTAACCATAAAGAACAGGTACCCGTTACCTAGAATAGACGATCTGTTCGACCAGCTAAAGGATGCTGTTTATTTTTCCAAGATTGACCTGAGAACTGGATATCACCAACTAAAGATTAAACCCGAAGATATTCCCAAGACAGCGTTCCGTACCAGGTATGGGCATTATGAGTTCTTGGTAATGTCCTTTGGATTAATCAACGCCCCAGCGGCTTTCATGGATTTAATGAACAGAGTATTTAAGAAGTACTTGGACAAGTGTGTGATAGTTTTTATCGATGATATTTTAATCTACTCAAGGACTGAGGCAGAACATGCAGAGCATTTGAGGATAGCTCTAGGAATACTCAGAGAGGAGCAGCTATATGCCAAATTCTCGAAGTGTGAATTCTGGCGGAATGAAGTACAGTTTTTAGGACATATGATCAATAAAGAAGGAGTATTGGTCGACCCTTCCAAGATAGAGGCGGTCTCAAATTGGGAAAGGCCAACCACACCTACAGAGGTAAGGAGTTTCATAGGATTGGCTGGCTACTATCGTAGATTTGTACAGGACTTTGCGAAGATCGCAGCCCCTTTGACACGACTTACTCGTAAGACAGAGAAGTTTGAATGGACGGAGAAATGCGAGAACAGTTTTCAGGAATTAAAGAAAAGGTTGGTAACGGCCCCGGTGTTGGCATTGCCAGACGGAAAAGGAGATTTTGTGATATATAGTGACGCGTCGCACAAAGGATTAGGGTGTGTTCTTATGCAGCACGGTAAAGTGATTGCGTATGCGTCGAGACAACTGAAGGAATACGAGATTAGATATCCTACTCATGACCTTGAGCTCGCGGCAATAGTTTTTGCCCTAAAAATTTGGAGGCACTACTTGTATGGAGAGAAGTGCGAGATTTTCACAGACCATAAGAGCCTCAAGTACATATTCACGCAGAAAGAACTCAACATGCGCCAGAGGAGATGGTTAGAACTAATCAAGGACTTTGATTGTGAGATTCTCTATCATCCGGGGAAAGCCAATGTGGTGGCTGACGCCCTCAGTAGGAAGGAAACGCTCAGAATGATAATGACTTTGGAGGAATTAATCAGGGATTTCGAAAGAATGAAAATAGAAGTAAAAAGTAACCGGAACCGCACTGAAAAGTTGTTTGAGATATCAATGCAGCCAGAGTTATTAGAAAAGATTAGATTGTGCCAAGAAAGAATGATGAATGAGGGCAGAGAGTCAATGACTGGAGAAGAGATACATACTGAGAGAGACAATAAGGGGATAATGAGGTATTCCTACAGGATTTGGGTTCCGAATGTTCAAGAACTTAAAGACGAGATTTTGGATGAAAGTCATAGTTCAAGGTATTCCATTCACCCGGGAAGCACCAAGATGTATAGGGATTTGAAGGAATATTACTGGTGGCCCAACATGAAGAGGGACGTAGCAGAATGGGTAAGCAAATGTTTGACTTGCCAAAGAGTAAAGGCAGAGCACCAGAGACCCAGTGGACTTTTACGACCCCTGGAGATTCCCGAGTGGAAATGGGAACAGATAGCGATGGATTTTGTTGTAGGCTTGCCAAGGACGAAAGCCAATCATGACGCCATATGGGTAATTATAGACCGACTGACAAAGTCAGCTCATTTCATTCCTATCAATGAGAGATACACAGTCGATAGACTGGTGGACATTTATCTTAAGGAGATAGTGACGCGACATGGAGTCCCAGCATCCATTATCTCAGACCGAGACCCCAGATTCAACTCCAGATTTTGGAGGAGCTTTCAAGAATGTGCGGGAACCAAGTTAAATATGAGTACCGCGTACCATCCCCAGATGGATGGGCAGAGTGAAAGGACCATCCAAACACTAGAGGATATGTTGAGAGTCTGTGCAATAGACTTTAAAGGAAGTTGGGATGATCACTTGCCGTTGATCAAGTTTTCTTATAACAATAGCTTTCATGCTAGCATCGGAATGCCGCCTTATGAGGCCCTGTACGGAAGAAGGTGTCGATCTCCCTTATACTGGGATGAAGTAGGAGAGCGGAAGATGCTCGGACCCGAAGTGGTCCAAAGGACCAAAGACATAGTGGATCTCATCAGAGGACGGCTGGTAGCAGCCCAAGACAGACAGAAGAAATATGCAGATCTAGCCCGAAAGGACAAGGAGTATGGAGTAGGGGACTTAGTACTACTAAAAGTATCCCCTTAGAAGGGGTTAATGAGATTCGGAAAGAAAGGAAAACTAAGCCCAAGATACATTTGACCTTTTGAGATACTAAGACGGATTGGAAAGTTGGCTTACGAGCTAGCCTTACCCCCGAACCTACAACAAGTTCATAATGTGTTCCATATGTCAATGCTAAGGAAGTATCATCGGGATGCCCGACACATAGTGGAGTACGAGCATGTGGATATGCAACCAGATCTGACTTACGTGGAGAAACCAGTAAGGATTATAGATAAGAAGGAGCAGGTGCTTCCGAACAAAGTGATCAAGCTAGTCAGAGTGCTATGGCAGAATCATAATGTGGAAGAATCAACTTGGGAACTAGAGAGCGCAATGCTAGAAAAGTACCCCCATTTGTTTTCTATTTGATTCCGGGACGGAATCCTTTTAAGGAGGGGAGACTGTAATAACCCCAAAATTTTGAACTTTTTGTAACCCTTATGAATAGTGTTTTTGCTGATATTTCTGAACAAGAAAACTTTTCATGCCACACTATGTAGGGTTTCTTTTATGGATATTCTGAGATTTTATTGGTACTCTATATGATATATAAGTGTATGTAAAGATCGTCAGAATCCAAATTTGAACCTTTTGATTTTTCCCGAAAATCCACCAGATATCGAAAGAATTGAGTATAAGGTAACAGGATAAAAAGGATTTAAATTCAAGGATTTTAATAGAGGATCATAAAAAGGAATATAATGTATTGAGAAAGGTTAAGGGAACCTAAGTAATAAGATCCCGGGTATGATCCCTCAAACGATAAACGAAAACGAAAGTTAAAGTGAATCGTATAACGGATCAGCGGTCATTAGCCAAGTAATTAGAAGCTAATCAAAGAGATTAGAGGGGATGATGTCATCCAACCAATGAGAAGAGGACAAAGGAGGGAGGGTGACATCACATGATGACATAAGCATGACATAAGGGAAGGAATTGTTGGATGATTGTGAACCACACAATAATTACAATGGTAAAAAGGTAAGAAATCAAAACAAAACAAATCAAAAAATCAACCAACCAAAACAAATCAAAGAAAAACACAAAATCATTTCTTTCTTCAACCAAGGAGCTCTCGGCTTTTTCTTCATTTCAAGAAGAAGAATTTCAAAAATCAAGTTCCAAGCTTCCTTAATTGGTAAGATAATTATCTAGTACTCCTTATGCATAGATATAGCTATCCTATAAGTTTAAGCCTCCAAATCATTCACAATATTCTCCAAGAAATCAATGAAGAAGATAATGAATAGTGATTTCAAGATTTTTAACTTGATTTTTCTTGTTTTTCCTTTAAGATCCCAGCATCCCTAAGACATCTCAAGGCTTCTTAAGGCTTCTTAAGGCTTCCTAGCTACTCCAATCACTTGAAGGAAGGTATAACATCTCCAAACCCTAGCTTTACTTTGTATATTAGGATGATTTTGATTGTTAGGGTAAAAGAGTAGCTTGATGCTTGCAGGTTTAGAGTTTGGGTTGGAGTTGTAGTGAATTAAATGTTGAATCTTGTTGATTAGTAAAGGACTTAAGTATAGTTTTAAATTCATATTGAGAATAACATAAATTGGAGAACTTGAGGTTTTGGGGCTGTTGTAGTGTGATATGGATGGATTTTGGGTTGTATGAATGAATTGGGATTGATTGGTGGTTGATTTGGAATGATATAAATTTGGGAAATCGCGTAATCATAGCCGTCGTAATGTCCGATTTACTTTAGACTGCTTTTGTTCATAACATTAGGACCCGAGAACTCCCTGCTAAGTTTTGACCATTGCCATGTTTATATAGTTCATGTTACAACCTTCGTTTTGATATGTGGTTCGTTTGATTCCGATGTACGGTTTAGGAGAAACGGCCGTTTTAAGTAACGACGTTTCGCGAACGAATCATTACCCCTCGCCTTACTTTGAAACATATGTTAAAGACCTAAAAGGGCTAATTGGAGTATGAAACATTTATGTAAAGTGTGTTAGGCACTTGGTAAGACACTCGCAAAAGAATCGCCTTAAAACTCGTAATGGTTAATTTGTTAAAAATGGTGGAGCCGAGGGTACTCGAGCGACTTAAGAGAATCATTAAGCGCAAAGTGAGCGTTAGAGTCTAAGTTGGTTAAAGTATAGATTTACAAGTGACTTTAGTTTAATTCCAACTTACATGTTATTTATAGGTTACCAGACTCGTCCCAAGCCATTTATAACCCCCAGTCGCTCAGGCAAGTTTTCTACCCGTATAAACTGTTGTTGTGATGTATATGTGTATATGCATGATCTTGTGATAAATGCATATTTGTTATTAGCAAATTCTTGCGATATATTGGAGCATGTGATATGGTATATATGCATGCCTGTTTCGTATTCTTGATTTATATATTTGTTGGTTCAAATGTTTATTAGTTGCATAATACCTATGCTAGAGATAAGCAGTAGTTGCGTATACCCTTAGTATAGGGGACCCAAAGGCGAACATTTTCTAAACCGGGAGTCGATGCTCCCGAGTATATTATATATATATATATATTTATATAAATATGTATATAGTTTTCAAAACTATTGATCGAATAAGGTTTATTCGATAACTTTATTTTATTTAATGAATATTATTTGAATATTCATTCGAGGACTTATGACTCTGTTTATTCTATTTAATGATGATTAATTGGATATTCATTTGAGGATGTATGACTCCGTTTATTTTATTTAATGAATATTATTTATAATATTCATTCGAGGTATTATGACTCCGCTTATTATTTAATAATATTCTTTATTTTATTAAAGAATAATGTTTCGATAATTAAACTTATTTTCGATTATTCAAATAAAGATAGTACTTCCGTATAAGTATATCTTTGGTTATTTAATATTCATTTCAAGTATGAGTTTTAAAACTTCTACTTCGATTATTTTTATAAGGATTATCTTTATGAGGATATTATTTAAATAATAATATTCAGATATTTCTAATATATCGGGACTGATTTATTTTAATAAATCAGCAGTACTCCAAATATTCTTAAAAATGTTTTCGAGTCTTCAAAATGATTTCTAAAAGTTAGGGCGGATCCCAAAACTCATTCTTTTATATTTAAGATCCTCCTTTTGAAGGGGATTTAAATACTTGCTCAAAACCTGGGGGATCCGGCTCTGTGGTGTATTTTACATTCGCAACGTGGTTGCTGTTTTGAGAAAACAATTTGATTACTTGCCCAATGTTCGGGAAGTAAGTCCCACTAATTGAGTCGGCATAAGCGACAGGCCGGGGTACGGTCTATCAAAGTGTAAGTGGCTGGGTGGCAGTCCATCAACGCGTAAGAGGCCGGGTGGCGGTCCAGCATAAGGTCCTTATGTGGCCAGGGTGATGACCGGTGGGGGATTCATCCATCTACTAGTAGAAAAGGTTACTTATTGGTATCTTTGCCTGATCAGCAAGATATCGGATTTATGCCAAAATTCTTTTCCTTTCCAAAATTCATTGGATGTTACAAACTCTGTTCATACTTTACATAACAGAGGTTCCAGGAAATGTTTAAGAGATATATATGTGGATATATATATCGGGACTAAATAAAGTATCTCGTAACTTTATTTCATTCAATAATATTTCAAAGATTGAATCTATTCAAGTCTTAACTTGTGGTCTCATCTATGGGATGACCTTTTGAAACCTATATTACTTTGAACAGTGGTAGTTCAAGTAGCCTTATAAATGATATAAGTATAGTGAAGTAATTGGTAACTTCATCCCTTGTTTTTGCTTATATCCAGTAAGTAATTATCTTTCACCTGATAAAGGTTTCCAGCAAGTTATCCATTTAGATGCTTGCGTCATTGTTTACACTATATATTATCTTACGAGCTGTAATGCTCACTTTTGCTTTATTTCTTCATCACACAACAACAGTTAGGAAAGATGGCCAGACTCCAGCAGACCCAGCGCAAGAGCATGGGAAGCGCCCCGCGCCTTCCCGTTGAGATCATAGCTGCTATAGCTGCAGAGGTAGATCTATTTGTAGATCAGACCTTCTACTTTTGGGAATCAATTATGTATAATTATAACTTATGACAGATAATGGCAATTAATTGTAAACTTATCAAGTAATCATTTTTGGGTTGTAATAACTTTTAAATTGTGGATTCAAAGACTTGTACCTATTTCAATTTCATCTCTGAGACTATAACGGGTTGTGGTGTGTGTTAGTATGGGGTCACAGCATAAGGTTAACTATTATTAATTAAGTGAAGTGATATTGTGGAAAGAAAGACCGTGACGACCCGGATCCCTGACCCCGGATCTGGGGGTGTTACACCCAACATGGAGTGTTTGGAGCTAATTGGGAAGGACCGTACAGAATAAAGTCCATCTTGTGGAATGGGACTTATCACCATGAAGATATGGAAGGGAAGTTGGTTCCGCGAGCTTGGAATACGGAATATCTCCGAAAGTATTACCAGTAAGGCGTGGCTTTGGCCCCTACGTACCTCTTTTATTATATATTTAGGGTTATGCCCGGATTATAGGCTAGAATTAAATAAATTCCTCCTAGCCTAGGGGGGTAGTGCATGTACTACTTACCTTGGAACTAGTTGAAGGGTCATTGTTTCGAATTTATTTCCCCACAGAGCATAGTAGCCGTGGGACTGGTGCACTTTTGACACCAGAGCGCATTATAAATAAAATCTTTGAAATTTTCCAAAAAGTTATTTGCTTTGTTCGCTTGGTTGCATGACGCGTCCTAGCCAAAGGGTGCGCCCTGATTGATAGTTCTATGCGAATGTTAACTGAAGTAGTGGATGTCAAAAGAACAATAAAACTTAAGTAAAAATGGAACTAGGAAGTGTACTATTTCCAAGGACGCGCCCAAGTTATATTGGTTGATGCTCTTTCAGTTGAATGTTTCCTTAATTTTAATATAACAAGTCCCTACCAAGGACGCGTCCTTCCTGAGAGATGAAGTATTTCTTAGAGAAAACGTTAAGGCGCGTCAAATATTTAGGATGCGCCCCATTGTGCTTTGTGCCTTGACTAAATACACAAGTACAGCGTAGTGCCGTGCTCATGCACTTTCCAAAACAAATAAAGACGCGTCCAACTATAGAGAACGCGTCCAATACGGACATTTGCTTATTATGTAAGTAGGAAAAATAACAATTAGTCAAAGGTGACGCGTCCTAAACACAAAACGCGCCCATATAAATGACTACTTAAGTAAAAAAGTGCAAGTGAATGAAGTTCAAAAATAATCTTTACAACTTGCAAGGCTTCAAGGGGCCCGTACCCTTAAAAATAGTTCAGGAAAAATACATGAAAAACATAGGACGCGTCCTAGGCAGGAGGCGCGTCATGAGGCTTGTCTTGGTCATTTGCAGGGGGAGGTTGAGTCTGAAGCGGAGCAGGAGAAGGGGGCGCGTCCTCCTCCTCTAAGCCCAGAAAAATCCTCTTGTTCTTGATAGAATCTGCAGCCCTGACCCTGAAATCATTGATCCATATCTGGGTGTCTGCATCAAACTTTGAAAATGTATACCCTGGGTCGTTGGCAATAAACCCAGAGCACCACTCTTCAAACCCAGCCTGGAAGCCGTGCTGGTAAACTAGTTTTTTCTCCTCTGTCCATCCATGCAGCCTGTCATCATTCAGAGTGTCAAGCTCCAGCTGTATGGTAGAATTCAGCACAATGACACTGTCCATCGTTTTCTCCAATGAGGAGACATTACCTTCCAACATAGCCTTTTCTGACTCAAGACGCGCCCTCTCCCCCTCCAGGCGTTTGATCTCAGCATCTTTCTCTTGGACAAGCAGGGTAATGTATCTTTCCAGAGATTTAACCTTGTCTTTAGTCTGGCTCCTTGCAGTGTCGGTGGCAGCAATACGCGCCCTGAACCTTGCAGCCATATTAGCACTTTGCCTAGCGTGCAGGTGAAGCTCAGCTGCAGCCCTCACCATGGCCTCTTCTGTTTGTTGCTCTGTCCTGAAGGTCCAGCCTCTGACTTCATCCATTGTGAAATCCCCAGCTGAGGACGCGCCCAGATATCGAAGCACGAAGGATTGGTCATCTGGCACTACCTTTTAGCGTTTGGAGGGCGCGTTCTCCAAATTCTCGGGAATGTCTAACACAGTAGTGTCAATTATCTTTGGTAGAGGAGAAGGAGTTGCAACAGGAGTTGGGGTTTTTGCCTTCGGGTCAACCTTTGTAGGGGGCTGTTTCTTGGCCCTTAACTTTTTGGAGGCCCCAATTGCGAATCCTTTGGGAAGAGAGGCCATATCTGTGGTATTAACAAGAAAAGGTGTTAGTTATGTACAAGAAGACGCGTCCTGAGCACAAGACGCGCCCATATTATGATATAAAATTCTACATGCATGACAGATAAAAGTAGGAAGGTGCATGAAAAGATGGCAATTAAAATGTATAAATGCGTGAAGATATGACAAGGAAAAGGAAA
This sequence comes from Apium graveolens, assembly GCF_009905375.1. Taxonomy (NCBI): domain Eukaryota; kingdom Viridiplantae; phylum Streptophyta; class Magnoliopsida; order Apiales; family Apiaceae; genus Apium; species Apium graveolens. The sequence continues at coordinate 140,128,867 of NC_133656.1, read as the reverse complement.
GACATGAATAATGCGTGAAAGTATCAAACAAGGTATGGCGCCCCCTACATATATAACGCGCCCTATCTAAGGACATATCGGCTATGACGGGTTATGGAAAAGCATAAGTCATAGGAACATAGAACAAGTCCTAAATGACAAAAAGCAGGACGCGTCCTGTGAACAAGTCGCGCCCAATTTAAAAGATATATGTGCATGAAACACCCTTGAAATTTATGTAAGTTGACATTTTTCGAATGGGGAGCTAATTTTTTAGTAGCTGTGGACGCGTCCAAAATTTATGACGCGTCCTCCCTCACTTAAACTTACCTTGTTTTAAGTTGAATTGCTTACTAATGTCAATTTCGACCACCTCCGCGGCGCTGAGGCCCCTGGTTTTTTCTGAGGTTGTGAGAACAGGTTTGCCGTTATGAAATTCACAGAACTTGCAGATAGAGCCAACCCGAGATGATAACGCGCCCACCAGCTTAAGGTTGTCTTCTGTAATCATGTCCTTAAGGTTAAAGTGCTTCTCCGCATACTGAAGAACTTTATCTGCTCTCTTTTTCTTTTTTCCTGTTAATTCCTTCTGAACTCTTTTGTCTAAAGATAAAAGATAGTTACAAGTTGTTAAGAGGAGAGGGAGAAGTTTGTTAAAGAAAGTGAACAAGTGAGGACGCGCCCAACCTAGAGGACGCGTCCAGTGTTTGAAGACATGCTTTGGTAATCACTTACTTGGTTCTAGGTTGAAACGAACTCGGGATCTCTTGACGTCATAGATGTAGAAGAAGGGTTCTTTCCAATCCCTTTCGTGGCTGATCTTGCCTTCAATAAATCCCTTGTTATTCAGCCATTTGTTGACAACAAAGAAGTGATAACCAGGAATTGATTTTCTTATGCTGTAAAAAAAGCTAAATTCCTTCATGGAGGGCACGCCCAGTCTGAGGTTGTGGTACATCATGAACAAAGCCCAAGCTAGTTTATATGAGTTTGGAGACAGTTGGATTGGGGCAACGACATACCACTTCAAGATTTTTTTGATGTATGGGTGCAAGGGCGCGCCCACACCTAGAGAGATCAGCTTTGGAGTAAGCACCATTCGGGGGATCCTTTGATTCCCAATGTTAAAAATATGTGGCCTCATGGTTCAAAGAGGGAGCGCCCAGATTCCCTCCATGTCATAATATTTCATGTGCCACTGGATCTCCAAGTCAGTTGCAGTTGAGTCAAGAGCTACGCAGGCAAGCTTACCCTCTTTTTTTCTTCTGACGTTCTTCTCTGCCTCAGTCAGGGTACCAAGCTTCGCCCAGTCACAATCTACTTCAACATCTGAAGGTTCCCAATGCTTTAGGGGAGAATTAGACTTCTGAGGGGATACGGGTTATGTCTCAGGGTGAGGAACCCTCCTTTCGAACTCGCTTACGCTGTGAGGGGACGCGTCCTGAGAAGGAGCCGCGTCTTGTGAAGCTGACGCGTCCTGAGTGTTTGACGCGTCCTGGTCTGAAACAATCATGCGTTGAGGCTTTTGGCCTGTGGTAGGTACAATCTCATCGTCCGTCCAATCTTCGATGGCGGCCTTGGTATGGAGAACTGGAGTTCTTTACCTTTTAACTCCCTTCTTTTTCATTCTAGAACTTATGGGGACATGATCCATGGAGTCAGAACTAGAATCAGACATTATAGAGCTTCTTGATTTGAGGGAGCCGAAGACGCGTCTTTCTGCTCTAAGGAAGGAACTTGTCCTGTGAATTTCGGGAAAGTCGGGTTTGAAAGAGATCAGGTGCGGGGAGTAGATTCCAAGGCGTTTGTTGAAGAATTTAAACGGATGAAATGGTGAGGAAGAAGACGCGTCCTCTAGCTGCAAAAAGAATGAATAAACATTTGAGGACGCGTTCATATATAGAAAAAAAGAAAAAAAGAGGGGAAGAAAGGGAAGGAAAGAAAAGAGAAGGGAGGATACTGGAAATATGGAAGGACGCGTCCTAGAAATCTACCGCAAGAGGTGTGCTATAAAGATGCGTCCTAAAATGCCTCTGGCCCTATGTTACACTTGCTTGGAACGGCTTAAACGTGTCTTAAATAAGAGGATATAAGACGCGCCCTGACGGGAGGACGCGTCTGTTATGGTTGCAACGTAATGGAATCTCAATCGATTACAATCAATTTTGGGGAAAATTCTCTAATAACCTAGAAACATGTGATTACAAGATTGAAGAAGCAAAGTATGATACAATTATAAATATATACACATATACATACAAGAAAAATGAAGAACAGTTCATAGAGGCATGAGGTATATGAACAGTTTTTTTTGCTCGTTTTAGTCGATTGGCTCGGTGAAATTAAGAGATGATGGAAGATTCGCATACCTCGTAAGTTAGGGGTTGAATTAAGCAGCACAAATCGAGTAATGGCCGGTGGAATCGTCGAGTTCTTGGATTTGGCTTCTTGCAGCGGCGGTAATGGCGGTTTTGAGAGAGAGGAAGAAGGATGGTGATGGTGATATGGTGTGACTAGGCTATTTATAGAAGAAGGATGATTATGTGGATGACAGCTGTATGCAAACAGGCACAAGGAGAACTGAAGACGCGTCTTACGTTTACGACGCGTCCTATTTTTGTGTGAGCTCAAATTTTGTTGCCCAGGTTTATGGATAAAAATTCCAATTTTGTTTTTAACTGCAAATGGAATTTGGGGGGTAGTTGTTATACCCAAAATTTGGCATTGGGTTGACTCGGGTCAAATGCGGCTTACATACGGTCAAACCCGGTGCTGCGTTGTGGAAGGTCAGGACGCGTCTTGGCCTATAGGACGCGCTTTATCTTGATTGGATACTTTATTGTCTGGTGATAGCGAAGCTTGGACCAGGACGCGCCCAATTGCGGTTGACGCGTCAACATTGGAAAAATTGCTTGTTAAATGTGATCTAGCGGAAAGGAGGATGGAGGACGCGTTTGTCTCCACTAGGACGCGTCCTGTACTTTGGCACGCTATAAGGAATGGTTAATAAAGAAACAGGGTTGGATTTATGAATGGAAGGGCGCGCCCAAGAGGTTAAGACGCGTTCTGTGATTGATCTATGTGCTCTCAATGGGGACTTCAGGGAAAAGCTTGTATGGAGAGGAGCAATGGAGGTTATTTTTACTAACATATTTGTTGCAGGTACTCTTTGAAGAATTCCCTCCTTGAGACGGTCAAGGAGGGGGATGTCCGTGAAAAGCTTGAAGGCCTCCTGGGGTATACCTGATGATTGAAGGCCTCCTCCTGTATTCAACGGGTGTCCTCGTTGGGGATGTGGGGTTAACTTTGGTGTGTGCTTTGGGAACTCTGTTCTTGCATTCAACGGGTGTCCTCGTTGGAGAACTTTGGAGTCATCCTGCACTTTGCACCCAGTAGCTTGGGATCACCTGTCCTGCTATCTGGTGGGTTATCCTCATTCGGGGGACAGGGACGCGTCTGGCACTTGGGGTGAACTGTGGCTATACCTGCGTCCGTACATCAAGGGAGATAGCTGTAGCGGAGTGTTATCCTTGTGCAGGGAGATGCACTATCCGTGAAGTCCTGCGATTACGGACGAGCCTTGGGCCTTCGCGGTTGGGCCTCATAGTTGGACATTCCTAAAGCTAGCGAAAGACGGATTTTGGATGGGCTTCTACTGGACCTAGGAATAAGAAGTCTAAGTCCATTAGACTTCTTGTTCTACGAGAACTACGTCAGGCTTGATCCATATATAAAGGGTACGTAGGTACATTGAGAGGGTAAGAAGTTGAGAGCTGATAAGAGAGTCACCACTTACTCTGATCAATCTCAGCCTAAAACAATCACAAACCACCACACACCGCTTAAGTTCCCGGCAAAGAACCACCGTCACAGATCTTAGTTCCGGCGAGAAACCTCAAACTTTATTGATACCAAATTTCTCCGTCAACACTAACCACCCATCATATTGAGTACCAGTTTAGATATCTTGATGCCAAAAATCAATCCATTATAATTATAAAACAAGATACCAACTATTATAAAAAAGTAATAAATTAACAAACCTTGATAGAAGTAAACACGGATAAAAGCAAGAACCATAAACAAATTCTTGCTAGAATCAAATCCAATATCTAGTATGTTGCTACGGGCGGCATCTACCTGATCAGGACATTTTACACACACGTGACAGTCTATTGGCATCTGCAGGTCTCGATAAATGACACAAGTTGCATGAATTTTTCTCTAAAACCTTCAGGTAACTTTATGAACAAATCAACATTTTCGCCCATCTATGATGAGGGTTTGTTTGTTGCTACCTTCTATGACAGTAATTTATAGATCCTTCTAATTAAATGCAGATTATATCATATTTAGTTTCATGATATTACAATTCCAATTTTGTTAAGAAAGATCTGGAAAGGAAAATCATCATTGGGAGTCTTTAATTTAAATTTCCGTCACCTCTTACATAACATTTCTATTCTTCCCGGCCACCCGGGATTATAGCATTTAATAGTAATATCATTCAACATACTCTCAAAGTTTGAGTTCATGTTGATGAACTCGATCAATATGAAGGAATGCTATCTGGTTCAATCGATTTGGAGAATACTGCTACAGAAAAGCGAAAAAACAGTTTTTATAACAATCAAAAGATGCATCGAAAGCAGACGAAAGACATCTGTATATTAACCATGCTTGGGTCGGATCTCAATCCCCTGAATCGCGTAGCCATCCTTATGAATTCCACTTGTCACTTCCATCACACTCATCTCCAAATCCTCGTTTTCCCCTCCCTTGTTATAGTATTCTCCCAACTCAACTTCCAACCAACCGTCTTTTCTCTCCACAGCATATTGTCTACCAGTTTCTCCAGTTTTACGGTCCAGATAAACAACCCGGTTTACACTTTCATCTCCACTACTCCCAACGGAAGCTTTAAAAGGAATAGGATTCTCCACAGGATCTCTATCAAGAAATTCGCTTTTGTGTACAAGGTAAGCTGTATAAGTCGTATCTGGTGACAACAGGGAAGTGCTTATCTTTCCGCGAATTTCAAACCACGTCAGGCCTCTAGATGTGAATGTATTTATAAATCTGTATTCGAACAATGCAAGTTTTTAGAATATATCAACCACCGTTAGTCAGTCTCTAGCATACTGAAATATATTACACAGAGTTTCCCTTTTAAAAAATACCTTGACGAGTGATCTGAGTTCGGACCCCACCAGTCACTATACATATATTCAGCAGCAACAGGATGCTGTGCAAATGAGATAGTTATCATAAAGCACTTCTTCCCACTCCACTTGTCTAACCAAAAACTCTGTGCATACCATTAAATCGTGTTTTCAGAATATTTATCAATAAAGCTCAAGGCTACTACCACCATTTAACAGAGAATGGAATGGCGATTGGCCAAAGAGTCGAGTTATAAAAGGATTACCTTAGTGTTGCCATCAAGGAGGAGAGGATTACCAATGAGAAAGAGATATAATTCTTTCTTGGTTGCAAAAGAAATATCCAGATGGGAATCCGCTCGGCTAAAAAATTGCTGATAATCGCTGGGTAAAAATCTCTCCCAAACTACATCAGATTCTGCAGCTGACCTGAAACGTTTAGACACAGCTAATAGTCTACACGCATCAACAGGGCTAGTACGGGACACAATTTCTTCCATAAATGCTTGTGCAAGTCCTTCAGGTAACTTGCTAAATAAATCAGTGTCTTCACAACCCTCCTCTCTTTCTTTAGACATCTCTCCTTCTCTTCTTTCACCATCTCTCTTTGCATGTGAATGCGTTTTGTGAAAGGAGTTGCAGTAGAGGTTGATACTATCTGTGCAAATCAAACAAACGAACAAAACTTTGACAGCTAATTTATTGCTATCCGAAATGATTCTTCAATCATAGATAAGGCGAAGGCGGGGGCGGGGGGCTCGTAGTTTAAAAATATAGAACACTATAGAACAATGATATTTATGCAAAACCTAGCCAATATAAATTGTCAAACCATCAAAGCGGTTCTAACTTACCTCGCTTGGGTCGGAGCTCTATCCCCCATATAGACATTCCACATTTTGGTTTTCCACTTTTCACTTCTCTAACTGTCACTTCCAGATCCCTGTTCTCCCCAGCATTGTTAAAGTAGTCACCTAACTCAACTTCGAACAGATTATCTTTTCTACGCTTTAGATACTGGCATTTGGACTTGGCGATATCAGGGTCCAGATAGACAGATTTAATGATGCTTTCTTCCTCGGTGATCCCAACAGAAGTCTCTACGGGCACGTGAAACCCATAATAGAAGTATTCCGGTAATGAAAAGAGAAGGTAAGCTGCATAAGTTGTATTAGCAGACAACTTACATGTGCTTACCTTCCTCTTAATTTCAAGCCACGCCACGTGACCGAGCCTAAAATTTTCCATGTTCTATGAGTGATAAAGCATTACGAAAATATAACATTTTAGAAATCAATAAAAAGATTATAAACTTAAGAGAATTTGCACCGTATCCCAGAAATCCAGTAGTCTGTATCGCGATATGTGATTGAGAGCTTGTTAGAACATATCCTAAACCATCTCTTTCCACTCCATTGGTCTAAGAAATACGACACTTTATCGCAATAGGAAACCAGTAAGATTCATAACAAAACAAATTAAGCCAGAGATAAAAATGTAACATAACATAACTGTGAATCAACTTCCAACAAACTACTCCCTCTGTTTCAAATTATATGTCCATTTTTAAGAAAAAAAAAATTGTTTCAATTTAGTTGCATCTCAATGCAAATTTATATTTCCAACTTCACATATTTCTAATTTATATTTTCTAGATCAAGCCCTTTCCACATATGATGGTCAATTAATACAATTAATTTATCAACATTCACTTTGCTTAAACCGTGTGATTTTTTGAAAGTGAACATCTAAATTGAGACAGAGGGAGTACGAAATTATCTATTTTGTTTACCTGATTTCCAGCTATCGTCATCATCACCTTTAATCAAATTCAGAAATAAAAAAAAATGTGAAATAATTGATGAACAATTCAATGAATGGAATAGGAACTATAAAAGAAAATAATAGTAACAAGTTGACAAACCTTGATGGAAGTAAACAGGGATCCCTGTAAGAAGCAAAAACAAGTTCTTGGTAGATTTAATTTCAAATAATTGAAATATAACGGGATCAACGGCAGCTACATGATCGGGAGGAATGAAAGAATCCCAAACAACGTTGGAATCAGCAACTGATTGGAACAATTTAGACACACTAGACAGTCTAATGGCATCTGCAGGGCTTGTACGTGACACAACTTGCTGCATGAATTTTTCTCGAAAACCTTCTGGTAACTTCATGAATAAATCATCATTTTCAATTTCCCTAGCCATCTCTTTCTTTCCACCCCGATTCAGGTGAGAACACTTTACTGGCGTCTATAAACACTGTCATGTAATAACCTGAATGGGGACCCACTTTTGGTTATCAGCTTCAATCATGGCCGTCTGATCAAATGATCATAACCGTTAAATTTAAATATTAAAATATTACGCTCCTGTCAATATAAGTTTATATCTCTAGTGAAAATATACCCATCAGAATTTATATCTCTAGTGAAAATATACCAACAAGTCCTAGACTAGGTTCAAAACCGGTGAATAACAAGTATTTCCACTATTATTTATCAATTATAAATAAAATTAATAGTTCAAATTTGTAAATCCTATATTATTTTATACTATTTGATCTTACATTTAGATCTTAACTTTTGACTTTAGTTTCAAATTATACACATTCAAATTAAAAACTATTATTTAATTATTAATTTTAGTATTATTTATTCACATTAGTTTTTTATTAAATATATGCAATATAAATGAAAAAAATATAATTTTTAACATAAAGCTAGTATATTTCATAAGATTTTTCTTTTAAAACTTCCACCATAGGTTTTTATTACTATTCATATATCGATAAATACAATTATTAAGTAAATTATTAAAATCTAAATTTATTATCTGAGTTGCTAGATTTATTTGGTCCGATTAATATTTATTATAAATTCCATTGACTCAAATAATGCCCCATTGTAGTCAATGAACAAAATAATATCTAAGACTAACTTGACAAACTTGATCTTTAACCCAAACTTAGTATTAAAAAATAAAATTTGAACTTGCTAATCTGATAAATACCCGTGTTAATAGATGGAATTAAAAAAAACTTATATCTAAAACTTTTCTTATATATGAAGAAAAGAAAACTTAAAATGACTAACTTCTAAAAGCAAAATATAAATACCCTGACCAAAATGGCACTAGGCAATTAACAAACACGCCACTACACCCGAGCTACATGGCAAGCATTTAGAGCAAGTTTAAGAGTGTTATAACAAGTGTCCTATAAATATTATAAAATATAATATTGACTTACGACTCAAATGTCTTATTTTTGTATTTTATTATTAAAATAATAATATATTTAAATAATAATTGGAGGGAAATGAAAAAAAAATGAGAAGTGATTTTCAGAAAAGGAAGGAAACAAATATTTTATGGATAAACATAGTATAAAACATTATAAAATATAATGTTGATTTACGACTCAAATACCTTATTTTTGTGCCTTATTATTAAAATAATAATATATTTAAATAATAATTGGAGGGAAATGAAAAAAAGATGAGAAGGAAGTGATGTTCAGAAAAGGAAGGAAACAAATATTTTATGAATAAAAATAGTATAAAACATGCAAAATGCACGTGATAAATATTCTAGTATTTTAAAGCACCACGAGACATTGTTGGAGCACTCAATTATTCAAAATGCCTCAAAATTTAGTTTAGACCAACAATTAAGGCACTCTTGGACTTACTCTAACACAATAACCAAACACTACAAAGGAAACTACAAACGAGCTATGATATAAAGCAATGTACTAAGCATGTCAAATACAAGAATATACCCAGCTCATGCTACCTGTGAACAATTTGCTAGACTACAAAAAAAAAAATCTCTTTTCCATTTCAGTATGTTTGATGGCCTAGCAGTAGCAACAGTGCATCTAAGCTCTGACGTGTATTTTGGACAGCAATAACTGATCATATAATTCTATCTGTCTATGGCTCTCCATGCTTGGTGTTTGGCATTTTCTTGCTTGTACCTTCGGAATTCTCTTAAAACCGCAAGAATGATGTGCATTGACACTGGCAGAAAGAATGGCTGCAAGAAGATATAGCTACATGTTTAGTACATTCCAGAGAAAACCCCGCACTCCAGTTAGCAAAAAACAAAATAGCAGACAAAGTCACAAAGATATGTAATACAACAATTTAACAAAATAAAAAAAGAAAAAGATATGTATACGACCTTCAAATCATGAAGGCACGAAGAAAACCCCACACTCCAATTAGCAAAAAGAAATAAAACATCACACTTGCAATAACTTTTAAAAGGAGAAAAAATGTTCACAAAGTTCCATGCCAGTCATTTATGTAGTCAGAAATTTATGTAGCCACTTACCATGGCCAGAACAACAAAAATACTTTAAATTAGTGAAAGATAATGAAAATAAAAATCCTTGAATAATGAAACCCAATGATGCCATTCTGATGACAATTCTTGGCAATGAGTTGGGGAGTGGAAAGGCTGCTGAGGATATCAGATGATAACATAAATGGACTGTAGGGTGAAATCAAGCTATCAAATTTAATATCTGGATTCTTTTAAAGTGCCAAAGGCTGGGATTAACACTACGAATATTGGGACTATAGGGGCTGTTAGTTTCTTTGCTGCAGGTACCTATCTGCCTTGGGTTGTGAGGATAAGTATGTCATGATTGGTTCATCCCTAGTTGTCTAGGTGCTCTAGTCCTCTCACGAGAAGAAGTCTGTCATGACAACACGCAATTTAATTGCTTGTCGGGAAAACAAAGAGAGGACGATGATAAATGTGTGTCGGACTAATCAGAAAAGTATAATTTAGGAGAGGCTTGAGGAGCTCTATCACAACTAGGAGCTGATATCTCTGGAAAATATATCAGCTTTCATCCTCTCCCACGGCACATGACGTGTAACTTGAAGCTACCATAATGCTGAAGCCTCTATACTTCAAACTTCTTGCAAGAGCCAATAAATTGCTTCATGTCCCTGTTCAAATGATTAAATTCTTACTATTGATTTATTTATGCTACATTGACTCAGTCTGATAACATCTTCTCTAGAAAGACTAGACCCTTCAACCTTTTTAGTTTGGTAGCTCAGTCACCAAGAGGTGAAAGGTACTAATAGCATAAACCCCAACTTCAAGAAACCAATTTAACTACTTATTCAAAAAGACAAAGTAAATGTATTTCATGTAGTGGGACGAACCGAGTATACAGCAAAGCAATGCTCGAAGGAATAGTAGCTCACGGACATCATAGATGGATGAAAAAAGGCATCCTCTGCCAGTATTCTAGCTTCCCTCGAGGACACTGGCAAGAAGTAAAATGTGTATTAGTATTTATTAGAAGGTTTCATATGCACCACATGAACCTATAGCCTGTGACCGACATAATTAACATACCAGCTGATGCATCAGAAATTCCACGGGAAGCATTACCTCGAGCTAATTTTGCAGCTTCAAGAGAAAATTTTACCTGTAATGTAACAGAAGGAATGACTTTTATTTAGTAAGGAGCTAGAAAAACCCAAAGCAAAGATGCTCGGATAACCACAAATTTTGAATAAATTATTTTCTTGCATGGCTAGGCATTGATAAACTTGAAAACATATACTATGCTTGCATGTCAAGTTCCCCTTGAATTATATATACTGATAAGTTTCAGACAATTGGTTGCATGCAAGACATCAGTCTGAAAAATCATGACCCAGCAACAATGATGTGGCAAGATTGAGGGTAAGACAGAACACTGGTCAGCAAAAAGCTGAGCACTATACCTTGCAAACTTTAAAAATAAGAACAATAGGTGAGGCTGGTTTATGTACTCAAGTGTAATCACCCAAGAATTTGCAATGCAGAATTGGATTTATTAGTTAGGTGGAGGTTGAATTACTATCAAACAAGAACTACCCAGACTTCCTCTAGACCCCAACCAGATCAGGTCCCAGTTACACTGAATATTGCTTCTAAAGAGGCCTAAATAGATTTCTATATACTTGTAATGTTCAGGAAAGTTATAAATGTTGCTTGGACCATCTAAATTGAATAGATTTGCAGAATAACCTATTTCTGTATTCATTCATCGACTAACCTGTTTTCCAATCTCATCCTTGATGATCATCCTTGGAAGTGACTGAACCTGCATGGATAGGAGTTGTTACAACCCACAAATATCACTTAAGTGTTTAAATAAAAATAAGAAATAAGAAATGAAAGACGTACCAATCGCGAAAGTGATCCAAGGGTCGTACCACACTGAAGTAGATTATAACATGTGTGTTGGCGAGATAAGAAATCCAATTCCCTACAAGATGATTAAAAACAAACAGTTGCGTAAGGAATAAAAATATCAACAAAGATGTCTAAACAGGAAAACATCAGTTACGAAGTTTACTTTAAGCCTTTTGAGGGATGTAGTCTATATGAATAACATAATAGCTTACCATTCTGTAAAGCCCTTTCCGGTAGATAATAGTGTAAATGTGCTTGAAGTATCATGATAGACGCTACCAGAGTTTAAACCAAATAGTTGTCGAAGTTGCCCCAGGAAAACTTCGAATACCTTCTCTATATCCTGTTCATAATGTTCATCAATCAATCCTGATAAATTTATAAATTACGTCAAAGTCAAATGTAAAGTCCGTAATCTTATACACTCGATACTTTTTGTTACCTTAGAGTAATGTTTAGATTTAACAATTTCTACAAAGTTAAGGTTTTATATTACAACACGCCAATAACCCAATGGTAACTCTTGATCCTATATATCTTCTATATAATTTTAATATTTATACATGTGTATCAGATCACATGTTCTTTACAAAATACCTCTTATACTGCAATTTAAAATTAACTATTAATGAAGCATTTTGTCAATGTAGCACAGAAACGCATATTACAAGGAAAAAGGGAACATACATAAAAGCAAAATTTGTATGTTCCTTATCTATTAAACATGGTGACACAGAGTTGCAGAGACATCAAAGCTGGTTACTTTTTTACTTGCACTTTAATTTCTTACCTGTGGGGGAATCTTGTTCCGAGAATAAAAACTTTCAGAATCTCTCGTGCAACGTGGCGGATTCCAAACAATTACACCTCCCCACATCTGCAATATTGGCACACACACTTTATGTTGAGTTCCATTTAAGAAAAAACCACTTAAACATCGCATCCTTAATCTGTAATATCTAACCGGAGATATGAAGCCATTTGTCATAGATATCTCTCCATTTGGAAGTTGTAACAAAAGAGGGCATTCATTTGCTGATGGCACATAACTGGCAATAGAGAGAATGCATATATACATTAGATAGTTGTTAAGGAATCAGGTATTTATCTTTGTAAATACCAAACGTAAAATGACTAAGATAAGTTTCTTTAAGAAAAATTAAAGAATCTAACAACGTTTTTTAATCCATCAATGTTTAGGACTTGTAATCCATATCCCTTGAATGAGTAAATAATTATATCCCTTGAATGGGTAAATAATTATATCCCTTGAATGAGTAAATAATTTGGTTCCCTTGTCTCAAGTAAATTCTTTAAAACAAGTAGATACTAAGAAGTGTTTTACATAAAAAGAAACATGGAAGTCCATAATTTGATTTAAGTAACCCACTGTGTTGAAGATAACTGATAAATCTTACTTGTGAAGCATCCTATCTCACAAATACATGGAAATAGTGAAGGATGTAGTTTTAACTCTCCACTTTTCAGGAAGAAGATACTTATAGGGAAATGATAAAGTTAAAGAATATACACCACAAATTGAAAAATCTTTGATCGTCCGCCCGCTTCAATGGAGGTATCCAGGTGCCATTCATTTGAGTTCACCTATATATTTAAAAAGTATAAGCTTATAGGGGAAGAAACTAGAAGATATACATATCGTAATTTAAAAACATAAGTTTAACACTTAAAGGGTGCATCTAGTCGTCCTATCTAAACTTCTTATTTTGGGAACAGGAAAATGAGGGGAAAAACAAAAAAAGGTAGTTTGTTATTCCCAAATGAACGAAGCATGATGGTCCTAGTTACTACTTATAAGCCAATTCAAAAATATTCCATTCTCAACAAAGAAGTATTCACATGGGATATTTATTAATCTAGTTATGGTGGATAAAATAATGATTAAATTGGAAGATAAGTGCTACATATATAAATTACAAAAATTTAAGGGAATAAGATAAAAACAAGGCAGGCAAAGACATGAAGTATGAAGTAAGGATAATATTACTGATCTACAACTCTAAGAAAGTACTTGGCATAACAAGTGACAAGCTCACGTATATGTGCGCCCCTTCGTGTGTGCATTTGTGTATGGAACAAGACTCATGTCTAAGTGATATATACATGCAAATTTATCTTAGTAATTAATAACGAACTTACGAAGAAAGGCAAATCATTTGTGCTAAAGATGTAGCTTTCCTTTTCTTTATCCCAATATGCAAATGAAGACTTGGGAGTATGGTATAAAACCTGCATGTGCAAATAATAAAAGTAATGCAACTATGCAAGCATGATAAGGACACTTAATGAACTTAACTCTCGCATGAATATATTGAACTTTGACAGAACTATACTATAGTTTCTATTACGTACTTGACTTTCAATGCTTATATTAGCTAAAGGTGCCAATGTCCTGATAATAGGAGCCAAAAGAATCTCCTCCATCTCTTGGAAATTCCTGCAGAAGCCAGGGGGAGGGATGAACATAGACGATGTGCATATGCACCGACCTTTATGTGTAATATAATTTCATGGTCATTACAATAGTGTTCCTCATGAACACATTAAGAACACATTAAGAAAACTAACAAGGAATTTTATCTGATTAAAGTCCATACCAGTCATAAACCCAATCACGGGGATCAGCATTCAGCAAATTAAATGAAAGTACGATCCTCCCATCAGCACCCACAGGCATAAACTCCGAGTGAATCGACCCATCTTCAACTCCACCATTGACAAAAATCTTAACAAATACTTCCGCTACCATCTCAACAGTTTCATCCACCTCTAAAAGCCTACCCACGATCCAAGCATGCCTATTCTTCCCAACCAAAACCCTAGTTTCTTCATCTCTCCTCACCACCACTACACGATAAACCTTCCCACTCCCCTCTTCACTCTTGCCCAACACCTCATTCAAGTACTCATCAATAGTTGCATCATCCTCCAACATCTTATCCAAATTCCCCTCCTTAACCCTTCCACATTTCCACAATCCACTCGACTCGGGATTTTCACTCTCCTTACAATCACCACCAGTCTCCATTGTCACCGAAACATTGTAATTATTCCCACAACTTCCGCATACATTCTCACTACTACTTAACTTACGCATATTTTCTAGAACCAAAAACCCTATCGTATCAGCGCTCACCTCTCTAAAATCAAAATCAACAAAAGAAACATGAAATCTACAAGGAAATACCAACGGATTCAAATCAATCGAATTCGAGAGCGAATCCATTTCAGCAAAGGGAATCGGAGAGCGGTAGATCTCTATAGACTTGAGTAAAAATGGAACACCTATAATCAATATATCAAAAAATCATCATTATCAACAATTTATCCATCAACGAACCTTATAGAAGTAAAATATGAATATATATATATACATAATTAAAATTAAAAGCTAATTAGCAAAAAGTTGAACACTAAAAGCACATAAATCAAAACATTGTCATTAATTTAAACATCAAAATAAATAGCTCAAAAAAGTTATATACATTGTGTGTGTGTACGTAGTGAGTAATTAATAAACAAATGATTCCTATCAAAAACCTAATCAGCTCATACAAGTGATATATACATCACTGTTATCACTACATAAAATGAATGTACATCAAAATAAAAACTTACTAGTCATTAATAGAACAATGCATCTGTATTCACAGTGTGAGTGCACACAAATCGAGCACAAAAATGAAACTTTATCAGGCATTATCACATTAATAGAGCTTTATCTCTCCCCCTCCCCCCCCCCCACTCTCTCTCTCTAAAACCTAAAAATCAGAAATTCATCAGTAATTAAAACATCAATACAGCTCAAATGACACATACGCGTAATCAAACCATAAAAAATCAAAACTTTACAGTAATGAACACATCAAACAGCTAAAAAAAGTAAAATTTGTGCATATATATATGTATATTCACCAGCAAGAAAAGAGAGGAGAACAGAGATGGTGAGAAAGAGGCGTTTGACTCCAGGTTTCGTTTTCCTCATGCTTTTAGGATCGAAAACATCTGAACTTGAAGCTTGTTCTTCTTGATTCGAAGCTTCTGGAAGCTCTGCCATTGTCGAGATTTGCGAGCTTCACTGATCGCCGATAAGGCGTTGTTAAAATCGATTCACACTCTCAAAACGTCACCGTTTTCAGTTGGTAACCCACTTAATTGTCATATTTTCTTACCCTTATTTGTTTCCGACAGCTCATAGAAATTCCCTATTTTACATATTATATAATTTAATATATTTTTGAAATCCTTTATATTTTTTTATTATTATGGTACATATATTAATTTATTAAAATTCAAATACTATTTTAATTTAAATATGACTAATTATAAAATTTATGATATGTTATATCTCTTATTGATAATGGATAATTATTATAATTATAATAATATATTAGATACTATTCAATTGATAAAATACACTTTTATCAAAAAAATACATTTTATTTTTATTCTGAATTAGTTCCCGATTTTTGAATCATATTAAGTAGGTAATTTAACCGCCTAGATTTGATTTCCGATTTTCTAAAAACTTGTTTTCGAATTACAGCATAATTATTATTATTCCAACATGCGTATGCATGTTATCGTAGATAGTGAACAAATTGGAATGTACATAATTTTAAAATATAAAACACGCATTTTACATATACGTAGCTAGACATATGTATTATGTTATATAAATGCTGTATATATTATTGTAAATAATAAATATATTGAAAATGTGAATTATTTACTTAATTTTAAAAAATAAAACATGAAATTTGTAGGCACAATCGAATTACAGTATGACTGTTCACAAATGGGACAGTCTCTATTGCAAATGATACAGACTGAATCTAAATGAGACAGACCCTATTTAACAGCATGATGTAAATTGCAGAAAATTAAACGTGCAATGCGGGAAATAAAACAATGCAAGAACACCAAGAGTTTTTCACTTGGTTTGGCCCCTATACCTAGTCTATGACCTACATCCAAGTCCTCATGCCAACTAGCATAGAGAATGTATTATATCCACTTAAAACAAAGTACTTACAAACTTTTCTTGATTACAAACTTGGCCCACTTGAAAAAAACCTTTCTCTAGCATACAGCTACCTAGCACACAGCTACTTGGCCTTGCTCTTGTAATCAACCTCCCACGACCCGGGACAAGTGATATAATACACCTTTCGAATACAAAGAATCAAATGTGAAAGATTACAACTCGACTATATCTCTTAATTAACTGGATAAGTAATGAATGAAATTAAGAGAATGTTTTTCTCAGAAAAGAGCCAAATGGAAAGTGCGGAGAGTTGTTTTTCTGGAAAACATCAAGTCAGTTATATATAGTAAAACATAACGGATAGGAATGTATTTCAAACTATTTTAGAGATTAAGAAAGATAAACTTAGGTTTGAAATATTTGAATAAGTATTTGAAAGCAATCCGTTAGTTTGTTACTAGAAAAGATAAACCTGATAAAGTTAAAGAAATTTGAAATAGATTAGATTTATCCAAGTTAGAGTTTGTTTAGAAAAGATAAGTCAAAGATTATCCAATTAACTAAGTTAACATTAAACAAAACTCGAATACCTATCTAATTAACAATCTGATTTGACTTCTTCAAAGGATAATGCATCATCAGAAACCTCGGACTAACATTCTCCCCCTTTTATGATGATGCCAAGGGTAAAGAAATGCTATGTTCCCCCTATCAAAAATACTTAAGTCACCTGTTGCAATATGTTAGATAATAACAGTGTATATGTGAAACAATCAAATGATAATCATGTTAATATGCAAATGAAACCTATGGATTATCAAATGAGACAGTTAAATAAATGAGACATCAAATTAGATTCAATAAACCATCACATAATCCAGCACATAAACCAGTGCTACCCAATCAAACCATCACAAACAAAAACCAAGTCAAACAAAAATCAAGTCTTAAAGAAACATAAACAGGTGAAGCAATCGTCTGAGATAGAAACTGATTAACATTCATAAATAACTATGAATTTCTCCCCCTCATCAGCATAAAAGGTGGAAAGAAAAACTAGTCAGAATCATCAACTTCGACAGGAGCAGAATCTCGAGTGTTTCTCTTTCCCTTATTGTGGTAGGCTGGCGGAGCACCATACTCAGTGAAGAGCTTGTCCAACTGGCCTTCATCAGGAGCTTTCCCATCCCTTTTGCGGAGCCATTCCAAGATATGTGAGCGATAGACAGCACGAGTCATCCCAAAAGTTTCAGGTGGAGGAACTGCTGGCAGGGGCAAAGGGGAGGTAATCTCGGCCAGAGTCGAATCACCAAGCCAGTCATGTTTCCGGTGCCATGGCATGCTTCTAGTAGAGACCTGCTGAGATATGTACTTGGTTTCTGTACCAAGTTGATAGAAAAGCTTGATAAATTCTTCCTCTCAGGCCTTAGCAGTGGAAACCATGCCCTCATACAGCGCACCAAACTCAAAATCTATAGCCTTACTCATCTTTTTATCATGGACATATAAAATCTCCAACTTTGCATTTATTGACTCAAGAGAAGTAGTGACAGATTTATTAAACATCTCATAAGAAGCACGCATCATACTGACTTGTGAAGTCAGGGATGCTAAAGACTCAATAGAAGCAAACTGAGTTTTAAGAGATTCCAAAAGCTTGTTGTTTTCAGAAACTTTTGAAAACAACGAATTCAATAAAACTGAGTCTTCTTGATCAGGATTAGAAACATAATGGGGAGACTCAGGAAATGAACTAAACGACTTATGACCCTCACCAAAAATAAGAACACCAGACTCAATAACCTCAATATTATTAGCAGACAAGACAGACAGATCAAACAAATTAGACACTGACTCAGTGTCATCATCCTCAGAAACAATAGAATAATGTCTAAACATCTTCGTCAACAAAGCAGGAAATGATAAATGCATAGACTCATGAGAAGCACATTGACTCATATACTTGATAATCAACGAAGCAATGTCACAGGGGGTTCGAGACATGAAAACAGCAATTAAAACAACATCCTGATAAGTGACGCGGTCGCGACCACTTTTACGAGGAAAAAGATTGGTGTGAAACAATTTAAAAAGCAATAAAGCAAGTGGAGTAAGGTCATGTACCATGGGCTTAAGAGAAGTACCAACAAAACTTTCGCCAAGAATAACTTTCAACTGTTCTTCGTACTGCAGTCCTGGAATCTCCATGAAGGTTGCATGCGTGGTATACAGACAGACACCGGAGCAAGCGACGCCACAAACTCGAGACAACAGATTAGCATTAAAAACTATCAGAACACGTTGAACCTCATAATAGACCAAATCTTCATTCATCATCTTGAAATTAGAATAAAATTTTCGGACCAGAGAAGGATAAATAATATCCGGTGGAGACAAGAGAGATTCACAACTAAGAGCGGAGAATAAATCAACAACGCCCACTCGTTGAAGCAGATCAAGATCATAAGGACGTTCCTTGAGAATAGGTTTGGACAAAATTTTAGACGAACTGGGCTGAGAGGATTTCTCGGGTGACATTTGAGTAGAAATTTCGGGAATGGTCTTTTGACGTTTGAGAGAAGAAGAGGATGGGTTAGGGTTTTTAGAGTGTTTAGCTTTGGAGCGAGTGTTAGGGGTCGACATTGTTGAGAAGGAGAAGAGAGGTTTGAAAAGAGAAAAAGAAAAAGAAGTGGAGATTAAATAAAAGAAGAGAAGAATATGAAGAGATATTAGTTAGGAGAAGTTAAGAGATGGAGTGTATCTCGAAAATCGAGGAGACACGCATAGAGATTGAGAAGAAACGGACTGAGTAGTCAAATCAAATTGAAAGACTTGAAAGATAATGCATGCAACTCGGTTCAGTTCCAAGGTTCAAGAGTCACAGCAAATAAATACATATAAATTATATATTTAGACTGAAACACGCAAACTAATTACACTAAATACACAATTAATTCACAAACTTTACCCCAATAAATCCTATCATTTAAATTAAGCAAATAATTAAACACTCAATTATGCAATTTAGTCAAATAGATGAATTATGCAAATAGTTAACATAAATAAACTAAATAGTATGCATGCACAGATGCTAAAATATGAAAAATTAATGAGAGATAGTGCACATACCAAGTTCACGTCTCATAAGACAAAATCGATCTTCACCTAAAGGTTTGGTGAAAATATCTGCTTTTTGCTTATCAGTTGAGATATAAATTAACTCAATATTACCTTTTGAGACATTATCTCGCAAAAAATGGTGACGAACATCAATATGCTTAGTACGATAATGCATAACATGATTTTTAGAAATATTAATAGCAGAGGTATTATCACAATAAATTGGAATATTTGTATAGAAAATACCAAAATCCTGTAATATTTGTTGCATCCAGAGAATTTGAGCACGGTAACTACCAGCTGCAATGTACTCTCCTTCAGCAGTAGAAAGAGCTACAGATGTTTGCTTTTTACTGTGCCATGCAACCAAACAATCACCTAAATATTTACAAGCACCACTTGTACTTTTTCTATCAACCTGTGACCCTGCATAGTCAGCATCTGAAAAACCAATTAACTCAAAAGAAGTAGAACTTGGATTAAATATTCCAAGATCTCTAGTTCCTTTAAGATACTTGAAAATCCGTTTAACTGCATTCAGATGAGATTCTTGTTAGGTCCCAATTTGTTTATAGAAGGGGGGTTGAATGCAAACAATACCATTTAATCGAATAAAATGCGGAATAAAAAGGTGAAACAAAATTTAAGTTAAATAAAACTTTTATTAAACTTGAAAGGTGTTACAACTATGGTATCGGTTACAAGGGATTAATCTCAAATCAATTATTACAAATCTAGAATAAATTCGACATGAACTTTTTCTATTTTTGCAATTAAAAGATCAAATGCTAAATACGATTTGAGATTAAGTTCTAGAGATTTTCATCCGCTAGATTGTTACACAAGAACAAGATAAATAATTCTAGTGGATTGGATTTAACTTTACAATCTAGAATTTTGATCTTGAATAAAACAGATGAAAAATGAAATGTTGTGCCTTTGTTTTCTGCTGTGTTCTTGACTTGTGTATTCTGTATGATAATTGCATGAATGTCTTCTGCTGCTTCTTTTAATCCAACAGTCGAGTAGAATGTACTGGCATGACAATCTCTTTGAACTGGCAAGACAATCCGAATGAACTAGCAAGACTTTCGGTATGACTATCAATTGTCATACCGATTGTCATAGTAGTTCAAAATCAAATTGTCTTACTGAATTAATAAAAGATTTTAATGTAATAAAAAATCTGATAAGACAATCCTTTTGAATTAGCATGACTTTCGGTATGACTATTGATTGTCATACCGATTGTCATACTAATACAATCAGTTGTCTTTATGAATTAATAACAGATTTTAAATCAATTAAAATCCTGAAAAACCTTAATATTAATTCTGAATTAATTAATCAATTAATTTAATTAATTAATAAATTAATCTTTGCAAATATAATTTATTTTCTTAATTAAATTATAAGACTTAATTAATTAATAGAGAATTAACACTAACCCTGAGCAGCATCCATTCTCCTGTAAAACTTCTGAAAATCACTGAAATATATGAATCAATTCCACCACTTCAACATTGACACTCGATGTACTGTCTGGTTCATGAGTGACTAACTTCCGTGATATTTCTTCATGTCTTGACTTTGATTTTCTTCAGACTAAATCCTTGTAATTAATTGATACCCTGACGAGATCTCTGTCACTTGATTAAATCCATAATCTTGATTTATATCACTGAGGCTTGATCAATTTTTTGAGCTTCTTCCAGTGAATTAAGTCTTCAAGTCTGTAGATGAATAATGTTTCTTAACCCTTTGACAGATGTTACTCTGTGAGATCTCTCTGACGATAGATCCACTATTTACTTATTACATTCTTATTTGAGTTGAGTTAAATCCTCGAATAAACAAATAGGCTATGACATATGCCTTTCAATCTCCCCCTATTTGCTTGTTAGACAATAACAACAAATACCTAGAGGATAACTCAACTAACAAATAAGAAAAAGATATAAACAGTAATACAAAGTAAATAGCAGAAAAGTTCTGGATTATATTTAACATTTTCCAGATTCCAAAAGAAATTTACAAGTGAATACAAGATAGATGTTCCTCTAGCCTGAACATATAACTACATTAGACTATCTTGATTCATAAAGCTCTAATCATATTACATTGAGTTTTGAGCTAATTGACTTCAGTTGTCTTCTCTTCTGACTTCACCTTCTTCTAAATCTTGAAGCAACTCTTTGTCAAAGACACGATCCTTTTCTGAAGTGAAGCTTGCTGGTCTTACTGGTTGAACTCCAACTGACTTCAGCTTATTCTTGATCTGATTGTACCTTTTAATATTCTTTTCACAATAAGCTTAAATCAAATCAGCAGCTTGAGTCTTCAACATGGATGAGTATCCAGCAGTTCTTAAATGATGTTCCATCCAGACCAGATGCTTAGTTGAGTAGTCTTTAAGAGATTGTACATCTAGCTGACAGATTTGAAGACAATCAGACTTAAAGAATCTCACCTGATGAGGATTGTTGACCACTTGAGGACTAGCCCTGCTGGCAAACTCTTTAAGCCTTTCTTGAAGAACTTCATTCAATTCTGAGCTTCTTTTTACCTTGTTGAGAAGAACCCAAGTCTCTGACAAAGAACGATTCTCAAACAGATGAAGTGACACCTTGAAAGATCCTTCACTCTGACAATATACAAAAATGCTCATCTCATTTAGGGATCTGTCAAAAGCAGCTGTGATCCTTGAGACTTCAGTCTTGATAGCATTCATGTACATGTCATTGTTAGGATTTGAGATTTCCAGCTTGTCAAGAAGATGTAGGAACTGCCTATCATTGTTAGTGCTCAGCTGAGGCATATCAAGTACTCTCCTAGCTTCATCCCATTTTTCACCAATCTTCAGTCTGACATCTCTTCTCCTTTCTTGAGCCTTAACGTCATGAAGACGTTGCTTTTGAAGAGTTTTTGTTCTTTGTATGTCTTTCCTCATGTCAATGATCTGGGAGACCTTTTTGAGTTCAACTTCTTTTCTTTTCATCTCTAACTGCTGCTGCTGAAACTCTTTCTCAAAGATAGGATCCACTGTAGCTTCCTCTTCCCATTCTCCAAAATCACTTTCCTCTTCAGCTTCAAATAAACCATCTTTATCTTCCAAGACTGGTTCAGTGGGAATGTCAAAAATATCAAAGTCATCCTGTTCTCCACTGTAGTAGACATCATCAGCCTTTCCTTTGTCTCCAGCAGAGGTATCTTTTTCTTTCCCATTTCCACTACTCTCTTTCTTCTCCCCCTTGGTTGAGGGATCCTCTAGGGACTTTCCCTTAGATCCTCCATGACCTCCATCACCTCCCGAGCTTGAGCCTCCACCAGACGGCCCTTCAAAGTAAGTCCTTTATTCTTCATTGGGACAGTGAGAATTTTTGATCATGTAGTACAGGTGCTTCATCCCTTCATTCAGATGTTCCATACCTGTCTCTATCTTCAGAAATCTGGAGGAATCCAGTGAATGATTCATTTCAACCAAATCTTCAAGAGAAGTCATCCTTGTATGTAGAGAGCAGAAGTTAGAAATGTCATCAGCTGATAAAGTTGGAGTTTCCTGAATGGAATTGAGCTTTGGTGTTACAGTATTCTTGAGATCTGAGATATCATTCCTTATGAGTGCCAGCTGATTGTTGACAGAGGTGGAAGAAGAAGACCGTTCAACCATTTATGCTTTGAATGCTTGAGCTTCAGCTTGGCTTTTGGCAAGTTCTTCTTTTAGAGCAGCAATTTGAGCTAACAGGTTTTCAGTATCTGTGTCTGTGTGTGCTCTCACCTGAATTTCACTCGTGTTTGGTTCACTCACCTCACGTGCTTGTGTTTCTCTCAATATAATTGCTCGTGAGGAGTCTTCCTGTTGCTGTTCTTCTGTACCTGCAGTTAAAATCACCCTAGCCTCTTCAAGAGAGGTCAGTGATGGTGCAATAGGAATTCGCGAGTCCCGATCCTCAGTCAAACCTATCATTTCATGTGAAATAGATGTTTGAATTGCTTCAGGGATAGATTGACCGAGTTGCCCTCCACTTTCTCCAGATAAATCTGTGAGTGGAGAATCCCGTGAGGGAGCTAGAGGTGTTTGATCTGGGAGGGGAGAAAATTACTCTATTAAGGGTGGCTGAGAGTCAGATTTTCCCTCAGAAGCATGTGACTGCTCTTCTGCCGTAACTATGGCAGGCACTGTAACAGACTCTATGTGCACTCCTTGCTCTGTGTCCGGAGTATCATCTGTGGGTATGTATGGTTCCATTGTGAGTAATGGAATTGTGCTTGACTCAGTACAAGATGCCATGGCCCTATGGCGAATTTCAATAGATTCATCCTGTTGAGAGAATGTCTCTAGTAACTGTTCATTGGCCATTTCAAAGTCCATGTCCTGTTGGGAGGACAAGGATGGGCTTTCAGATGCCTCGGTATAAGTTCTTCTTTTCTTTGGAGGAGGCAGAGCTGAGGGTTCACTCACATTTAATAATGCACTACTTCCTATTAATCTTCTGGGTAACATTTTAGACAGTGGGGGAGAGGTTGAGATAGGTTGAGACTCTGTGTTTGGCTCTATGACCTGGGATTGAAGTTGTGGTTCTACAACTTCATGGTCAGTCCTATCGACCACTGGGGGTCTTTCAACAGAAGTAGGAATGGAGTGAGAGTGAGGAATTACTACCTGTAAAGGAAGAGCATCTGATGTTGGAGGAGCCTGGGTGGCTTGAACCACTGGAGGTTGAGGTTGCTGTTCATGACCGGGAAGATTGAAAATAGGTAAAGGAATATAAGTGGCCATGAAAGCAGATACAAGTACTGGAACTTGCATGAATTTGAAGGTTGTGTCTTGACGGGTGTAAATCTTTTTGCTTACAGGAGGGGGTTCAGTTACTGCAGAGTTAGCAAAAAGGGCTTTGTGCTCAGGTGTGAGAAGATGATCTGCTATAAGCATGAGAAAACGAGCATAGTAACATGATACCCTACGATTTGTAGAATGATCACGTAAAGCAGTAGTGAGACGTCTCAAGAGAATGGGAAAAAGTAGTTTGCCAAAATTGATCCTTTGATTGAAAACAACCGCAAGACCAATATACTGCAGAGTGGAAGTGATGTTGTGAAAGTTGGATTTAGTGCAGTTGGAAAACACTTTAGAAATTGTATCGAAGAAAATATCCCATTCAGACACCAAATTGGATTTAGAAAGTTTGGTTAAATTGATCACCCCCTGATAGTGAATAGCATGGAAAAAGTTTGTGATATCATTTTCAGAGGGTAAATTACAGAAATTGTCCAATGGAAAATTTAACGCTTGATTGACTACTGTTTCATCAACCACATACTGTGTGTTTGCCACGGTGAATGAAAAAGATTTTGAATCATCGGCCACAGTAGAGGTTGTGCATATCAGTCTAAGCAGATCGACATTTAAAATCACATTTGATTTAATAGCAGAGCTAACAATCGAATGGTCATTTAAAAATCTAATACATGGCTTAAATTTTTCCACATCACATTTTTCTGGATTAAAATAACCAACCTGATTATGCGCGACAATTTGGAAATTGAGAGCCATTTAAAATAATAATAAGACACACACTTTCAGAATTTTAAGAATAATATTAAGAAAATTCGAATTAATTAAATTAATTTAATAATTCGAATTAAATTAATTATAATCGAAAAATTTAGATAGGAATGTATCTCGTTAAAATTCTTAACTCACAAACGCAGATTTGAAAAGCCAAAAGACACAAAACAGAAATTAAAATTAAAATTAAAAATACCCAAAATCAACAAACACAATGATTCGAAAAAAAATTTTGAAAAAATTTTGGCAGCACTCCTGTATGTATGTATATATATATGTAAGTATATATCACAGGAGTGATGATTTAGATTGCTGAGTAAAAACTCGAGCAAAGGAGATCAATGGCAGTTGAATTTGTGTTTTCGGTTCGAAGAGAGAGAGAGAGAGAGAGAGAGAGAGAGAGAGAGAGAGAGAGAGAGAGAGGAAGAGATAAATGTTGGATTTTTTTTTTTGAAAAACAAAAAAAAACGAACTGATGAAACTTAAAACACACACAAAAACAGGTTAAGTAGTATAACTGGTATGACAATCGGATTGTCATACCGATTGTCATACCGATTGTCACACCAGCTTAAAGACAGAAAAAAAACAAACAAAACAAAACAAATAAAAATAAATAACTTGTATGACAATCTGATAGTCATACCGATTGTCATACCAGTACAAAATAAAACATAATAAGTCTGATATTAATTTTATTACTGGCATGACAATCAATAGTCATACCGATTGTCTTGCCAGTTATAAAATTAATCTGATTTTAAAATAACCAATCATTATTACTAAAATGACTTTCAGCAAGACAATTTCAATTGTCTTGCCGATTGTCATTCTAGTATAAGATAAATAAGTATTTACATATACTGAATAATTAACATAAAAACAGAATATATAAAATCTTTCAATTTCAGAAAACTGAAATGAATATTGCAGAAAATATTTACATAATTAGAATAATTAAAATATTTCAGAGATAATAATATTTTCAGTCCAAAAATAGATTTCTTTTGAATTTTAACAAATTAAATTCATAGAGAAATATTTTTAGAGAAAATAAAATATTCTGAGACATTAAAATTAACATGTTGAGTATATAAATAAGATAAGATAATAAAAATTCCATAGAAATAAGCAAGAAATATGATAAAATGATAAAATAAATTTGCAAATGAATTTTTTATTTATGAAAAATTCATTTGTAAATTCATTCAAGAACAAATCTCAGATATTAACTAAATTAATCACTAAAACTATTCAACATGCCCAATTTACCAACTAATCTGGTAAATGTGGATTCATCAAGTGGTTTAGTGAAAATATCTGCTATTTGTTCTTCTGTTGGAACAAAAAATAGTTCAACAGTACCATTCATGACATGCTCCCTAATAAAATGATACCTGATGTCAATGTGCTTTGTCCTCGAGTGCTGCACAGGGTTGTTGGTGATGGCTATTGCACTTGTATTGTCACATAAAATAGGAATTTTGTTCAATACAGAGCCATAGTCTCGTAGCTGGTTCCTAATCCACAAGATCTGAGCACAGCAGCTTTCAGCAGCAATATATTCAGCCTCGGCCGTTGAGTTGGAAACTGTTTGTTGTTTCTTGTTGTACCATAAGACTAGCCTGCTTCCTAGGAATTGACAACTCCCTGAGGTGCTTTTCCTATCAACAACACTTCCTGCGTAATCTGAATCTGTATATCCAACAAGGTTAAAACCAGATTCTTTAGGGTACCAAATACCTAGATTTGGTGTTCCCTTAAGATATCTTAAGATTCGTTTAACAGCAACGAGATGAATATCTCTAGGATCCGCTTGGAACCTTGCACATAAGCATGTAGCATACATAATATCTGGTCTACTTGCAGTAAGATAGAGTAACGAGCCAATCATACCTCTGTAGCTTGTGACATCTACCTTAATGGAGTTTTCACATGGTCCAAGCTTGACAGCTGTAGTTGATGGAGTCCTTGCTGATGCAGAATCCTCTAGATTGTACTTTTTGAGGAGTTCCTTGAGATACTTGGATTGACAAATAAATGTTCCATCTAACCTTTGATTTACTTGTAATCCAATAAAGAACTTCAGCTCTCCCATCATGCTCATTTCAAACTTGCTGTGCATTAACTTAGCAAATCTCTTATAGAGATTATCATTAGTAGACCCAAATATTATATCATCCACATAGACTTGGACTAATATAGTATCATTCTTATGTTTTTTAGAAAAGAGAGTTTTGTCTATGACACCTCTAATAAAGCTATTTTCAATAAGAAATTCAGAGAGAGTGTCATACCATTTTCTTGGAGACTGTTTGAGCCCATAGATAGCCTTGAAAAGAAAGAAGACAAAATCCAAATGATCTGGATCTTCAAAACCAGGAGGTTGCTCTACATATACCTCTTCATCCAGCTTTTCATTCAGAAAGGCGCTCTTGACATCCATTTGATAAACTTTAAAGTTTGAGAATGCTGCGAATGCCAGAAATATCCTGATGGCCTCAAGTCTAGCCACTGGAGCATAGGTTTCATCATAATCAATGCCTTCAGCTTGAGAATACCCTTTTGCTACCAGTCTTGCCTTGTTTCTTATAACCACACCATCTTCATCTAGTTTATTCCTGAATACCCACCTAGTACCAACAGCTTTCTTGTGTGTAGGTCTAGATACCAGTTTCCAGACTTGTTGACTTTCAAACTGATTGAGTTCATCTTGCATAGCAATCACCCAATCTGGATCAGTCAGTGCTTCTTCAATCTTCTTAGGTTCCATCTCAGAAAGAAATCCTGAGAACAGACACTCATTTTGAGTAGCACGTCTAGTTCTGACTCCAACATCTGGATCACCAATAATCAACTCAAAAGGATGAGCTTTATTCCAGACAGTCTGTCTTGGAAGATTTGATCTTGATGATTCGCCTTGAAATTCATTGGGATGTTGTGTCCTACTAGATGATCCTTCAGCATCTCCCCCTGAGTTGTTGCCATATTGACTTGAAGATTCTCCGTCAGTTGCAGTGGTATCTCCATTGTTGCCAAAGTTTCCATCACTATTACTTTGAGTATCATCATGATTAACAGGTTCTTCACCAGCAACAACCTCAGGTTCTTGACCATGTTCTGATTCTGAATCTGACATATCATCAAACTTCAGTTTCTCAGAAGGATCTTCAGTTTGGATACTAGGGAGTTTAGTGTCATCAAATGTAACATTGACACTTTCAGTTACTTTGTGTTGATCAATGATATACACTCTGTATGATCTTCTTCCATATCCAACAAAAATACCCTCATATGCCTTTGCCTCGAATTTACCACGACGATCATCTTCATCCTTGAGCACGAAGCATCTGGCACCAAATACATGAAAGTATTTGATAGAAGGTTTCTGTTCATTTAAAATCTCATAAGGAGTTTTCATGAAGTCTTTGTTGATTAGAGTTCGATTCTGAGTATAACATGCAGT
Organism: Apium graveolens; assembly: GCF_009905375.1. Lineage (NCBI taxonomy): Eukaryota > Viridiplantae > Streptophyta > Magnoliopsida > Apiales > Apiaceae > Apium > Apium graveolens. Next base: position 140,100,348 of record NC_133656.1, on the reverse strand, counting down.
ATTGACAGCTTCAGCCCAAAAGTACATTGAAAGACCTGATTCACTTAACATCGTTCTTGCAGCTTCAATCAATGTACGATTCTTCCTTTCTACCACTCCATTTTGCTGAGGGGTTCTAGGAGCTGAAAATTGTCTGGTAATCCCTTTGTCTGTACAGAATCCATTGAGAAGTATATTCTTGAATTCTGTTCCATTATCTGACCTTATTGCTCTAACAGGGACGTTAGAATCTAACTCAATCATCTTGATATGATCAATCACAACTTGTGGTGTTTCATCCTTAGAGTGAAGAAATAAAACCCACATATACTTGGAATAGTCATCAACTATCACAAGACAGTAACACTTCTTTGACATCGAAAGGACATTAACTGGTCCAAATAAATCCATGTGCAATAATTGCAGAACACCAGTTATGGAAGATGTGTCAGTGCCTCTGTGACTTGCTTTCTTTGACTTTCCTTTCTGGCAAGCCTCACATAGTCCTTCTGGAGAGAATTCCAGCTGAGGCAGACCTCTTACCAATTCTCTTTTTACAAGAGAATTCATTATTTTGAAATTGAGATGAGAAAGTCTCTTGTGCCATAGCCAACTCTCATCTGACGATGCCTTTGCATAGAAACAATTGACTTCAGGATTGCTTCCAGAGTTCATGTCAGCTACGAACAGATTTCCTTTCCGGATTCCCATTAAGGAGGGTTTTTCACTTTTCTTGTGCAGAATCTGATACTTCAGCTTGTCGAATAAAACATTGTAGCCGTTGTCACAGAACTGACTAATGCTAAGCAGATTGTGTTCAAGTCCTTGCACAACATACACATTTTCAATGATAACATTTCCAGCTAGCAAACAGCCATATCCCTCCGTTAAACCTTTGCTGTTATCTCCAAAGGTAACTACTGGGCCAGCTTTCTCAACCACATTTGATAGCAGGGCTCTATCTCCGGTCATATGTCTTGACGATCCGTTGTCAAGAATCCACACTACCGGTTGTACCTGTTTAATGCCCTGCAATACAAATGGATTAGACCTTCTTCGGAACCCAAGCTTGGCCGGGTCCGGCATACTTGTAAAATTGGCCTTTATCAGGCAAAACAACATTCTTAATTTTAATATTCTCAACGTTCTCAATGACTGAACATTTGACCTTGTGAACAGCCTTGACAAATTTCTGTTTAGGCTTAGGCACAAATGTCTCCTTTCTAGCTTTAGGAGGACTAGCAGTCTTAGACCTATCATGCTTTTTATTATTCACATGCTGACGAGGAGTAGTCTTATCATTAGAAACATGCTTACCATTAAAATAAGCATACATCAGATTAAAAGCACAAGACATACAATCAGGAACACCACATGCTTTATGAGAGGGATTAACAATAGGCAACTTATGCATGGTAGACATGGCATTTGTGTTATCCAACTCATGTGTGTCTGAGTTAGTCTCTGTTACTTTCACAACCTTGACTGGAACTTTTGACACACTTGACTTGGAGATAGCTTTCTCATTAGCATTATCTTTAGCACGGATTTCTTCTTGAATAATAAATGAGGTCTCATCAAATGGTTCAACAATTGATTCTTTATAGAGGGGTTCATCAACACCCTTAAGCACATGTGGTACTTCCCTGCCTTTAGCACAGACATGAGGAGGGGAGTTTATGCCTAATTTTCCAATAGCAGCATTGTAATCATAACCTATTCCAGATGTTTGATTAACAGCTTGCTTATTGTAAAACTCTTTGGACTTCGAACAAGAATTAAAGTAAGCTTTAACCTTAGCCTCAAGACCGGTGATCTTGTCTTTGAGAATAGTTTCAAGTTGTCTATAACTGTCAACTCTATTCTCTAGAAAAGATACTTGATCTTTTAATTTATCTTGATTAATGTGCACAAGTCTTAATTCATTGACCTCTTTCTCAAAGTCTTTGATTTGTTGATTTAACAATTCATTATCACGACGAGCACAATCTAAGGAACCTCCTAGATGATAAACTAATTCAGCATCAGTAATTTTTACCCCTTTTCTTGACGATGAGGTGTTTGCATCACTAGCCATGAGAGCAAGATTCCCAACTTCTTCATCTTCACTGTCAGTATCATCCCAGCTTCTTCCCTTTGCCAGGTAAGCCCTTTCAGATTTACTCTTCTGATTAGAATCGTAAGAGTTCTTCCTAGCTTATTTTGGCTTCCGGCATTCTGTGGCAAAGTGTCCCAACTCATTGCAGTTGAAGCATCGAATGGTGCTTCGATCAACCATCCCTGTTTTATACCCACCACTACTGGTGTTAGAGGATGAAGATCCACCTTTCTGGAATCTGTTGTAGTTGGACTTGTACTTGAACTTGGGATTCCTTTTGAATCTGACATTTGAGAATCTCTTGACAATAAGGGCCATTGACTCATCCTCCAATTGCTCCAGTTCTTTCAAGGAATAATAATCATCTCCTGATTGATTTGTAGTAGGAGAATCAAATTCTGCTACTATCACATTATCTTCAACCTTGGAAGACTGTACCATTCTTTCTGACTGTTGAGATTGTTGTTGATATTGTGGTTGTTGTTGTTGTTCATCAGCTACTAGAGCAGTAGACGTGCTGACCACTCTTCCTTTCCCGTAAACTTCCTTCTGCTGAATCTGCTCCAACTCATAAGTCTTTAATACACCATAGAGTCTTTCCAAAGAAATCTCACTCAGATCTCTTGCTTCTCTTATGGCAGTGATTCTATATTCGAGATGAGTTGGCAGTGTTCAAAGGAACTTCTTGTTGACCTCCCTGATGGAATAGTATTTACCATTAATGTTCAGGTTGTTGATCAATGCATTGTACCTCTCAAACACTTCAGTGATTCCTTCTCCTGGATTGGATTTAAAGTATTCATATCAGAGGTTAGGATTTCTAACTTGTTCTCCCTAACTTCCTCTATGCCTTCATTAATAACCTCAATAGTTTCCCAGATATGTTTGGAATCTTTACAATTCATCACATGTCTATTCATCAAGGGATTAAGGGAATCTACTAAAATTAATTGAAGGCTAGCATCCAGGGAGGCTTCTTCTATTTCAGCAGGAGAGAAATCCTCAGGATCTTTCACATAAGTTCTCGCTTTGGTGATCACCACATCATTTTCTATTACCTCTGGTTCAATAACCATAGGAATTTTTGGACCCTTCTTTAACACTTGCAGATATTTGGGATTAGCAACTTGTAAAAACAGTAGCATCTTCTTCTTCCACATAACATAATTTTCTTTATCGAAAAGTGGAATTTTAACGGTTCCAACTTTTTGTATAGTCATTATGAATTTTTTGAGTGAATAAAAAATTCAAGGAGTGAAAGAAACACAAAAGTCTAGGATCTAGATTTGTACGTTAATCAGAAGGCTCTGATACCAATTGTTAGGTCCCAATTTGTTTGTAGAAGGGGGGGTTGAATGCAAACAATACCATTTAATTGAATAAAATGCGGAATAAAAAGGTGAAACAAAATTCAAGTTAAATAAAACTTTTATTAAACTTGAAAGGTGTTACAACTACGGTATCGGTTACAAGGGATTAATCTCAAATCAATTATTACAAATCTAGAATAAATTCGACATGAACTTTTTCTATTTTTGCAATTAAAAGATCAAATGCTAAATGCGATTTGAGATTAAGTTCTAGGGATTTTAATCCGCTAGATTGTTACACAAGAACAAGATAAATAATTCTAGTGGATTAGATTTAACTTTACAATCTAGAATTTTGATCTTGAATAAAACAGATGAAAAATGAAATGTTGTGCCTTTGTTTTCTGCTGTGTTCTTGACTTGTGTATTCTGTATGATAATTGCATGAATGTCTTCTGCTGCTTCTTTTAATCCAACAGTCGAGTAGAATGTACTGGCATGACAATCTCTTTGAACTAGCAAGACAATCCGAATGAACTAGCAAGACTTTCTGTATGACTATCAATTGTCATACCGATTGTCATAGTAGTTCAAAATCAGATTGTCTTACTGAGTTAATAAAAGATTTTAATGTAATAAAAAATCTGATAAGACAATCCTTTTGAATTAGCATGACTTTCGGTATGACTATTGATTGTCATACCGATTGTCATACTAATACAATCAGTTGTCTTTATGAATTAATAACAGATTTTAAATCAATTAAAATCCTGAAAAACCTTAATATTAATTCTGAATTAATTAATCAATTAATTTAATTAATTAATAAATTAATCTTTGCAGATATAATTTATTTTCTTAATTAAATTATATGACTTAATTAATTAATAGAGAATTAACACTAACCCTGAGCAGCATCCATTCTCCTGTAAAACTTCTGAAAATCACTGAAATATATGAATCAATTCCACCACTTCAACGTTGACACTCGATGTACTGTCTGGTTCATGAGTGACTAACTTCCGTGATGTTTCTTCATGTCTTGACTTTGATTTTCTTCAGACTAAATCCTTGTAATTAATTGATACCCTGACGAGATCTCTGTCACTCTATTAAATCCACAATCTTGATTTATATCACTAAGGCTTGATCAATTTCTTGAGCTTCTTCCAGTGAATTAATTCTTCAAGTCTGTAGATGAATAATGTTACTTAACCCTTTGACAGATGTTACTCTGTGAGATCTCTCTGACGATAGATCCACTATTTACTTATTACATTCTTATTTGAGTTGAGTTAAATCCTCGAATAAACAAATAGGCTATAACATATGCCTTTCAATTCTTTAGGTTGAGATTGAAACCGAGCGCATAGACAAACACTATACATAATATCAGGACGAGAAGTAGTTAAATATAATAACGAGCCAATCATACCTCGATATTTAGTAATGTCTACAGGTGTACCTTGTTCATCCTTAGTGAGCTTGACAGTTGTACTCATCAGAGTAGCTTTAGCAGAAATATTTTCTAAGAAAAATCTCTTAAGCAAATCATTAACATACTTACTCTGATGTATGAAAATACCTGCAGCAGATTGGTTAATTTGCAAGCCTAGAAAATATTGCAATTCACCCATTAAACTCATATCAAACTCTTTATGCATGCAGTTAGAAAACCACTTACACAAAGATTCATCGGTAGATCCAAACACAATATCATCTACATAAACTTGTAATAATAGAAAATGATTACGTTTATGAAAAATAAAGAGGGTTGGATCGAGTGTACCACGAGTGAAACTATTCTTTAGCAAAAACTGCTGAGACGCTCATACCAACATCGAGGGGACTGTCTCAATTCATAGACAGACTTTTTGAGCTTGTAGACATAGTGTGGATATTTTTCATGAATGAAACCTGGGGGCTGCTTTAAGTAAACTTCTTCCTTGAGATAACCATTTTAAAATGCGCTTTTAACATCCATTCGGTAAAGCTTGAAACCTTTGTAAGCTGCAAATGTCATTAGAATTCGAATAGCTTCGAGACGAGCTACAGGGGCATATGTCTCATCGAAATCAATTCCTTCATGTTGGTTATATCCCTGAGCAACTAAGCGAGCTTTATTTCGAATGATGTTACCATCTGCATCCTTCTTATTCTTGAAAACCCAACGAGTACCAATGACTTTGGCATTAGAAGGAGGGGAGACAAGTTCCCAGACTTGACAACGTTCGAACTGGTTCAATTCTTCTTACATGGCAACTGACCAATATTCATTTGCAACAGCTTCTTGAGCATTTTTCATTTCAAATTCAGTAATAAAGGCACAGAATGCACATAAATTATGAAGTCTGCTTCGCGTAGAGATTCCTTGATCTAAATCTGTAAGTAGATTATCTGATGGATGATTCTTAACTGTTCTGGAAGATTTTGGCAGTAGGATAGTACTCATTTCCTCTTCATTAGAATTGTTTGTTTGATAAGGAATAGGTGTTGTCTCTTTTGATTGAGACTGAGACTTGGAATGAGACTGTCTCATTTCTTCTTGAATAGAATTTCCTTGCTGAGAAGTGAAAGAATCATTTGACCATTGATCAGGAGTCTGAGGAGAGTCTTGAGAATTTCCAGAAGAGTTAGATGAATCAGGAATTCTTGGACTGTCTAATTTTTCCTGAGAAGCTTGACCCTTTTGAGATTGAGACTATCTCATTTGAGAATGAGACGGCTGATCAGCAACATCTTCTTCAATTTGAGAGATCTTCAAGGCAGATTCATTGAAGGTAATGTTGATAGATTCTTCAACTTTGTGCTTGATAGAATTATAAACTCTATAAGCCTTGCTTGTAGTAGAGTATCCCAAGAAAATTCCTTCCGTAGACTTAGCATCAAATTTTCCTCGAGTGTTCTGTGTATCTAAGATAAAACATTTTGAACCAAATACTTGAAAATAGATGATGTTAGGAGTTTTATTCTTAAGCAATTCATAAGGAGTTTTAAGCAAAATAGGACGAATAAGCACTCTATTTAATACATAACAGAAAGTGTTTACCGTTGCTGCCCAGAATTTACGTGGCAGATTACTTTCATAAAGTAGAGTACGAGCAGTTTCATGTAGAGTTCTATTCTTGCGTTCAACAACTCCGTTTTGTTGAGGAGTACGTGGGGCAGAAAATTCATGAGTAATGTCTTTAGATTTGCAGAAAGTTACGAAATCTTTCTTGAATTCTCCTCCATGATCACTACGAATAGTCTTGAGCTTTAAAAAATACTTAGTCTCAAGTTTAGTAATAAGATCTTTGAATTCATTAAAAGCTTCATCTTTAGTACGCAAGAATAACACCCAAGTAAAACGAGAGTAATCATCTACTATAACGAAAGCATAATTCTTGCCTCCCAAACTTACATATCTTTCTGGACCAAAGAGATCTAGGTGTAATAGCTGCAAAGGAACAGAAGTTGATACTTTATTCTTAGCAGTAAAGGAAGTTTTCACCTATTTTCCAAGTTGGCAAGCTGAACATGGTTCTGTTTTCTTGTACTTCAGCTTTGGTAAACCTCAAACTAACTCATGTGAAGATATCTTTCGAAGTAGGTCCATATGGACATGACCAAGATGCCTATGCCACAAATTCTGTTGTTTTTGAACAGTAGCTAGGCAGATTTCTTCTTGTTGCTCATCAAAATCTAACACAAAGATGTTTTCCTTCCTTTTGGCTACTAAAGCAAACTCATTAGCTTTGTTACCAATAAAACAAACATCTTTATCAAACTTAACACTATGATCAGCATCAGTTAATTGACTTACACTAATAAGATTATACTTTAGACCATCAACTAAACGAACATTATTGATAGCAAACTTATCGTTACCTATGGTACCTTTACCTACAATACGTACGGTATTGGAATCTGCAAGAGTGACTAAGCCTCCCTCTTTAGCGATTAATGAGAGAAACTTTGATTTGTCTCCAGTCATGTGACGAGAGCAACCGCTATCAATAATCCACTTGTTTCGAGGAACATGGACTTTAAATCATACATGCAAAAGATCATTTATCTCTTAGGTACCCACATGACTTTGGGTCCTTGAATGTTAGTATCATAAATCTTATACAAATGTCTGTCAGATTTCTTAATCCACATTTGAACAACATTAACAGATTTATGCATAGATTTAGATCTAGTTGCAGAGTTAGGATTGTGGCCCTTAATACCACATGACCGAGATGCAGAATTAGTGTGACCAGGTTTGCCACAGTCTTGACATTTTTTATAAGGCATCTTGTATTTCATAGGAGTTCTTTTGTAGCCACTTTGAAAAACTTTGTCACACCCCCAACTTAAATAGCAAAATAAATATAGCTATTACATCATTTTAATGAAGAATACACAACCAAATCCAAGATCTTACAGTTTAGGGTTTGGAACAGCCCAACACTACCAACTATTACATCTGATTACAAATACCGAGTCCTCACACAGCTATTATTACTTATTCTACCTGAGCTCGAACATAAGCATCAGCATCACAAGTCTTACGGGCAGTCTGCTTGAATCTAACCATAGTTGCTAGCTGTAATATCAGGGTAAAGCAAGAAGTGAGCCAAATGCTCAACAAGTGCTAACAGTACGACACGAAACATAAATTGAGATATAATTTTAAGAATGACAATGGAAAGACATAACCAAAGGTAACGAGAGATAAAAACTATGTGAGATGGCATCATTTTGCTTGCATCAAAACAATTTTAAAATCTTGTCTTAATCAAAATCATTTTATGACGCTACAGATTACAGCCGGTGATCAGCCGCGAAGTAATCCCGAACCTCGCTGAGTTCTAAAACATTAACGGGAATCCCTAGGCAACTTTTAAGCCTAATATAAGTGTGGAAAGGACTCGCGTCTCAGTCCAGATCCACCATTCAAAGAAAACATTTATCCCCCTTTGGGACTGAAAAACCCTCATTTTATTTATTTCAAAAAAACTGATGCCGAATTATAACAAAATCTCTTTTTGCAGTAAACATTTTTTTTATCAAAGGATTATAGATCAACTCGAAACATGGGAAATATGGTACCAAATCTCAGGGCCATGATTCACAAAACTTTACTCTATTAGGGTAACCAAAAGGTTTTCATATGTCAGAACTTGGACAGAAAAAATATGGTGAGTCTTATGGATAATATGAAGGGGTAATGCCAAACTGGGCTTAAAGCAATGGTTTCTCGTCAAGGTTCAAGTGATGGATCATCAAGAATGTAAGCTTCATGAATACTAAGGGTGTTAAGGTATGAAGAAATGATTTTTAGCTCAGGATATATCAGAATTGACAAGCTTTAGGATAAGAAAGAGGGTATCAATCAATGAGGAATCATGTTGGTAAGTTTCTGACTATCAGAATTCAAGGTAAGGTTCTATAGGGGTTCAAGTATCTGGATGAGATATCAATACTTAGGAATCAACAGCATGCTAATCAAGAGGATCAATCAAGTAATATAACAACTCTTTATTTTATCATGGCATTTAACTATCATGAAAAGACTTTTGAACTACTTGCAATACATACTTGAGGGTTCATGGCATTTCTATATAATTCGAAGATAAGCGAGAGATACACTTGATTTAAACATATCAAAATGACTCAGGATAATTGCATCGATATATATATGAACTGTTTATAGTAAATACGAAGGTCAAGTTGAATCACTTGCCTTGAGATAGGCTGGTATGGTCTGGCTGGTAGGAGCAACTGGAGCTTCACTCGACTTTTACGGCAAGTTTTCCCTCGTCTCGAGATTCTACATAAATAATAATAATCCTCATTATAATATATTCTTACCATCTCAATCTATTTACAACCCGAAATTAAACACGGATGGCACTTAGGCCTATATGCACTTAATTTATATTCTCCTTTAAATTATAATTGCACACACATAGCCACATATTCACATATCATATATTAACACCAAATAACACCATATATACCATAATGCAACACTAGGCTTGGATGATCTCGACTCACAACTTAAGTCACTTGGTCGCTAAACTAGACAAGGTCTTCTAATTTTGGTTTCCTAACTCGATGTGCCTTTCCTAAATTATCCAAAACCTATTGACCCTCACTTGTGCCTTTTGCTCTACTGTCCTTATACTATCTTACAAATATGGTGGTCGACCTAATACTCACTTCTAAGTGTTCTAAAACTATGTGATAAGTGATAGTGCTCACTGGTGCAAATTTCAGAATGACAACTATGGTTTCTTGAGTACATTAGGCACTCTTAAACTACAGATTTTACTTCAAAACTTTTACACAAGACTCTCCTGACCTAAGGGCATCTCACAAACTTGATGTGGCTCAAGGGCCTGGCTTGGGCCTTCTTGGGCCTAAGCTAAAAATCCAAGGTTCCCCTGTTTTTCTGGGCATAAAATGCCCTGACTTGAATTAACTTGTGACACATGGTTCTAGCTCATATCCTATGAACTATGATTGGAAAAACTTCTCTGACATACCCTCTAACTAAGGCCCAATTGGGCCTAATGAGGGCCTACCCATGACATGGTCAAATCTCCCTATTTCTAAGTTGCAACAAAACTGTCCCCCGCTGGACAGATTTTGTGATTCTACTTGTGCACCTAATCAAATGACATGCAAACCTTCAAACAACTCCTAAAACCTTTTATATACTCCCAATACTAACTTCTGGTAGCTTGGGCCTCAAAGTGCACACCAATGACATGGTCAAAACTCACTCTAAACCTCAGGGTGCTATACTGATTTTTCTGCAGAAACTATAACTCTCATTTTCCAAGGTTTTGACTTGACAAACTCAACTAACAACAACTCAATACTTAAACCAAGACTTATACATGGTGATCTACTGAAATAACTCCCTTATTCTCAAAATAAACTTGGGTGAGATCATCCATGCCCAAAAACAACAACATGCAACCAAATATATAACATGCAACTCATGGAAAGCACATAACAAGATTTCGGCTAGGCATAAAGTTTTAAATACTTGCAAAATCGACTTGCACCTAATACTCATCCTTAATAATCATGAAATATAACTTCTTTTAAGTATTAATAAGAAATTTATCATGGAAATAATCCATTTTAAGCACACATATTTCGAATTTATAGATTTTTAAACATAACTACATGATTTCGAAAAAAAGTAGCATGCAAAACATGGTTGATCATCATTTTAATGTCTTAAAACTAACATGCATGGCTAAACATAAATATATAATGAAATTTCAGTAGCATGCAAAGGATTTTAAAGCATGATATCTCCATAAAACACTTAGTTAGCACATATACATAATATATCTCATAGAGAGCTCTTGAATTCACAAGAATCAAGAGTTTCTCTTTGGAGATCACATAAGAACTACACATGCATCCATGGAACTTCAACTTCCAAGTCACAAAACACTTGGAAAGTATATAAGATGAATGTAGGTAAAAGATTTACACTTGGAAAGATGAAGAATGAATTGAAAAATGGAAGGGGGGTGGGGAATTGGCCTTCGGCCGAGAGCAAGGTGGGAGGGGGGAAAAGGAGAGAAATTTGTGGTGTGTTGGAGTGTGGAATGAGAATGACTTCTCCCACTTTGATTTCTTTGTTTTATGCTATTTGGTTTACAAATGATGAGTGGAAGTGAGAACTTACAAAAATGTCCCTTGGTTAAAGTTAGGCCATTTTGCATGCAAGGCTAAGGTAGTAATTTGGTAATAATCAAATGAGTTAGTGGGGTTGGAAAAGTCTTGTTTGCCCTTTGAGAGAATAGAAGGGTGATTTGCATGCATGGTCTCTTATGTAATTTGATAAATATGACAACTAAAATTTATAATGATTTATTTTTATAAAATAAAATACAAGTTCAAAAATTATAAAATTTATATCATAAAATAACTTGGATTTTTAGAGACTTTATAAAATTATTTTCAAAATTTGTGAACAAAATACCTTTTAAAAGAAAAATTTTCCAAAGCTTAGAATATTCCTTATAAATCAAAAATAAATGAAATTAAATAAACTCTTACTTTGAAAAATCATATACTACACAAAGCAAATTTATAATGCAGAAACTTTCACTCACACTAGCGTACAATCATTGAATATATTTTCATTTGACTTTAATATTATATCCAATCCACAAATAATATTACATAAAATGCCGGTCGTAACAAACTTTCTTCTTGGCTGATCCATACCCCAAACCTTCTTTGTCAAGAGAAGATTTTTGTTGGGCAAGTAAGGCATTTAGGGTTCCTTCTCCATGGAAACATTTGGCTAGATCAGTTTCCAGTTGGGCAACCTTTTGCTCGAGTTCAGGAACTATAGAATCAGAAGATACATTTGATTCGGCATAAAATGTTTCCTTCTTTAATGCATCAAGACATGCATCTTTCATCTCGATCTCATTCTTGAGATAGTTGACTTCATCTTTTAGCTTAGAGACCTTCACGGATAATAGCTTGTTTTCATCTACTAGGGATTCATCTTTGATGGAATCATCAACCTCATTAAGAACCTCACTCAATGCTTATTTAAGATAAACATTCTTTTATTTTAACTTTCTATTTTGAGCTTGCAAGGTTAGTACATCCTACGATATATATGAATTTTAATTAACTTGAACATTATGTACCTCATCATTGTCACTGGAGTCATATTCAAGTCCAGAAAAGCATAGTTGAGCTAATTCATCTTCTGAGTCAATTTCCACTTCAGAATCATCATCACTCCATGTGAGCAAAGCTTTCTTTTTGGCTTTGAGCTTGTAGCAGTCCTTTTTGAAATGGCCTTTCTTTCCACATTCAAAACATGCATCCTTGTTTTGATTATTTTTGCTTTCCTTACTTAAACTAGGTCTGAATTCTTTCTTTGGAAATGAAGACTTAATGGGTCGTTTAGATGCATTCTTTTTAGCTAGAAATTTATGGAACTTCTTAGTCAGGAGTGCAGTCTCCTCATCAGAATCTTCAGAAGAATCACCTGCATCTGCATTAAGAGTTAGAGTCTTTTTCCTGGGGGCTTCATCTTCTTCATCATATATGCGTAGCTGGTTCTCGAATTCCTCTAATTCACTGAATAGAGTGAGAGTTTCCATAGTTGATATAGATGGAGAATCCTGAAGTATGGTAACCTTTGAGGAGAACTTCTTAGGCATAGCTCTGAGGATTTTTCTGTTTATCTCAGCTTGAGGAATGATCTTGTCGAGTAGTGAGATAGAATTTATCAAGGTCAAAAACCTTCCTTGAGCATCTTTGATACTTTCATCTCGTTCCAACCTGAAAGCTTCATAATCACTTATTAGCATACTAAGTTTCACTTCACGTACCTTAGATGTTCCTTCGTGGCTAACTCGGATAGTATCCCAGATTTGTTTAGCCGTAGTACATGCAGAAACTTTGCGTGGTTTTGTTGCAGCCATTCCACTTAGAAGGGCATTCATGGCTTTAGCATTGTAGTTCAAAGCATTAACTTCCTCAGGAGACAGATCCTTTAGAGGCTTTGGCTTTCCATCTTTCATGGGAGTAGTTATGCCATTCTCAACAGCATCTCATTCATAAGCATCTCGCTGAAGAAAGATCTTCATTCGAAATTTCCAGTCATTGTAATTTTCAGCTCCAATTAAGAGAGGAGGGATATTAATTGACACACGTTCTGATTGCGCCATGGATCGCTAGCAAAACAGTCACTAAAAGACAGATTAAATGCACCCGCTCTGATGCCAAATGAAATTCGTAGGCACAATCGAATTACAGTTAAAGTATGACTATTCACAAATGGGACAGTCTCTATTGCAAATGAGATAGACTGAATCTAAATGAGACAGACCCTATTTAACAGCAGAATGTAAACTGCAGAAAATTAAACGTGCAATGCTGGAAATAAAACAATGCAAGAACACCAATAGTTTTTCACTTGGTTCGGCCCCTATATCTAGTCTATGGCCTACATCTAAGTCCTCATGCCAACTAGCATAAAGAATGTATTATATCCACTTAAAACAAAGTACTTACAAACTTTTTTTGATTACAAACTTGGCCCACTTGAAAGAAACATTTCCCTAGCACACAACTACTTGGCCTTACTCTTGTAATCAACCTCCCACAACCCGGGACAAGTGATATAATACACCTTTCGAATACAAAGAATATAATGTGAAAGATTACAACTCGACTATATCTCTTAATTAACTGGATAAGCAATGAATGAAATTAAGAGAATGTTTTTCTCAGAAAAGAGTCAAATAGAAAGTGCAGAGAGTTGTTTTTCTGGAAAACATCAAGTCGGTTATATATAGTAAAACATAACGGATAGGAATGTATTTCAAACTGTTTTAGAGATAAAGAAAGATAAGCTTAGATTTGAAATATTTGAATAAGTATTTGAAAGAAATTGTTAGTTTGTTACTAGAAAAGATAAACCTGATAAAGATAAAGAAATTTGAAATAGATTAGTTTTATCCAAGATAGAGTTTGTTTAGAAAAGATAAGTCAAAGATTATCCAGTTAACTAAGTTAACATTAAACAAAATTCTAATAATTATCTAATTAACAATTTGATTTGACTTCTACAAAGGATAACACGTCATCAGAAACCTCGAACTCACAAAACATGCATGCTACACATGTGTAATTAGTGATATTTTGAACGGACCAACTGTTAATAAATATTTTGACAGTAAAAATTGGAAAGTTCGGGCAAAAAAAAAAAAAAAAAATCGGAAAGTAATGCATTTTGACATTATTTCTATACAAGTACAGTATATCGGCGCACAAATAATGTCCCTCCAACAGGCACTCGTACAGGTAGAAATGCAGATAAATTTCCCTCAAACGGCTAATCCATCTGGTATGAAAACAAAGCATATACGCAAAATAAAATGATTACAATTAACTCAAAAAGAAACTATAGTGTACCAAAAAAAGCAGTATCATCCGAGTTACCTCAAGAATTTGGTCCCTTGGATTAGAGGAAAACTAGATATATGTGGTTAGCCGAAGAGAAGAGTATGACTAGTTGGTGTATGCAGTGATTATGCAGGGTGTGGTTAATTGAGTTAAGTTTAAGGACACTTTTGCTTCTGCTAAAATACAAGGAGAAGGAGGATGTGCACAAGGCATGGTTACTGTGAATGTTACAAATCAAGTGATGATGCAGAATTCCTCCGAGGAAAAGTTTCAGAATTTAGTAGATCCTTATAAGATGTGGTTAAAGCTGGCGATATAAAAAAGGCTGGAGTGTCAAACAGTGACAAGAGAATTATTGTTGTCAATTACAAAGATGAAGAGAAACAGTTTCCTGCTGAAGAAATATCATTCGTCATTCGTCATTCTTATGAAGACGAGACAATCCATTGAGGTTCTCGTGGCAGAAGGGCAAATAAAAGCATTGCGGTCACCTTACATTCTCATTTCAATGATTTGCCAAGGCGAGCAATGAGGGACGCTGATACTATTTACGGTTTCAAGCTTACAACTTTCTACATTTGCTTGCGGTTTAGAATCTTTAGATAAGAAATTAAGAACTATTGGTAAGAAAGTTGTACTTAACTTTGATCCAGGAGGAGGCACACCTCGTTTATCTCTTAATGCTATGGAAGGTGGAATGTTGACAATTAAAGTCATGGCTGGTTATACCTTTTTGAGACGCAAAGATTTTGATAATGGCATGGTAATCCAATTTCATTAAGTGTTTAGAGGGAAGGACAAGGAGATCAATGGTTCTAGTGTGATTCCAAAGATTCATCAAGTGCTGCATGACTTCGTTAGTAGAAAAGAGCTTTACCGCAAGAAGGTTGTTGTTAGTATGGCTGTGTTGTTCACGTTGCAAGTCAGGGCGGTGAAGGGGGATGAGGAAGTGCAAGATTTGTCATTGTTGGATTTCGCTTCTTTGTCACTAGGTTTAGAGACCGCGAGAGGGGTTGTAACTCTTTTTATAATGAAAAAAATGAACATCTTCACCAAGAAAGAGCAAGTCCTTTCAGCATACTTTCATTATCAACTTAGTGTTGTGGCACTCCATTTGCTTCAAGTGTAACACATATTATTGACACCAGTAGGACCTTATTTGGAATTGTACTGTGCTGTGATAAGAAAAAGATGAATGAAACGATAGGTGGTCATGTTAGATTTCCAGACTTGAACAGTGTTCAGAACGCACTCTACGTTTGTGTGGCTATAGTGGCTGCGGGGTCGAGAGAAACAAAGCCTCTTCTTTGTGTTAATTATGGTGTTACTACACAGTTCTTTCATACAACCAGGAGGATTTCAAATGAAATTTGACTCGTGATTACTTGATAAATACCCTGTTTTTATCCTTGAAGCCAGTATATACAAACTTGGATAAAATATAAGGCCCTTTGATCTTGAATTGTGTTAGAATATGTTTGAAGGGTACTGGAAGTGTCTGAATATTATTTTGTTTCAGTTTACGTAAAGCCTGCAAAAGGTGTCCATCCAATTCTCTCGCTGCAGCCTTGCCTTCTGACTTCAACTTAGACCATTTCTAAACAGATTTTGAAAACCATTGCATCATTTTATGTAATCAATATCAGAATAATACTGTTACAGTTATCTATGGGAATTTTGGAAATTTTGTAACCTATATATGCAACTCATATTTAAGACAAAGAAAGCAAAGGCACAACTATTTCTTCTGTCCAAAGTTTAAGTATAGTTGTTTAAGTAAATAGCTTGCAAACGGGAAACGTAAATACAAGTTTATAATGCCAAAGCCCTGCAAGGCGGCCTTAAATTCTAGTATAGATATATAGTTCTGAGTACAGTAGCATAACTCTTCTTCTTGTACTGCAATTTTTCACTTGAATAAGTCATAAAGAACAACATTAACTTGGCGGAAGCATGATAGTATTTCCTCCTGGGTTATTACCGCCACAGTTATCACGGTTAGCATAATCAGGACATGACTGGAACTGGTAGTTTAGAAGTTGAGGGTCTGCTATCTTCCTAATGCACACTGTTACCTCTCGGAGATAATACAGTGAGGGAGTAATCACCTTGCAACTGAGATAAACATTCAAACCCCTCCCGATTTTTGTTTGAATAGCCTGCTTAATCTGATTTTTTGAATATCTGGCCACCTTTGATGTTACAACACCATTATTTTGCAAAATCTTGGTCATATTGTTGTTGCCGCTAACTAAGGTCGCAAATGATATAAACTGCAACCCATTCCAGCCCTGCAGACATGAACCATGCTGAGAATACTCGTGTCCCCAAAATGCAAATGGGCTTCCCTTCATGATACAAGGCCACAGCCTACTAAGAGTCTCCTCAAATATTTTCATCTGCATAAAAAAAAGTGTGAAGTCATGAATAGCATAAAGTACATAGCGATTCATAACTAAGTGATACTGATTGGCAAGGCTCGACAGAGCCTCCAGTAGAGTTGGCCGGCCAAATGCCATGCATGACGAATATATCCGGCAAACCGGACAGACAAACGGATCCAGTGGGTGGATACCTGCAGTACGTGGGTGTCCATTCGGTTACGTATTGGTAGTGCGTGACCTGTTCAAAAGTTCCAGCACTATAGACAGCAGATGATAGAGCTACAAGTAACGCGACCACGAGGATTGCTTTAATTACCATTTTGATAATTTTCTTTTGAATACGATGATATTAGAGCTTAGGAGTTAGGCTACATATATATATATAGAGGAGATTGAAGACATCAAATTGGAATAAGTTGGAAATGTTTTCTGTGTACGCAAAATGTAATTGGTTTACTTTGCAGCTGAAATTTGCCAAATAAACATACAATCAACTTATTCAGTAGTAATTAGTTGTACATGTTGCTTAAAACTTACAAAAAAAAGATACTACTTCCACAATTATATTATAGAATGGCGTGACACAAGTGCTCACATTCCCCATCTATCATTTGTGTATTCATTCTTTTTAATTATATAGAATCTAACCGATATTTGTGTGTAACAGATTTGAAGTTTTATACTTGTAAGCCACATACTTGTTATATATAATAAACATTATTATCTGCTAAAAGTTCCAAAGCCAACTTAAATGTGTTATTTTGCTTATTTGGTTCGACTAGGAGGTCGCCTCGAATGTTGACTGTGAATCTCATAAGCATTTCATGTTATAATGGAAACTTTCCCTAGACACTAATCTACAACTGAGTTTAACTAACTATGATTTAAAAAAATGTTTTGATATTTCAGTTCCAATCTGTTAAAAAAGATCTAGACAAAAGTATCATTTGTATCACCTCTTACATAACATCTCTAAAGGATCAGAACATTTAACAATAAAATCATGCAACATACTATCAAAGTTCTCATTTCAACCACGTTTAGGTCGGATCTCAATCCCCTGAATCATGTAGCCCCACTTAGGTATTCCACTTGTCACTTCCTTCACACTCGTCTCCAAATCCTTGTTTTCCCCTCCCTTGTTAAAGTATTCTCCCAACTCAACTTCTAACCACCCATCTTTTCTCTCCACAGCATATTGACTACCAGTTTCTCCAGTTTTACGGTCCAGATAAACAACCCGCTTTAAGCTTTCCTCTTCCCTGCTCCCAACAGAAGCTTCAAAAGGAATAGGATCCTCCACAGGATAATTATATCCATCGTAAAATTCTCTTTTGTGTACAAGCAAAACTGTATAGGTCGTATCCGATGACAACATGGAAGTGCTCATCCTTCCGTGAACTTCAAACCAAATCAGCTGGTCAGTTTTGGGCGTCCATACAAATCTGTGTTTTAGACAATACTACATTTAGAATAAATCACCCACCATAATTCAGCCTCTAGCATAATTAACTATAAAAAATTGAGTTTGTGCCTTTTAAAAAAAGACCTTGACAAGCCATTTGCGTTCACCCTCCAATGACCATAAGTATCGCCATATTCCTCATTGTGAGCTGCATCGGGATGCTGTGTGGATGAGGTAGTTATCATGAAACACTTCTTCCCACTCCACTTGTCTAACCAAAAACTCTATGCATAATATTAAATCATGTTTGTCAGCATATTTTAAATAAGCATTTCAAGGCTACAACCACAATTAGAAAAATAATACGGATTAATTAGAAAGATTTGAAGAAAAGAAGAATTACCTTTGTGTTGGCGTCAATGAGGAGGGGATTACCGATAAGAAAAAGATACAAATCTTTCTTCGATGCAAAAGAAATATCGGGCAAGTCATCCGCCCGGCAAAGAAAATTTCGATAATCGCTGGGTAAAAGTTTCTCCCAAACAACATCAGATTCTGCAGCTGACTGGAAACTTTTAGAAATAACTGACAGCCTGCACGCATCGACAGGGCTCGTACGGGACACGACTTCTTCCAGAAATGCTTGTGCAAACCCTTCGGGTAACTTTCTGAATAAATTGTCTTCACAACCCTCTTCTCCTTCTTTAGGCATCTCTACCTCTCTTCTTTCAGTATTTCTCTCCACTTGTAAATGGGTTAGGTTAATACTCCCTATGTAAAACAAACAAACAATATAGAATTTTGATAACTAATTTTAAGTCATATTTAACTTTGATAAATTTGAACGCAATAGTCTTAGTTTTATTATATAAAAAAAAAACTATTTAAGAATGAATTTTTTTGTATATGTAAATTAGCTATCTCATGTATAAGTTCCTTGAAGCAGTTCCAATACTTACTTCGCTTGGGTCGGAGCTCCATCATAAAGAAACCAATGCCACATTTAGGTTTTCCACTTTTCACTTCTCTAAGAGTCATCTCCAGATCCCTGGTCTCTCCGTCATTGTGGAAGTAGTCACCTAACTCAACTTCAAAGTAATTATCATCTCTGTGCTTTATATATTGGCATTCAGCCTTGGCAATTGCAGGGTCCAGATACACAAATTGGTTAATACTTTCTTCCCCAGCAATCCCAACAGAAGTCTCCAGGGGAACGTGAAATCCATAATAAAACTCATTCCTTAAGCAAAAGAGAAGGTAAGCTGTGTAAGTTGTATTAGGTGACAACTTAAAAGTGCTTATCTTATCCTTAATTTCAAGCCACACCACGTGACGAACCGTGGGAGTCCTACAAATTGTTTGATCAATTACAAATCATTACGAATATGTAAACACCATAGAAGCCTATAAAAAGAATATATGAAAAATGAGTTTGCACCAATCAGTATTCCAGTAGTCTGAGTGGAGATATGTAATTGAGAGATTGAGAGGAGATGTCTTCGCCCATCTCTTTCCAGTCCATTGGTCCAACATATAAGGCCCTTTGTCGCAATCGGGAATCGGGTATGCTTTAGAACAAATTAACCATGACATTAGGATGAAAATGTGAATCAACCGGTAACAATTTAGCCTTAGTAGGAAAACATGACATTAGGATGAAATGTAACATAACATAATTGTGAATCAATTTCTACAGATTGTGTATTTTTGTTTACCTGATACGTAGTTGTCATCATCACCTTTAAATAAATAAAAAAAATTGAGAAATAGTTAGTGAAAAGATCAATGAATCAAGAAAAAACAATATAAAGAAAGATAAGTGAACAAACCTTGATGGAAGTAAACGGGGAGCAAAGCAAGAAGCAGAAACAGGTGGTGGCTAGAATTATAAATATGTATTTCGGGATCAATGGCACATAAATGTTCGGGAGGAATGAAAGAATCCCAAACCACGTCAGAATCAGCAACTGATTGGAACAATTTAGACACACTAGACAGTCTAATGGCATCCTCAGGGCTCGTACGTGACACAACTTGTTGCATAAATTTCTGTCTAAAACCATCAGGCAGCTTCATAAAAAAATCACCCATCTTTACTTGCTTTGCCTGTGTGTTTATTTGCCGGGGATAATATTGTGGCTCGGATTTTCTTCTTTTTTAGATATTATTATTTATTTCTTGAATTTTATTAGATTTTGTATTTCATTATATTTTTTTGCTAACTTTTTCTTATCAGTTTTTTTTTGAATTTGGTGAATTAATTTATCTGATGCGTGAAATAATTTTTTCAAAATATTCGTGGATGAAACAAAATCAGAATATTATTATAAGACTTTATTACATTTAACATATTACATTCAACATTTATTCATTTCAGATTTTAAAAAATTGTTAATAATCTATAAATTTTAAAAGATTTTCGTTGATTTAAATTATTCGCGGATTATGATGGAGTTAATCCAAAAATCTTGTAGAGTCTTCCAGATTTTACGGAGTTTTCAGATATCCATCAAAATCTCATGAAAAGATTTCAAAATATTAAAATGTACTATCAAATCCATCAAAATCCACAACTTTTTTAAATAAAAGAAAATTCATGAAATTTTGAATAACGTCAAATTTTGATGGATTTTTTTAAAATCCAAATCGAATACCACCAAATTTTGATTGACTTATTAAAATCTAAATTGAATACACTCATATTTTAAAATACTTTTTCCAATCTTTGTTGAATAACATCAGATTTAAAAAAATTATTTAAAATCCAAATTGAATACTCAATGATTTTCAAAATCTATAAAAATCTTTCAAAATCACAATTGAATACACCCATAATATTATATTAACACACATTTTTTGTAGTTAAAACACAATATATTGTTTTCCCGAGTAGAGGATATATATATATATAGGGGTTCAAATATAAACGTCCTTAAAATAAAAACGGGAAACAAGCTCAGCCCAATAAAACTTACATGCGCCTGACAACCCCCACATGACTGACATGCACATGTAACACACGCACCACTAATTCCCTCCATTTTTATATTAATTTTTTCTCTTATTCAACGAGTTTTTTTTTTAAATTTGACTTCACTGATTATGCTTACGAAAATTACTAAAATTAAGAAAATTCTGAAATTATAATAATTCCGGTTTAGTGATTCTGTTAAGTATAAATAATGATTATCGTCGGAATATAGCAAATATGGTATGCAAACTGATCGTTGGGAGATGGAGAAAAATACAGTGAAGTCAGATTTTAAAAAAGGTTTGTCGATTAATGAAAAAATTAAATTAAAAACAGGAATAAAATTATTTATGCAAGGGTACACGGTACATCGAGGGAGTCACGTGAAATTGGAGGAGGAGAGAGAATGTGTGGATAAAATTTGTGTGGTGGAGTTTCAATTCAAGCTATAAAATTAGTGGTTGTCATTGGTTTTTAGTTTTTAGAATAAGGTTGGTTTCTATTTGACCATCCCCTATATATATATATATATATATATATATATATATATATATATATATATAGGGGCTACTCCAATAAAAACCTGTTATTCCCAGTGGACTAACAAAGAGATTTACAGAAGGGGGGTTGAATGTAAATCTCAAAACTTTTTCAAGTTTTGAGCAGTTTGTAAGACTAAGTGTTTGAGTGATCAAATGTGTGTAAATTGCTTGGAGCTGATGCAGACAGATATATATTTAAACACAAATGAAATGAATACAAAGAACTTAAAAAAAACTTTTCTGGTGGATTTGTTGTTCCACCAGAGATGTGTTATTTCAGAAAATCTGTGATTCAAAATTAAATCACAGCTGCTTCCTAGTACAAACTAGATGATTTTCTCTTTTGATATTTCTAAACAGCTCAGGGAAAATTCATATCTAATTACTAGCTACTACTTGGTTTATATACCACCAAGTTTACAAGTGAAGACAAAGATAAAGTACAATAATAAAAAATAGTTCTTCACTTGTTTCTATTCCATTTTTATCCAGTGTAATATGGAATTATCTGTTGACTTTCCATTTTGAACCAGACTAAAAACGGCTGCTTTTTCTGCTGTTCCTGAAATAGGCTACCACATCTCTGTCAATCCATGTGCCTCTGTCAGCTTTGTTAACTGTCACTATCAACTGCTATGCGACTGAGCATCCGTTGAAGCTTTCATCCGTTGATGGCTTTATCCGTTGATGCTCTAGCAGTGCATCCGTTGAAGCTTTCATCCGTTGATGGCTTTATCCGTTGATGCTCTAGCAGTTGAAGCTTTATCCGTTGAAGCACTTATCCGTTGATGGATATTTATCCGTTGAAGCATTAGAGACATCCGTTGAAGCTTTGTTTCTTATCCGTTGAAGGTCTTCAATATCCGTTGACACTTTTTCACTTATACAAAATTACAAGGCATGAAATATTTACAATTAGCCCTCCTATTTGTACATCCATTAGTAGTCAACATGACTGATTATTTCCTAACAACATCTAAGAATTACAGCTTGAAACCAGAGAGTGAGATGTGCTACAATACCAAACTTATTACTAAGTAAGGCTACTCCTTCAACGGATAGCCAAGATGGTCTTATCCGTTGAGGCTACAAACACTAGATTTCTATTTAAGTGTTTTGCTTAACTTATCATCAAACTAATACACATATTCCTAACAATCTCCCCCTATTTATGTCTACTAGAACTGTAGGCATAAATTTGGATTTAGCTTGATGATAACAAAACACTTAACAAATATATAAACTGTAACAAAGCAGAAATTCAAAAGTGCTACAAAAGTGTATATGCTGAGATGAAATTGAAGAAATACATTGTTTCCAAGGGTGCTCCTTTAGCCTGAGCAAATTACTTTCTTTTCCTTTGATCCCTGGTTTTCTTTCCTAGCCTCCTGTCATTCTCCTCTATTTGAAGTTGAAGTTGTCTGTAGAATTCAGCTTCATCTTCTTCATTGATATCTAACTTAGATTGCATATCCTTGAGAGTTTCATTACTGGCAATCTTTAGCTGATCTTCAATTCTGAAAAATCTTCTGACTCCTTTGTTGTCTCTGAACTCCATCAACCAATGAGGTGATTTGTGAATTGTAATACCTTTCTCTGGAATGAGTAAAGTTCTAGGCAAAGTATTGGGCTCCCTCCAAGTTTTCCTTATGTTGGCAATCTTGTTGAGAATCTCAGTCCTGGCAGTTCTGGTAAAGCCAGAATCCTTATGTATGGCTGAGTAGACTCTAATCAAGGTAGTGTAGCCTTCATTCAGAATTCTGTGAAGAGGCCATGTTCTTTCCCCAGCTCCTTTGTATTTGAACACTAGTCTTTCTGGTAGCTGTCTGTAGGCAGCTATTCCCCTTACATCCTCCAGCTCATCCAGATAGAGTTCAATGTCTGAAAATTCTTTTATGTCACAGATGTGAACATAATCATCTTTAGAGGTTTGAGGTTTAGGCTTAGGCTTCTGTGTGAATTTGATTGAGGCTTTAGAGGGTGTTGATTTGATTCTTCTTTTCTGCTTCTTTGATGGTGGAGAAGAGGTTAGGAAGGTGGGCAATTTGATGGTATCCCAATCAATTGGTTCCTCCTTGGGAATGATTGTTTCACCATGAATATTCATGAAGGGGTCAGGTACAATTGGTTCAGGAATTGAGGGTAGTGGTTTGGATATTGATTTGGTTTCTTCAGTCTTATCTACCTTCTTTCTCTTTGCATTGACCTTCTTTCTTTTCCCTTTCTGCCATTCTTCCTTACTTCTTTCCTCCATCTCAGTACCAACCATATCCCCCATAGCTTCATCTTCACCTTTATCTTCAATTACTTTCTGATCTTCAGCCTGACTTGACTCTAGCTGTTTTTCAAGCTTTGCTTGTGCTCTTTTGTCAGCCTTTAGCTGTTTGGCTTCTTCCTTCAACCTTTTGGTTTCTTCCTTCTTGGCTATTGA
Source organism: Apium graveolens (assembly GCF_009905375.1). Lineage (NCBI taxonomy): Eukaryota > Viridiplantae > Streptophyta > Magnoliopsida > Apiales > Apiaceae > Apium > Apium graveolens. The sequence continues at coordinate 140,076,290 of NC_133656.1, read as the reverse complement.
GAATTTAGGATGTCCTTGCATCACACATATGCTCTTTCCCTCTCTGAAAATAATAGCCATGTTTCTCCTTACAGCCTCATCCATGGTCTCTTTGAGATATGCAATACTCCTTCCTAAAAGCTTGTCCTCATCTGCTTTTGGAAGAGGAAAATCCACCTCTTTTAGAGGGTTCTTTATAGAGTCCTTATTGGATCTGTTGTGGGCTTGAGAACCATAGGTTGCAGATCTTTGGAAGAAGTTTCTCCATCCTTATGCCTCCCTACTGGCTTGAGTTCCATAATAATTGATTCCACTTTTGTGCTATGCTTCACAGATTGTGATTGAGAAGTTGTAGAACCAAATATTAGTTGCATCTTTTCATCAATCTTCTTCCTTTGCTCTTTGACTTGCAATTCAGCTGCTGCTATCTGGATTAGATCAATTCCATCTAGCTTTCCTTTGACTTGAATTGGTGGAGAAGTTGTGATGACATGAACTAGCACTTGAGAAATCTGAACTGTTGTAGATGGCTCTCCTTCCCCTTCCCCTTTATTCTCCCCCTTTTTGTTATCATCAAGGGTAGGGGTCAAGCCTTGTGCTTGTGCCAGCTGCATGAGGAGATTTGTGTGAGTTTGTTGATTCTGAAGAATGGTGACCATAGAGTTTTCAATTATTTGAACCCTATCTTCCAATCTGGCCAACCTCTTATCAGCATCAGAGGCCTTCCTTAGTCTCCCCAACAAATCTTGCATAGTACCATAGGGTAGAACTGAATCCAATTTCTCAGCATTGTAGGATTTCAGATCAACAATGTCCAGCTTGAGCTCATCCACACTTAGAGTGTGCTGGTAATGCTGCAACTGCAAGAGATGCAGAGATTCCAGATGAGCTTGAAGAATTGCCTTGGTGCCAGCATCCTGAGTCTCCTGAATGGCTTGCTGAATTGTCATGACTTGTTTGACCAAAGTGACACCAAACTCTCCTGGTGTTGATGGTTTGGCCCATGCCCATGCAGGAAGATTAGGAACAGAACTAGGGCCTGCTACTCCCCCTAAGTTCATGCTCTCATTCAAAGAATTAGAGTCATCATCATTAGAATTTACTCCAAATTCTTCAGATGGCTCACCAGCTTGAGAAGGCAGCCTGTTGACAGCAGCTTTGTCTCTTAGAAGAGATTCTGAAGTGTGTACAATGTGTAGTGTCTGTTCTGCCTCCACATTGCCCTGTGCAGCCAACAATTGATAGATTGAAACAGGGTGAGTAAAAGTGTCAGCATCCAAGGAAATGTTATCAATGACAGCTTTGTAGTGTTGCTGAAATTGTCTTCCCTTATCTGCATCATCCACTTTCATTAACTCACTAGCAATGGCTGGATCCACCCTTATAGCTTCTGTACCTGCCTTTCTCTCAATTTCTCTCTTTTCTTGCATCAGGGGCTCCCCCTGGCTCACACACACCCTCACACCCTCACCTTCACCTTCTAAGGTGGCACTCCTCTCACTTACTTTTGCCATGCTGGAAGAAAGAGCATGTATTTGATGACTCTCATCCTCTCCTTTTGCCTGGGAGCAACCCAGCCTCTCACTCAAAAAATCACTCCCTTCCCTCATTCCTAAAAGTGATTGTACAGTTGCCATGTCCTCTACAGTGGGAAGTGATTCTGTTAAGTGTGTAGAGACCATCAACGGATAGGGAATATCTGTTGAAGGGGAAACTGATGGTATCAACGGATAACTGCTGTTAAGCTTATCCGTTGAAGAACAACCACTTGTCAACAGATGAGAGATATCCGTTGAAGAAGGAAAAGATGTAGATATAGAAAGTGACATAATTGTTGAATCTGTGTGGATTGATTTTAAGTGTGGTGACACATGCAACTACATCTGAAAGAATTGGCTGATGATCCAACAAATCATCTAAAAGATGATGATCACCAGATTTTGAGTGGGGCTCCTCCCTGAGTTTTAATGAGGGAGAATCAGGAATTGATGTGAATATCATATCCACATCCAGAGAGGGTGTTGGAGAGTTTGATGAATGGTGTGTTTCTATATTGAGAGAATGGGGCTGTGATTCCACATTTGCTGGAATCACATCAAGCTGAATTTGAGAAGGCATAGATACAGGTGGGTGTATCTGTGTTGTGTGTGCCCCTTGTGTGGAAACTAGGGTTTTGGCCTTCTTCTTCCTTGAAAAGGCTTGAATTGGTGAATGTGTAGCTTCAGTGTCCCTCCCTCTTTTGTTCTGTGTCCCTGGATGGGGACTATTTTCAATAGTTACATCCTTTTGGGAGGATGCAACTAGGGATGTGCTGGACTCCTTTTGAACCACCACAGTCTTTTGAGAGACTGTGGCTTGGCTGGTTTGGGTACCACTCACCTCTCCCACCTTATCCTGGGGGGCTTTTTGATGTTCACCCCTCCCCTCACCACTCACTCCATGTTCACTCCCTTCAGGGTTTATGGTAGTTGTTACAACTGTTGTCTTTTGAGAAACAACAAAGGTAGGTTTCTTTGACTTGACTTTGGAAACTTTAGATTTGGTGGCTTTGGTAGGAGCCTGTTTGGACAAAGACACAGGTTCCATAGCCACACTAGAAGGCAAAGAAATATTGGGGTTGGAAATAGTAGGAGTTATAGAAACATTTACCTCACTTACCTGTGGTGCATTCATGATTGGCAAGTATACCAATGGCACCTGGCTGTTGAGGTTCATTCTCAAAAGGTCTGCAAGGACCCTTTTCTCTTGTGCCCAACATTTGAGTTTATTATTCTCATTGGATATAACCAAACCTTCAGTAACATGGTTAGCCAATAACATAAAGAATCTAGCAAAGTAGATGTTATGTGGTCTATTAGCTTTGTTACCTAATCTGGAACCTAATTCTAGCATAACACAGTTGCTAAAATTAAAGTACCTATCAGAAACTAGCATATAGAGCATATTAACAAGAGATGAAGTGATAGCATCAAAATTGCTAATCTTCCCAGAGAAAACCTTAATAAAGGCATCTCCAAGAAAACTCCATTCTTTCCTAAGGCCTTTCCTTCTAATACTACCTAAACTAGTAGAATCAAAAGCATAGCCTATGGAATCTAGCATAGCAGAGACATCTTTATCAGTATGTGGTGTCATGGCATTATTCTCAGGCAACTTAAAGCAAGGTTGTAAATCATCACAATTAATGCAATAGTCCTTACCTTTGAGAGAGAAGGCAATGGTCATATCTGTGGAGTTGAACTCTGCAGTTGTCCAAATCTCCTCAATCACTTTACAGTAGATGGTTGGGGCTTCCAGCATTGCATAGCTCAGTTTGCAGTTCTTGATGAAGTCCATCATCTTGTGATAATCAGAATGGGCTTCCTTCTTTTCAACCAAGACTATGAAATTATTCTTTTCATAAACAAATCCTGTTTGAGACATAATTTTGACTACTGGTGCCATTTTTGTGAGTAGAGGTTGCAGAGAAGAACTTGAGAATTGAGAGAGAAAGAGAATGATAATTGCAAGAAAGCGTAAAGTGAAAATAAGAATTCAAATGGGCTTTTATACTTTCTTGAATTAAAACACAAATTAAAACAATTAAATGATACTTTTAAGTAAGTGATAGCCGTTCAAGAATAAATAAAACTGTAGAAATTCTGAAAACTACCGTAAATGCAAATACATACAACACTGTATATCTGTATCAACGGTTGAGTAAAAGAATCAACGGCTGTGACTTACTTATAGTAACTGACGTGACACATCAACGGATAAGGTAAACAGTTATCCGTTGATGAACAACACCATTTTATCCGTTGAAGGATAAAATTACCAGAAATGTGTTTGTCTTTCAACGGATAATGAATATCCGTTGATAGAACAATTTTGGCTTTCAACGTATAGGGAATATCCGTTGACAAGATAAATCTTGATTAAAGCCAACTTTGTTCTTGCAGCAAATTCATTTCAGGTTACAAGACAGATTATATAAAGGACATAGATCATGAATAATTAAGCATACCTAACTCACTTACTAATCTTGTGAATGTTGATTCGTCAAGTGGCTTGGTAAATATGTCTGCAATCTGCTTTTCACTTGGAACAAAATGAAGTTCCACTGTACCTTTCATCACATGTTCCCTAATGAAGTGGTACTTGATATCAATGTGCTAGGTTCTTGAGTGCTGCACTGGATTTTCAGTAATGGCAATGGCACTTGTGTTGTCACAAAATATTGGAATTTTGTCAACAGTCATACCATAGTCAAATAACTGGTTCCTCATCCATAGTATTTGTGCACAGCAACTACCAGCTGCAATGTACTCAGCTTCAGCTGTTGATGTGGAAACAGAATTCTGCTTCTTGCTGAACCATGATACAAGCTTGTTCCCTAGAAATTGACAGGTGCCTGTTGTGCTTTTCCTGTCTATTTTGCAACCTGCATAATCTACATCTGAGTAGCCAATTAGATCAAAACCAGACTCTCTAGGGTACCAAATTCCTAGATTTGGAGTCCCTTTGAGATATCTGAAAATTCTTTTAATAGCCACTAAGTGAGATTCTTTAGGGTCAGCTTGAAATCTAGCACAGAGACATGTAGAAAACATAATATCAGGTCTACTGGCAGTTAAATATAAAAGTGAGCCAACCATGCCTCTATAACTTGTAATATCCACAGACTTTTCAGCCTTGTTTTATTCAAGCTTGGTGGCAGTGGCCATGGGAGTTTTTGCAGGTGAACAATCTATTAAGTCAAACTTCTTTAAAAGATCATAAATATATTTAGTTTGACTAATGAAAATTCCACCACTAACTTGTTTAATTTGTAAACCAAAAAAGTAAGTTAGCTCTCCCATCATGCTCATTTCATATTTACTTTGCATTAATTTAGCAAACTTTTTACAAAGTTTATCATCTGTAGATCCAAATATAATATCATCTACATAAATTTGTACAAGTATCTTAGAGCCATTAACATTTCTAAAGAAGAGAGTTTTGTCAACAGTACCTCTTGTGAAGTGATTATCTAGAAGGAACTTTGACAAAGTCTCATACCAGGCTCTAGGTGCTTGTTTTAGTCCATAGAGTGCTTTCAACAGATAATACACATGGTCTGGAAAATTTTGATCTTCAAAACCTGGAGGTTGGCTTATATAAACTTCTTCCTCCAATTCCCCATTTAGAAATACACTCTTGACATCCATCTGATAGACTTTGAAATTGGCATTAGCTGCATAGGCTAGAAAGATTCTGATGGCTTCAAGTCTTGCAACTGGAGCAAATGTTTCATCAAAATATATTCCCTCTTATTGAGAATAGCCTTTGGCAACCAATCTGGCTTTATTCCTTATGACAATGCCATTTTCATCCATCTTGTTTCAGAATACCCATTTTATGTCAATAGAACTCTTGTTCTTTGGCTTGGGTACCAGCTTCCACACTTTGTTCCTCTCAAATTGGTTTAGCTCCTCTTGCATTGCTAAAATCCAATCTGGATCCAATAGAGCTTCTTCCACTCGCTTAGGTTCCTCCTGTGATAGAAAGCTATTATACAGACATTCATCTTGAGTAGCCCTTCTAGTTTGTACTTTAGATGTAGCATCACCAATGATCAGTTCAAAAGGGTGATTCTTGGTCCATTTCCTTTGAGGTGGTAGATTAGCCCTTAATGAGGTTGCCTCAGTATTGTCATGATGTGAGATAGAATGTTGATTTGTTGAAACTCCCCCTGAGTTGTTGATCCTTTGAAAGGAAATGGGAGTTCTATCAACTGATGAGGTGAAGTGATTATCCGTTGACAGACTGTGATCAACGGATGCTTCATTATGAACTTCAACGGATGATGCACTTTGTCTTTCAACGGATGCTGCATTGCTTCTTTCAATGGAAGCTGAATTTTGACTTTCAACGGATGCAGCATTATGTGCATTATCCAAAGGCAGACTCTGGTTTCTTCTTGAGATGTCTTCTTCATCATTCTCTTCTTCACTATCATCACAATATATCTCAATATTGTCAAATTTGAGTCCTTCATGATGTTCCTCATCTGTTAGTCCATCAATCTTTTTATCATCAAACACAACATGTACAGATTCCATGACAATGTTGGTTCTTAGATTGTAGACCCTATATGATTTTCCAGCAGAATAACCAACAAATATTCCTTCATCAGCCTTTGCATCAAACTTTCCTTTGTGATCAGATTGATTCCTTAAGATGTAACATTTGCAACCAAAGACATGTAAAAAGTTTAAAGTTGGTTTTCTTCTCTTGAATAATTGATAGGGAGTCATGCATTTTGCTTGATTGATTAGAGAAATATTCTGAGTGTAACATGCACAGTTAACAGCCTCAGCCCAAAAATAAGTTGGGAGCTTTGACTCCTCAAGTATTGTCCTTGCAGCTTCAATTATTGATCTGTTCTTCCTTTCCACCACACCATTTTGTTGTGGAGTTCTTGGAGCTGAGAACTCATGCATGATCCCACTTTCTTCACAGAACAACTTCATGGATGAATTCTTGAACTCAGTTCCATTGTCACTCCTAATATTCCTTACTTTGAAATCAGGATGATTGTTGACTTGCTTGATATGATTGATGATGATTTCACTAGCTTCATCCTTTGATTTAAGAAAATAAACCCATGAAAACTTTGAGAAATCATCTACAATCACTAAGCAGTATCTTTTCCTTGAAATTGACAGTACATTGACTGGTCCAAAAAGATCCATATGTAGAAGTTGTAGTGGTTCATCAATTGCAGATTCAAGCTTATTACTGAATGATACTTTCTTTTGCTTTCCTTTCTGACAAGCATCACACAGCCCATCCCTTGTGAATTCCACTAGAGGCATTCCTCTAACTAAGTCCTTTTTGACTAGATCATTCATTGTCTTGAAATTCAAATGGGACAACTTCTTGTGCCATAGCCAACTTTCAACTGGACTTGCTTTGCTGAGAAGACAAGTAATGGATTCTGCATCTGTAGAGTTGAAATCAGCTAAGTACACATTTCCTTTTCTAACTCCAGTTAGAACCACTTTATTGTCCTTTTTACTTGTGACAATACAGGCTTCAGAATTGAAGGAAACAGTATTCCCTCTGTCACATAGTTGACTGATGCTCAATAAATTGTGTTTGAGACCATCAACCAATGCAACTTCATCAATGATGACATTTTCTTTTGAAATCAAGCCATATCCCATAGTGAATCCTTTGCTGTCATCTCCAAAGGTTATGCTAGGGCCAGCTCTCTCCTTAAATTCTGTGAGCAGGGTGAAATCTCCTGTCATGTGTCTTGAACAACCACTGTCCAAGTACCATAGATTCCTTCTTTGTCCCTGCACACAACAAAATCAATCAATTTGATTTTGGTACCCAAGTTTCCTTGGGTCCAGCCTTGTTAGTCTTTTTCCTAGACTTCATTCCTCCTGCATCTTTTGACTTAGGTAACTTTGGGTCAACCTTGGTCTCAGATGTGGTTGGTTGAAGTGTAGGGTTAGTCACGGAATCATTTAACACATTTGATTGAATTTGATAAGGCATAGGTTGTGCAAACATGTTATTCCACATAGGCATATTGTATGGCATTTGAGGCATACTAAATGCAGTAAAGTAAGGATTGTTAATGTATGGCATGTTTGCAAAATGTGCATGTGGATTCTGGTGAGACATAACAGGCATAGCATGCAGAGGTGACATAGACATGTTAGGCATGGAGGGATTTTAAGGCATGGGAGCATTTTTAACAGATTTGCAATTATCAGATAGGTGATTAACACTTTTACAATGTACACAGCTTTTTCTTGGAGCATACCTATCAGGTGTGTAATTGTTATGTTTATTAATCCCTACCTTCCCATTTCTTTTAGATTTTCTTTTAGTTTCCTTCTTATCCTCAACCAACTTAAGCCTATCCTTCAACTGATCTAAAGTCATGTGTCCTATATTCACCTTACTGACATCTCTGTATGTACTTGCTCCTTCTCTGACAAAGTTCTTGAGAGTTGAATCATTCTTTTTATTTTTAAAAGAACTTGCCTGTTTTAATTGATGAGCCTTCAACGGATGCTCCTTTTCTTCCTTCAACGGATAACTTTCATCATCCGTTGATTCCACATACGTTGACAATCCATCAATTAATTCTAACTTCTTTTTGTTTTTCTTCCAGGCATCCTCACAGAATGATTCAATTCCCTGAACCTTGGCAATTTGAACACCAACATCCCTAGATGTTTTCCAGGCCTTGATTACCTCTTGCTCACTTTCTAACTGTTTAGAAAGAATTTCTACTTTCTTAACAGCTTCTTCTAGTTCACTCTCGACAGTCAAGCATTTAAGTTTAATCTTTTCAAGCTCAATTACCTGACTCTCTAACACAGCATTCATATCACTTAAAAACATATTATTTTCTTTGATCCTAGTGTTTTCTTTAGCTAGTGATTTAAGAGAAACACGCAAATGATATAATTCATTGGACATATCATTTATGGCTTCATTGCATTCATGTTTAGAAAGCTGAGAGAGATCAGTAGTAATTACCTGGTTGCTTGATGAACTAGTTTCAATTTCATCAGAATTAGCCATCAGGGCTAGGTTGACATATTCCATATCATCATCTTCATTTACCCCATCTGCTGCCCAATCATCTTGAGTGAGAAAAGCTCTTTCCTTTTGTTTGAGCAAATCAAAATACTTCATTTTGTAATCAACTTGCTCAAATTTCTTTTTCTCATAATTTGGCTTCCTACACTCACTTGCAAAGTGTCCACTAATGCCACAGTTGTAACATTTGAACTTTGATTTGTCCACCATGTTTTTGTTTGGCTTAGTGAACTTAGTGTTTTTCCTGAACTTCATCTTTGCAAACCTTCTGGACAGAAAGGCCAGATGTTCATCAATATCATCAGATTCATCCTGACTGGAATTGTCTTCATCCTCAGCAACTTGCTCTTTACCCTTGCTTGATTCTGATTTGCTTGAGCCAATTTTGAGACTTGGCATTGTCTTTTCCTCATTTCTGGCTTCAACTTTTTAACTGTCTGCTACAAGTGCAACTGATCCTCCTTTTCTCTTTCCCTTTTCCAACAGCTCATCTTGCTCCATCTCAAGTTCATAAGTCTTCAAAATTCCATATAATCTTTCAAGTGTGAAGTCCTTATAATCTTGAGAATTTCTTAGAGAAACAGTCATAGGCTTCCATTCCTTTGGTAGAGACCTTAGAAATTTTAGATTGGAGTCCTTGACTTGGTACATTCTCCCATACAGCTTTAATCCATTCAATAGTTTCTGAAATCTGTTGAATGTATCATTCAATGATTCTCCTTCTTCAAAGTGGAAATATTCATATTGTTGAATGAGAAGCTGCATTTTGTTTTCTCTAACTTGCTCCGTGCCTTCACAGATAAGCTGCACAGTATCCCAAATTTCCTTAGCAGTTTGGCTATTGATGACATTGTCAAACATATCTTTATCCAGGCCATTAAACAAAATGTTCATGGCTTTCTTGTCCTTGTGGACCTCTTCAATATCTTCAACAGTCCATTCTGCCTCTGGCTTGGGAATAGACTGTCCAACAGCAACTGTAGTAGTAGCAGCTGTGGCCACCTTGTGTGGGATGTGAGGACCATTCTCAATGCAGTTGATGTAGCTTTCATCTTGAGAGAGAAGATGTAAATGCATCTTCACCTTCCAGTGATGATAGTTATCTCTTTCCAGGATTGGAATCTTTATACCAATATCCTTCTTACTCATGATGTTAGCAGAATAGATCTTTAAACTCTCTGTATGCTAAGAGCTTGCTCTGATACCAATTGTTATTCCCAGTGGACTAACAAAGAGATTTACAAAAGGGGGGTTGAATGTAAATCTCAAAACTTTTTCAAGTTTTGAGCAGTTTGTAAGGCTAAGTGTTTGAGTGATCAAATGTGTGTAAATTGCTTGGAGCTGATGCAGACATATATATATTTAAACACAAATGAAATGAACACAAAGAACTTAAAAAAAACTTTTCTGGTGGATTTGTTGTTCCACCAGAGATGTGTTATTTCAGAAAATCTGTGATTCAAAATTAAATCACAGCTGCTTCCTAGGACAAACTAGATGATTTTCTCTTTTGATATTTCTAAACAGCTCAGGGAAAATTCATATCTAATTACTAGCTACTACTTGGTTTATATACCACCAAGTTTACAAGTGAAGACAAAGATAAAGTACAATAATAAAAAATAGTTCTTCACTTGTTTCTATTCCATTTTTATCCAGTGTAATATGGAATTATCTGTTGACTTTCCATTTTGAACTAGACTAAAAATGGCTGCTTTTTCTGCTGTTCCTGAAATAGGCTACCACATCTCTGTCAATCCATGTGCCTCTGTCAGCTTTGTTAACTGTCACTATCAACTGCTATGAGACTGAGCATCCGTTGAAGCTTTCATCCGTTTATGGCTTTATCCGTTGATGCTCTAGCAGTGCATCCGTTGAAGCTTTTATCCGTTGATGGCTTTATCCGTTGATGCTCTAGCAGTTGAAGCTTTATCCGTTGAAGCACTTATCCGTTGATGGATATTTATCCGTTGAAGCATTAGAGACATCCGTTGAAGCTTTGTTTCTTATCCGTTGAAGGTCTTCAATATCCGTTGACACTTCTTCACTTATACAAAATTACAAGGCATGAAATATTTACAATTAGCCCTCCTATTTGTACATCCATTAGTAGTCAACATGACTGATTATTTCCTAACAACATCTAAGAATTACAGCTTGAAACCAGAGAGTGAGATGTGCTACAATACCAAACTTATTGCTAAGTAAGGCTACTCCTTCAACGGATAGCCAAGATGGTCTTATCCGTTGAGGCTACAAACACTAGATTTCTACTTAAGTGTTTTGCTTAACTTATCATCAAACTAATACACATATTCCTAACAAAACCAATTTAAAATAGAAATTATAAACCAAATAATTTTTTATAAAACTAATTCGAAATATAACACATATGGTGTTGGATATATTTGAGATGTCATGTCTAATATGTTTCATGTTTAGTTTTCAGATCTTAATCAGGACTTACTGGAAGTCAGGACTTAAGGATATCAGGACTTAGATTATCAGAAGATAATATTAGAAGATGGATATCAGAACTTAAGTACTGGAGGACTAACAATTAAGGAAGGAAGCTGATTTTCAGGAAAGAAGATCGAAACTAATACGGAATAAGATATGCATAAAAAAAGAGTTCGAGGACTAGAAGAATTATATAAGATATCTGGTTGATATATTTAAGGAGACGGAATTATATTCCATATCAACTAGAAGTTATCTTGTAACTGTGTGTCTCTATAAACACAGACATAGGTTTACTCTATAAGAGTTACGATCATCGAGAAGATCATATATTGTAACCTAGCAGCTCTCGTGATATTTGTTCATCACTGAGAGAGAACAGTTCCATTGTAACAGAGTTTGTTATATTGAATACATCTGTTTTCTGTTACTTGTGCTTTAAATCGATTTGATTGTATTCTACACTGTATGTAACCCCCTTCTACAGTGTTGTGTGACCTAACAAGTGGTATCAGAGCCTATCTGTTGACACACATACAGTAAAGATCCAAAACAATCATGTCTGAAGAAGCAGAAAATCCAACCAAGCCCGTTAAAACTGAAGAAACTTCAAAGACTCAAACCCATAGTCGATATGAAACTATCAGGGTTCCCATGCTGAGACCGTCTGAATATCCCATATGGAAAGTGAAGATGGCTATGTTTCTGAAAGCTACAAATCCAGAATATCTTGACAGAATTAATGAAGGACCACATAAGCCAACCAAGCTCTCTGTTGTAGTTGCAGATCAGCCAGCAAAAACCGTACTAAAGGAGAAAAGTGAATACACAGCTGAAGATATCTCATCTATTACCAAGGATGCAAAGGTAAGGCATTTGCTGCATAGTGTCATTGATAATGTCATGTCAAATAGGGTAATTCAATGCAAGACTGCAAAGGAGATATGAGATGTTTTGGAGATAAGGTGTCAGGGAACTGATGCAATTAAGAAAAACAGGTTGACTATACTCACTCAAGAGTATGAGCACTTTGACTCGAAAAGTGATGAGTCATTAACTGACTTATATGACAGGTTTGTCAAACTCTTGAATGATCTGTCACTGGTGGACAAGGAATATGACATTGAAGATTCAAATCTAAAATTCCTTTTAGCTCTTCCTGAAAGTTGGGATTTGAAAGCTACTATTATAAGAGATAACTATGCTCTTGATGAAACTACTCTTGATGAAATTTATGAAATGCTCAAGACTTATGAACTTGAGATGGATCAAAGAAGCAAGAGACATGGGAGAAAGTTAAGAACAATTGCTCTTAATACTGAGGAGGAATCCCCCAAAGTGGTTGTCTCAAAGAAAGTAAAAGGAAAGGCTCTCATCATAAAGTCTGATTCAGAATCATCAAATTCTGATGATGATGATTCAGAAACTGAAAGTCTACCTGAAGTAGATGCTGATGAAGAGATGATGAAGCTGTGTGCTCTTATAGTGAAGGGTATCACAAAGATAGCCTACAGGAAATTCAGAAGAGGAAAGAAGTTTTCCAGGAAAGGTAGAAGTTCTGATAAGAAGGGCTTCAGACAATCTGAAGGCAAAGGAGGAAAGTCTGATAGAGGAGATTACTCAAATGTCAAATGCTACAACTGTGGTGAGAAAGGCCACATATCTCCTGAATGCAAGAAAGGAAAGAGTAACAAAGGCAAGGCACTTGTCACAAAGAAGAAAAGTTGGACATACACCTCAGATTCTGAAGATGAGGAGAACTATGCCTTGATGGCAAATGCTGATAGTAGTTCTGATGCTGCTGAGTTAAAGGTACCTCAAACAACTTATGCCTTTCATAATGATGATATTACTGGGTTGAGATTATATCTTAAAACCATATTTATTAGCTATAGAGATCAAACTTTAACATGTGGAAGATTAACTTTTGAAAATCTTGCTTTTAAAAAGAGGAATGATTATTTAGAAAAAGAGTTAGTTATGTTCCATCAAACTCAGAAGGATAGAGATGATGCTTTCTATGTGAGAGATGAAGTGCTAAAAATGAATAAATCTCTAAAAACTGAGTTAGAAAAGGAGAGAGAGATTATCAGGACTTGGACTAACTCTGGCAGAACAACTCAGAATATACTAAGTAGTGAGAATTGGAAAGAGGGCTTATGTTATGGAGATGAGAAAAGTGAAAAGGGAATTGAACAAGTTAAGCCAATTATTGTTAAACAGACTACTAAGACAAAGGTAAATCCTATTAAATTTTTAACTGAAACTGTGAAGTATGATTCTGAAAAGATGAAAGATGTTGAGATAGAAGTGATAGCAGAGTCAACTTCTGACAAATTAGAACATGATAAACCAACTGAAGTTAACATAGTCTTAATGACAAAGAAGCAGCTTAAACATAAGCTGAAAGAGATTACCAGTGTAAACAATATAAAGGAAGCTAGGAAAAATAGGAATGGAAAGGAAAGTGTGAATAAAAGCAACAATTATATGCCTGTTCCTAATGCTTCTAGAAAAAAATGCTATAACTGTGAAAATTCTAACCATCTGGCTTCTTTTTGCAGGAAGAATAAGAATATAAACTCCTTACCTTCTAAGTCAGGAGTTAAGAGTCAGTCTGTTAGGTTTAAGCCACAAAATCCTTATTTTCATTGTGGTAGTGTGTGGCATTCCATTTATACTTGTAAGGAATATCATAGTTTGTACTATGATTATTACCAGATAAAACCTTCTTTGAAGAAAGTTACTTTAATTCCTTCTAGTGTAAAGTATGATGCAAAGTCTGATAATGTTAATACTGATAAGAAAATTGTTAGCATAAACTCTGATGTTAAATCCGCTGCAAATGTTAACAAACTTAAAAAGGCCAAAGGATCCAAGCAAGTCTGGGTCCTTAAAACTAACCTTTAGTGGTCTTTGTGATTGCAGGCCAATAGGAAGAACATCCTAGTTCTAGACAATGGATGTTTAGGACATATGACTGGAAATAAAGCCCTGATATTAGACTTTGTGGAGAAAGCTGGCCCAGGAGTTTCTTATAGAGATGGCAATATTGGGAAAACTCTGGGATATGGCAAGATCAATCTTGAGAATCTCATCATTGAATCAGTAGCTCTAGTCTCAGGACTTAAACACAATCTGTTGAGTATAAGTCAAATCTGTGACAGAGGTTATCATGTGGATTTCTTTGAAGATTACTATGAAGTTATAAGTAATTCAACAGGAAAAGTGGTTCTGAAAAGATACAGGCATGGTAACATTTATGAAGCCAGACTTTCAACAAGTACTAATGGTTCTGCAATCTGTCTGTTGAGTAAAGCATCAATTGAAGAAAGCTAGAATTGGCACAATAAACTCTCTCATTTAAATTTCAACAATATAAATGAGCTTGTAAAGAAAGATCTTGTGAGAGCACTGCCAAAAATAGTATTTGCTCCTGATGGCCTTTGTGATTCATGTCAGAAGGCAAAACAAAGAAAATCTCCTTTCAAGAGCAAAACTGAGTCATCAATTCTAGATCCTTATCACCTACTGCTTGTTGATCTATTTGGTCCAGTCAATGTTATGTCTATTGCAAAGAAGAAATATGCTATGGTTATAGTGGATGAGTTCACAAGGTACACATAGGTGTACTTCTTGCACAAGAAGACTGAAACTGCATCTATCCTAATTGATCATGTCAGACAGCTGGATAAATTAATCAAAGATTCTGTTAAAATCATAAGGAGTGATAATGACACTGAGTTCAAGAATTCAATCATGGAAGAGTTCTGCAAAGATCATGGAATCAAACATGAATTTTCTGCACCTGGAACTCCACAGCAAAATGGAGTTGTAGAAAGAAAGAACAGGACTCTCATTGAAGCTGCACGAACAATGCTTGATGAAGCAAATCTATTAACCTATTTTTGGGCTGAAGCTGTGCAGACTGCTTGTTTTACACAAAATGCAACACTCATAAACAAGAATGGAAAAATACCATATGAAATGGTGAAGAAGAAGAAGCCAAATCTGAAATACGTTCATGTATTTGGTTGCAAGTGTTTTGTTCTTAAGACTCATCCTGAACAGCTTTCCAAATTTGATCTAAAAGCCGATGAAGGAATTTTTGTTGGATATCCACTTTCCACAAAAGCCTTCAGAGTCTACAATTTGAGAACAAGAGTTGTCATGGAATCTATCAATGTCTCTTTTGATGATAAGAAGATTAATGGACTTGAAGATTTCAATGATCATGGTCAGCTGAGATTTGAGAATGAAGATTTAAATTCTGATTCTGAAAATTCTGATCCTGTAAGTTCTGATGGTTTAAGTTCTGATGTTATTGAAACTGTGGTAACAACTCCAAAGGAAAATGCACCTATCCAGGGGGAGCAATTTGAAGATATTACCACATCTCAAGACTCTCGAGAAGCATTAAACCCGTCACTGGCTCTTCAAGTTCTGATTCATCTAGTTCTGATGAGCCAAATTCTGATAATTCTGGAAGCTCTGATTCTTCAACTCCTGAAAAATCAAATTCATATTCTGAAGTCTCAGAGAGCATAACTACAGGGGGAGTATCAGAAAATGCTGATGGAGACAGCATGGATCATGGGGGAGGATCCAGTTCTAGAGATCAACTTCCATTCGCAAGGAAGTGAACTAAAGCACATACACCTGATTTAATCATTGGAGATCCTGAAGCAGGTGTCAGAACTAGAACTGCAACTTCAAATGAATGTCTCTATCATTCTTTTCTATCTCAGACTGAACCAAAGAAAGTGAAAGAAGCTCTTCAAGATGCTGATTGGGTGCAAGCAATACAGGAAGAGTTAAATGAATTTGAAAGAAATAAAGTCTGGACCCTAGTGCCAAGACCAAAGAATAGATTAGTTGTTGGTATAAAATGGGTGTTCTGAAACAAAACTGACAGTAATGGCATAATTACAAGGAATAAAGCAAGACTGGTTGCTAAAGGTTACTCTCAGCAGGAGGGTATTGATTATGATGGAACATTTGCACCAGTTGCAAGATCAGAACCCATGTTCTGATGACTGTTAAAATCTGATATAAGTTATGTTCAGATATTAAATCTTGATGAAATCTTTGATGCTTACGTGGAATTTTTCTTTACTTGACTTATTTGTGGTAAAATCTGAAACAGTCATATTTAAATCAGAATATATTTGGTAAGTTAAAAACAGTCATAATCATTATGGGTTAGTGGTTAACGTGTATGTCTTGAAAAACTGCATGTGCACAGTAATTGTTAATTATTTCTCATGCCCATTAACTATTGCTTTAGATCTTTTACTGACTGTTATTATTACACATCAGTCTAGGGAGTCGAGGGGTCATTATTTTTACTTATAATTGTTAAACACTCCTTGCGTCCCTTGGTATTCTATTGGCTATTTAAAACCGACTATTCATTCAGCCAAAACATCTTCCATTTTCTCACAAACTCATTCTCTTTTTATTCCTATCAACAAAAATGGTTCATTTCAACCTGTTCCTGAACTATGAAACCTTCAATATCGAGTTGAGTTGTGATGATTGGAAACATGAGTGGCATGTCACTGCCAATCCTGAAGAGATCTGGAACTCAGTTACACAAGAGGTTCACACAGACCTCTTGTTCTTTTCGATGGACTACCACCTCCATCTTGATCGTTTGGAAGAGGAAAGGAGAGAAGCTCTCCGTCAGCAAGAACAGATCATCCGTCTTGCAGTGCTCTTCGTCAGCAGCAGAAGGAGCTAGTCGATAGGTCTTCTTAGACTAGGACTAAGGCTGTTGATGTTAAGAATCTTAAAATAGAACTATCTTGTAATTTTTGCATGTAATTGATAAATTTCATGAAATGTACTCATATGATATATTAATGAAATTTCCTTTAATTGCAAGATTTGTTCTTTGTTTCTCAAATTATATGACTGTGCATGTTTTAATTGCAACTTGTTAATCTTTACTTCATCATTTTTTTTAACTTTATCATGTGATAAATATTTTGATTTAATAATTGTCAATAATAAATCTTGATGATTTGAGGAAACAATTGAAGCACGAGTTCATGCATCTGAACCTGTGATAGTTGAAGCTGAGAGTGTTACTTCTCAGAAAAAACAGCAGCTCAAAGTTCTGATACTTTGAAAAGGAAATTTGTAAATTCTGATGCTGCTGAAGCAACTCCTTCATTGGCAAGGAGATTGAAGAAAATGAAGGCAAGGAGGTATTTGGATAAGGCTATATCAGAAGATACTGAAGAAGCTGAGGAAGGGGATCAGGAATCTCTCATCTCACAAGAACCAATTATTATTGCAGCCCTTCCAGCTCAAGCGAAAGACACTGCTAGTGACACAGTTCTTACCCCTCTTGTCTCTCCTATTAAAGCTACAGATGATGCTAAAGAACAAACTGATAATTCTGTAATAGATGTTCATAATTTGAATATACCTAAAGTTCTTTATCTGGAAGCTCCATCTACATCAAAGACACCAGCTCCGGAGATAAATTCTGCTGATCAGAATTTAGATGATTTTATTCCTGAATCTCCAGTTGCTTCACACACTGTTGAGCTCTCAGAACAGAATGAGTCTTCCTCAAGTTCTGATGACAGTGTTTCTATTGAGACTCCAGTACCTATTCTGGGCAAGGAAGAATTGGTGAAGAAATTTGTTGAAAAGGAAGCACCTATTCCTTGGGAGGATACTCATAGAGGTGTTGAGTGGACCAAGAAGTGGAATGAATCAGATTTTATTCCATGTTCTAAAATTCTAACAGAGCATATTGCAAAAGCTGATGAGTTGCTCACAAATGCTGATTTCAAGACACAACTCAAGATCACAGCTCTGTCTACAAAACATCTTCAAGGTCTACATACTGATACTCATGAAAAGGTTGATACACTAAGAGAACAAGCTGATAAGCTCGATCAGGTGCTCAAGCTTGACAAAAACAGGTATATCAGACCTATTTCTGAAAAGTTGCAGCCATTTAGAAAACTCAAGAGAAGCAACAGGCCCAAATTGCTGAGGTTCTGGTTAATCAAGCTTCTCAGAAAGCTCAATTGGATAAAATCCAATCTTCAGTTGAACTTCTTCTTTCTCTCTTACTTCCTGATGATGCCAAAAAGGGGGAGAAGGTAGTTAAGTCCAAATGCTCACCTACTCAAGAACTGAAGAAAAATGATGATAAAGGTGATGACCAGGGAAACTCTGAAAAGAGCAGATGTCAAAGAAAAGTTCAAGGAAAATCTTCTATTCAGAACAAGTCAAGTTCTGATGTTGTGAATGCTCAAAGATTGAAGTCAAGTGATGATAAGCAAAGACTGATGTCAAGTTCTGATATTCTGATTCAGTCAGGACCTGAAGACTCTCAGAAGTTCTTGCAAACTCTGAAGTTAAAGGGGAAGCAGACTACTGTTTATTACAAAGATCCTAAAATCCAGACACTTGATGAGGAGATAACAAGGAGATTATTTATGAAACACAATCCAGGAATGGATTTAGAAACTCTCAAGAAGGAATAAGCTAGATTTGCTGCTGAGAAGACAAATCCTAAGTCTAAAGCTTCTGATGCAAAGAAACCTCCAAGGCCAAAGGAAAAGGGCATTGTGATCAAGGAAAAGACAAATTCTGAAACTTCAAAGTTCAGAATTAGATCACAGACTGAGAGTCATCCCAAAGACAAAGGGAAAGGAAAAATTGATGAACCAACCAAGTCACTAGACTTTGAAATCTTCTCAAGATCTGATGAAACCAGTGTGTAAAATTGTTCAAGTATATGATGATAATCTTGTTGAAGATGAAAATGTTCAAATTCTGAAAAGAAAAAAGATAAGTGAAGATTCTAAAACAACCTCTGACACTGCTCAAGTTGTTGTTCAGAATAAAGGACAGGAAGGTATAGAAGAAACAACAAATTCTGATCAAGCTATCAAGACATCAACTACTGACAATGCCCAAGTTGATTTGAATAAATTGACAATTGATGATAAGAAGAAACTGTTATGAAAGAAAGCTACTCCAGTTGAACCAAAATCCAATCTCATGATTAATCAACTTGCTACATTTGGGTTGAAAGCCAAGCAACCTAGAGATAGAGCTGGATTATGTTTTGACGAAGAGAAGATTCAAACAGGAGTAGAGGTTACTCTAGGAGATCCTTTCATAATTGACAGACAAACCATATGAACAAATCAAACAAAGGCACCTTGACAAGGTGTTGTATGCTCAAGTTGTGATAGATGCTCATGATAAGGAGAATCTGAAAGAGAAATTAATCTTATTTCTCGATGATGGAAGGACTTATAGATAAGCTGATTCTGATGTATTGAAAAAGTCTATCAGAGAACTTCAACATATTTATTATCTTCTGGAAGTAAAATCTGATGTTACAAGAAGATGGTCAGAATATATTTTGAAGGCTATAAGAGATCTATTCAGAATCTCTGGTACAAAGACTTCTCATTACAGTCCAATGATTACTGAAGGTGATAGAAGAGAAATTCCTATGCTGAAGAATTCTGCTAAGGTGGAAGTTATTCTAAAAGGAAGATGCTTATGTTATAATGAAAACTCTTCACCTCCTAAGGTTATCAGACTTGGTGATGGACTTGAAAGAACATCCATTCAAGCTCTCAGAACAGCCATTTATCAAATTGGTGACATTAAAGAAGAAGAACTGATGCAGGTCAAAGCACAGTTAGCTGAAGTTCTGAAGAAAGCTGAAGATAATATGATAAATGATTTTGTTAAGAATCATTATGGATTCAGATTGATTCAGTGATGTTGGTAAAGCTGGATGTTTTGTAAGTTGTAATTTATAGTCTTGTTAAACTCTTATTGCATTTGAACTTAAATGTTTTTGACATCATCAAATATATTAACTTGTATATTCTTGCATAATTTACAAGTTGGGGGAGATTGTTGGATATATTTGAGATGTCATGTCTAATATGTTTCGTGTTTAGTTTTCAGATCTTAACTAACAGGAAATATCAGTTCTTACTGAAATCAGGACTTACTGAAAGTCAGGACTTAAAGATATCAGGACTTAGATTATCAGAAGATGGATATCAGAATTTAAGTACTGGAGGACTAACAGTTAAGGAAGGAAGCTGATTTACAAGAAAAAAGATCTAAACTAATATGGAATAAGATATGCATGGAAAAGTTCGAGGACTAGAAGAATCATATAAGATATCTGGTTGATACATTTTAGGAGACAGAATTATATTCCATATCAACTAGAAGTTATCTTGTAACTGTGTGTCTATATAAACACAGACATAGGTTTACTCTATAAGAGTTATGATCATCGAGAAGATCATATATTGTAACCTAGCAGCTCTCGTGATATTTGTTCATCACTGAGAGAGAACAGTTCCATTATAACAGAGTTTTTTATATTGAATACATATGTTTTCTGTTACTTGTGCTTTAAATCGATTTGATTGTATTCTACACTGTATTCAACCCCCTTCTATAGTGTTGTGTGACCTAACATATGGTATGCAAATCGATCATTGAGAGATGTAGAAAATACAGTGAAATCAGAATTTAAAAAAAACTTACGGTTAGACGGGAAAAATCAAATTAAAAACGGAGTGGAAAAGCTGAAATTGGGTGTGGGAGGGTGCAGAGTAGTTGGGTGGGGTGATTTAGGGGGACCATTAGATTAGGTAGATCTAATGGCTTAGGGGCCATTTGTTAAATCTGAATCATTTTTTCTAGACGATTAAAATTCTGAACGATTGATAATCTGAATGCTGGACTGTTAATCATGTTTGGTAAATAAATTTTAAAATTTCTGAACGATAATATTTGTTGATCATATCCTTACATATATGTAAAAATTAATTTGTATTTTAATCCTAATAATCAAATAACAATTTAAGCATATTTTGAAAATTTAATGATAAAAAACATACATATATTTTTAATAAATATTATCCATTTGAAGAGTAAAAAATATTTTTCAGTTTTAAACATAAAAAATATATAATTGTAAGTTTAATTTAAAATTATTAAACAAATTTAAGAAAAATGTATTCATATTAAAATCCACATAATTATTTGAATATAAACATATTTAAAAACTAAAAGTATAAGTATAAATGTTAAATAAAATTAATATGTGGCATGGAATTTCAATTTTATACTTTTTTTAAGAAAATCAGTACTATAAATAAATATATTATACTTTTGCATCATGGTCCTTGATATCACTTGAAAAAACTTACTATATCCTGAGTTACATGAACCATCCGACTGTATTTTTTTGAAGGAGTCGTCCAGCTAAATTCTTCACTCGTTCAGCTAACAAAAATAATTATCAAACAATCTGAATAGATGATTTAGGCCCCGTTCAGTACTTTTGATATGGTCCGGGAGTTAACAAATGACCCCTTAGATTAGTTTATAGTTTCTATTTTAATTTTAGTTTGTATATGATCATTCCCCTATATATATATAAGGGGCTACTCTAGTGGAAACCAATTTAGAATGGAAACTAGAAATCAAATAATTTTATTTTTAAAATTAATTCGAAATATAACACATATGGTATGCAAATCGATCGTTGAGAGATGTAGAAAAATACAGTGAAATCGGATGTTTTAAAAAAAATACGGTTTGACGGGAAATATCAAATTAAAAACGGAGGGGAAAAGCTGAAATTGGGTGTGAGAGGGTGCAGGGTAGTTGGGTGGTGTGATTTAGGGGGACCATTAGATTAGGTAGATCTAATGGCTTAGATTAGTTCTAAGTTTCTATTTTAATTTTAGTTTGTATTTGATCATTCCTATATATATATATATCAACCTAATCTAATGGTCCCCCTTAAATCACCCCACCCACTAGAGATGCACAAAAAGCCCGGGCCCGAAAATCTGGCCCGGCCCGATCCGGTCAAATCCCGGTCAAGCCCGGCCCGGTCTCGGCCCGGGATTCGGGCATCGATGGGCCCTATATTTTTAGGCAAAACCCGGCCCAGCCCCCTTAAAAGCCCGAGCTTCGGCCCGGCCCGGCCCGATTAAAAGCCCGAAAAAGCCCGGTTATAATCTGATTATTCTAATATATTTTCTTATGTATTTATAAATTCACATTTACTATAAATATAAATAATACTTTAAACACATATATATTTACATATTTGTGATTAATAATGTTATTCCCAGTGGACTAACAATGAGATTTACAGAAGGTGGGTTGAATGTAAATCTCAAAACTTTTTCAAGTTTTGAGTAGTTTCTAAGGCTAAGTGTTTAAGTGAACAAATGTGTGTGAATTGCTTGAAGCTGATACAGACATATATATATTCAAACACAAATGTAAAGAACACAAAGAACTTAAAAACTTTTCTGGTGGATTTGTTGTTCCACCAGAGATGTGTTATTTCAGAAAATCTGTGATTCAAAGAATTAAATCACAGCTGCTTCCTAGTACAAACTAGATGATTTTCTCTCTGGATATTTCTAAACAGCTCAGGAAAATTCTTATTTAATTACTAGCTACTGCTTGGTTTATATATCACCAAGTTTACAAGTGAAGACAAAACTGTAAAATATAATTAAAAAGATTCTTCACATGTTTCTTCTTCATTTCTCTATCCAATGCAATCTGGGATAATCTGTGAATCTTTGAATACTTCCTTGTTTGCATCAGAATGGAAATGCTGCATCTTCTTGATTCCTCCTAGAGGCTTCCACATTCCAGTTTATCTCTGTCAACCCATGTGCCTCTGTCAGCTTGTGAATTGTCACTATCAACTGCTAATGAACTAAGCATCCGTTGAAGCTTTCATCCGTTGATGCCTTATCAGTTGAAGTCTTTATCCGTTGAAGCACTTATCCGTTGATGGATATTATCCGTTGAAGCATTAGAGACATCCGTTGAAGCTTTGTTTCTTATCCATTGAAGGTCTTCAATATCCGTTGATACTTCTTCACTTATACAAAATTACAAGGCATGACATATTTACAATTAACCCTCTTATTTGTATATTCATTAGTAGTCAACATGACTGATAATTTCCTACAACATCTAAGAATTACAACTTGAATCCAGAGAATGAAATATGCTACAATACTAAACTTATTGCTAAGTAAAGCTACTCCTTCAACGGATAGCCAAGATGGTCTTATCCGTTGAGGCTAGAAACACTAGATTTCTACTTAAGTGTTTTGTTTAACTTATCATCAAACTAATACACATGTTCCTAACAATCTCCCCCTATTTATGTCTACTAGAACTGCAGCCATAAATTTGGGTTTAGCTTGATGATAACAAAACACTTGACAAATATATATACTGTAATAAAGCAGAATTTCAAGAGTGCTACAAAAATGTGTATGTTGAGATGGAATTGAAGAGTTACATTGTTTCCAAGTGTGCTCCTTTAGCCTAAGTAGATTAGTTTCTTTTCCTTTGATTCCTTGTTTTCTTTCCTAGCCTCCTGTCATTCTCCTCTATTTGAAGTTGAAGTTGTCTGTAGAATTCAGCTTCATCTTCTTCATTGATGTCTAACTTAGATTGCATATCCTTGAGAGTTTCATTACTGGCAATCTTGAGCTGATCTTCAATTCTGAAAAATCTTCTGACTCCTTTGTTGTCTCTGAACTCCATCAACCAATGAGGTGATTTGTGAATTGTAATTCCTCTTTCTTGAATGAGTAATGTTCTAGGCAAAGCATTGGGCTCCCTCCAAGTTTTCCTTATGTTGGCAATCTTGTTGAGAATCTCAGTCTTGGCAGTCCTGGTCAAGCCAGAATCCCTTTGTATGGCTGAGTAGACTCTAATCAAGGTAGAGTAGCCTTCATTCAGAATTCTGTAAAGAGGCCAGGTTCTTTCCCCATCTCCTTTGTATTTGAACACTAGTCTTTCTGGTAGCTGTCTGTAGGCAGCTATTCCCCTTACTTCCTCCAGCTCATCCAGATAGAGTTCAATGTCTGAAAATTCTTTTATGTCACAGATGTGAACATAATCATCCTTAGAGGCTTGAGGCTTAGGCTTAGGCTTCGGGGTGAATTTGATTGAGGCTTTAGAGGGTATTGATTTGATTCTTCTTTTCTGCTTCTTTGATGGTGGAGAAGAGGTTAGGAAGGTGGGCAATTTGATGGTGTCCCAATCAATTGGTTCCTCCTTGGGAATAATTGTTTCACCATGAATGTTCATGAAGGGGTCAGGCACAATGGGTTCAGGAATAGAGGGTAGTGATTTGGATATTGATTGGGTTTCTTCAGTCTCATCTACCATCTTTCTCTTTGCATTGACCTTCTTTCTGTTCCCTTTCTGCCATTCTTCTCTTCCCTTACTTCTTTCCTTCATATCAGTATCAACCATGTCCCCCATAGCTTCATCTTCACTTTTGTCTTCAATTTCTTTCTGTTCTCCAGCCTGACTTGACTTTAGTTGTTTTTCAAGCTTTGCTTGTGCTCTTTTGTCAGCCTTTAGTTGTTTGGCTTCTTCCTTCAACCTTCTGGTTTCTTCCCTCTTGGCTATTGAGAATTTGGGATGTTCTTGCATCACACATATGCTCTTTCCCTCTCTGAAGATAATAGCCATGTTCCTCCTTATAGCCACATCCATGGTCACTTTGAGCTTTGAGATACTTCTACCCAAAAGCTTGTCCTCATCAGCCTTTGGAAGAGGAAAATCCACTTCTTTCAGAGGATTCTTTGTAGAGTCCTTATTGGATCTGTTGTTGGGCTTGAGAACCATAGGTTTCAGATCCTTGGAAGAAGTCTCTCCAACCTTATTCCTCCCTACTGGCTTGAGCTCCATAATAATTAATTCCACTTTTGTGCTATGCTTCATAGATTGTGATTGAGAAGTTGTAGAACCAAATATTTGTTGCATCTTTTCATCAATCTTCTTCCTTTGCTCTTTGACTTACAATTCAGCTGCTGCTATCTGGGTTAGATCAATTCCATCAAGCTTTCCTTTGATTGGAATAATTGGAGAAGTGGTGATGACAGGAACTAACACTTGAGAAATTTGAACTGTTATTGATGGCTCTCCTTCCCCTTTATTCTCCCCCTTTTTGTTATCATCAAGGGTAGGGGTCAAGCCTTGTGCATTTGCCAGCTGCATGAGTAGATTTGTTTGAGTTTGTTGATTCTGAAGAATGGTGACCATAGAGTCTTCAATGATCTGAACTCTGGTTTCCAATCTGGCCAGTCTCTTGTCAGCATCAGATTCTTTCCTCAGTCTCCCCAATAAATCTTGCATAGTACCATAAGGTATGACTGAATCCAACTTCTCAGCATTGTAGGATTTTAGATCAGCAATATCCTGCTTGAGCTCATCCACACTTAGATTATGTTTGAAATGCTGTAACTGCAAGAGATGCAGAGATTCCAGATGAGCTTGAAGAATTGCCTTGGTACCAGCATCTGTAGTCTCCTGAAGGGCCTTCTGAATTGTCATGATCTGTCTGACCAAAGTGACACCAAACTCTCCTGGTGTTGATGCTTTTGCCCATGCCCATTCAGGAAGATCTGGAACAGAACTTGGGCTTACTACTCCCCCTAAGTTCATGCTCTCATCCAAAGAATCAGAGTCATCATCACACACACCCTCACACCCTCACCCTCACCTTCTAAGGTGGTACTCCCCTCACTCACTTTTGCCATGCTGGAAGAAATAGCATGCATATGGTGACTCTCAACCTCTCCTTTTGCCTGGGAGCAACCCAGCCTCTCACTCAAAAGATCACTCCCTTCCCTCAAACCTAAGAGTGATTGTACAGTAGCCATGTCCTCTACAGTTGGAATTGTTTCTGTTATGTGTGTAGAGACCATCAACGGATAGGGAGTATCCGTTGAAGTGGAAACTGATGGTATCAACGGATAACTGATGTTAAGCTTATCCGTTGAAGAACAACAACTTGTCAACGGATGAGAGATATCCGTTGAAGAAGGAAAAGATGGAGATATAGAAAGTGACATAATTGTTGAATCTGTGTGAATTGATTTTAAGTGAGGTAACACAGATTCTTCAACTACATCTGAAAGAATTGGCTGATGATCCAACAATCATCTAAAAGATGATGATCATCAGGTTTTGAGTGGGGCTCCTCCCTGAGTTTTAATGAGGGAGAATCAGGAATTGATGTGAATATCATATCCATATCCAGAGAGGGTGATGGAGAGTTTGATGATTGGTGTATTTCTATCATGAGAGAATGGGGCTGTGACTCCACATTTGCTGGAATCACATCAAGCTGAATTTGTGAAGGCACAGATACAGGTGGATGTATCTGTGCTGTGTGTGCCCCTTGTGTGGAAACTAGGGTCTTGGCCTTCTTCTTTCTTGAAAAGTCTTTAATTGGTGAATGTGTGGCTTCAGTGTCCCTCCCTCTTTTGGTATGTGTCCCTGGTTGGGGACTATTTTCAATAGTTGCACCCTTTTGGGAGGATGCAACTAGGGATGTGTTAGACTCCTTTTGAACCACCACAGTCTTTTGAGAGACTGTGGCTTGGCTGGCTTGGGTACCACTCACCTCTCCCACCTTATCCTGGGGGGTTTCTTGATGTTCACCCCTCCCCTCACCACTCACACCCTGTTCACTCCCTTCAGGGTTTATGGTAGTTGTTACAACTGTTGTCTTTTGAGAAACAACAGAGGTAGTTTTCTTTGACTTGAATTTTGAAACTTTAGTTTTGGTGGCTTTGGTAGGAACCTGTTTGGGCAAAGACACAGATCCCATTGCCACAGTGGAAGACAAAGAAACAATGGGGTTGGAGATAGCAGGAGTTATAGAAGTGTTTACCTCACTTACCTGTGGTGCATTCATGATTGGCAAATATACCAATGGCACCTGGCTGTTGAGGTTCATTCTCAAAAGGTCGGCAATGACCCTTTTCTCTTATGCCCAGCATTTGAGTTTATTATTCTCATTTGATATAACCAATCCTTCAGCAACATGGTTAGCCAATAACATAAAGAATCTAGCATAGTAGATGTTATGTGGTCTATTAGCTTTGTTACCTAATCTGGAACCTAATTCTAGCATGACACAGTTGCTAAAATTAAAGTACCTATCAGAAACTAGCATATAAAGCATATTAACAAGAGATGAAGTTATGGCATCAAAATTGCTAATCTTCCCAGAGAAAACCTTAATAAAGGCATCTCCAAGAAAACTCCATTCTTTCCTAAGGCTTTTCCTTCTAATGCTACCTAAACTAGCAGAATCAAAAGCATAGCCTATGGAATCTAACATAGCAGATACATCTTTATCAGTGTGTGGTGTGATGGCATTATTCTCGGGCAACTTAGAGCAAGACTGTATATCATCACAGTTAATGCAATAATCCTTACCTTTGAGAGAGAAGGCAATAGTCATATATGTGGAGTTGAACTCTGCAGTTGTCCAAATCTCCTCAATCACCTCACAGTAGATGGTTGGGGCTTCCAGCATTGCATAGCTCAGTTTGCAGTGTTTGATGAAGTCCATCATCTTGTGATAATCAGAATGGGCTTCATTCTTTTCAACCAAGGCTACGAAATTATTCTTTTCATAAACAAATCTTGTTTGAGACATAATTTTGACTACTGGTGCCATTGTTGTGAGTAGAGGTTGCAGAGAAAAACTTGAAAATTTTAGGAGAGAAGGAGAATAAGAATTGCAAGAAAGCGTAAAGTGAAAATAAGAGTTCAATTGGGCTTTTATACTTTCTTGAATTAAAACGAAAATAAAATGATTAAATGATACTTTTAAATAAATTACAGCCGCTTAAGAGGAAAGAAAACTGTAGAAATTCTGAAAAAATACATACAACAGTGTATATCTGTATCAACAGTTGAGTAAAAGAATCAACGGCTGTGACTCACTTATAGTAACTGATGTGACACTTTAACGGATAAGGTAAATAGTTATCAGTTGATGATCAACACCATTTTATCCGTTGAAGGATAAAATTACCAGAAATGTATTTGTCTTTCAATGGATAATGAACATCCGTTGATAGAACAATTTTGGCTTTCAATGGATAGGGAATATCCGTTGATAGGATAAGTCTTACTTAAAGCCAACTTTGTTCTTGCAGCAAATTCATTTCAGGCTTCAAGGCAGATTACATAGATGACATAAATTATGAATAATTAAGCATACCTAGCTCACTTACTAATCTTGTGAATGTTGATTCATCAAGTGGCTTGGTAAATATGTCTGCAATCTGCTTTTCACTTGAAACAAAATGAAGTTCCACTGTACCTTTCATCACATGTTCCCTAATGAAATGATACTTGATATCAATGTGCTTGGTTCTTGAGTGTTGCACTGGATTTTCAGTAATGGCAATGGCACTTGTGTTGTCACAGAATATTGGAATTTTGTCAACAGTCAAACCATAGTCAAATAGTTGATTCCTCATCCATAGTATCTGTGCACAGCAACTACCAGCAGCAATGTACTCAGCTTCAGCTGTTGATGTAGAAACAGAATTTTGCTTCTTGCTGAACCATGACACAAGCTGGTTTCCTAGAAATTGACAGGTGCCAGTTGTGCTTTTCCTGTCTATTTTGCAGCCTGGATAATCTGCATCTGAGTAGCCAATTAGATCAAAACCAGACTCTCTAGGGTACCAAATTCCTAGATTTGGAGTCCTTTTGAGATATCTGAAGATTCTTTTAATAGCCACTAAGTGAGATTCTTTAGGATCAGCTTGAAATCTAGCACAGAGACATGTAGAAAACATTATATCAGGTCTACTAGCAGTTAAATATAAAAGTGAGCCAACCATGCCTCTATAACTTGAAATATCCACAGACTTTTCAGCCTTGTTTAATTCAAGCTTTGTGGCAGTGGCCATGGGAGTTTTTGCAGATGAACAATCCATTAAGTCAAACTTCTTTAAAAGATCATAAATGTATTTAGTTTGACTAATGAAAATTCCATCACTAACTTGTTTAACTTGTAAACCAAGAAAATAAGTTAGCTCTCCCATCATGCTCATTTCATATTTACTTTGCATTAACTTAGCAAACGTTTTACAAAGCTTATCATCTGTAGATCCAAATATAATATCATCTACATAAATTTGAACAAGTATTTTAGAGCCATTAACATTTCTAAAGAAGAGAGTTTTGTCAACAGTACCTCTTGTGAAGTGATTATCTAGAAGAAATTTTGACAAAGTCTCATACCAGGCTCTAGGTGCTTGCTTTAGTCCATAGAGTGCTTTCAACAGATAATACACATAGTCTGGAAAGTTTGGATCTTCAAATCCTGGAGGTTGGCTTACATAAACTTCTTCCTCCAATTCCCCATTTAGAAATGCACTCTTGACATCCATTTGATAGACTTTGAAATTGGCATGGGCTGCATAGGCTAGAAAGATTCTGATGGCCTCAAATCTGGCAACTGGAGAAAATGTTTCATCAAAATCTATCCCTTCTTGTTGAGAATAGGCTTTAGCAACCAATCTGGCTTTATTCCTTATGACAATGCCATTTTCATCCATCTTGTTTCTGAATACCCATTTTGTGTCAATAGAACTCTTGTTCTTTGGCTTGGGTACCAGCTTCCATACTTTGTTCCTTTCAAATTGGTTTAGCTCCTCTTGCATTGCTAAAATTCAATCTGGATCCAATAGAGCTTCTTCCACTCTCTTAGGTTCCTCCTGTGATAGAAAGCTACTATACAGACATTCATCTTGAGTAGCCCTTCTAGTTTGCACTTTAGATGTAGCATCACCAATGATCAGTTCAAAAGGGTGATTCTTGGTCCATTTTCTTTGAGGTGGTAGATTAGCTCTAGATGAGGTTGCCTCAGTATTGTCATGATGTGAGATCGAATGTTGATTAGTTGAAACTCCCCCTGAGTTGCTGATCCTTTGAAAGGAATTGGGAGCTCTATCAACTGATGAAGTGAATTGATTATCCGTTGACAAACTGTGATCAATGGATGCTTCATTATGAACTTCAACGGATGATGCACTTTGTCTTTCAACGGATGCTGCATTGCTTCTTTCAACGGAAGCTGAATTATGACTTTCAACTAATGCAGCATTCTGTGCATTATCCAAAGGCAGATTTTGAATTCTTCTTGAGATGCCTTCTTCATCATTCTCATCTTCACTATCATCACAATATATCTCAATGTTGTCAAATTTGAGTCCTTCATGATGTCCCTCATCTGTTAGTCCATCAATCTTTTTATCATCAAACACAACATGCACAGATTCCATGACAATGTTGGTTCTTATATTGTAGACCCTATAAGATTTTCCAGCAGAATAACCAATAAATATTCCTTCATCAGCCTTTGCATCAAACTTTCCTTTGTGATCAAATTGATTCCTTAAGATGTAACATTTGCAACCAAAGACATGCAGAAAGTTTAAAAGTTGGTTTTCTTCTCTTGAATAGTTGATAGGGAGTCATGCCTTTTGCCTGATTGATTAGAGAAATATTCTGAGTGTAACATGCACAGTTAACAGCCTCAGCCCAAAAGTAAGTTGGGAGTTTTGACTCTTCAAGCATTGTCCTTGCAGCTTCATTTAGTGATCTGTTCTTCCTTTCCACCACACCATTTTGTTGTGGAGTCCTTGGAGCTGAGTACTCATGCATGATCCCATTTTCTTCACAGAACAACTTCATGGTTGAATTCTTGAACTCAGTTCCATTGTCACTCCTAATATTCCTTACTTTGAAATCAGGATGATTGTTGACTTGCTTGATATGATTGATAATGATTTCACTAGCTTCATCCTTTGATCCAAGAAAATAGACCCATGAAAACTTTGAGAAATCATCTACAATCACTAGGCAATATCTTTTCCTTGAAATTGATAATACATTGACTGGTCCAAAAAGATCCATGTGTAGCAGTTGTAATGGTTCATCAATTGCAGATTCAAGCTTCTTACTGAACGATACTTTCTTTTGCTTTCCTTTCTGACAAGCATCACACAGTCCATCCCTTGTGAATTCCACTAGAGGCATTCCTCTAACTAAGTCCTTTTCGACTAGATCATTCATTGTCTTGAAATTCAAATGGGATAACTTCTTGTGCCATAGCCAACTTTCAACTGCACTTGCTTTGCTGAAAAGACAAGTAATGGATTCTGCATCTGTAGAGTTCAAGTCAGCTAGGTACACATTTCCTTTTCTAACTCCAGTTAGAACCACTTTATTATCCTTCTTACTTGTGACAATACAGGCTTCAGAATTGAAGGAAACAGTATTCCCTCTGTCACATAGTTGACTGATGCTCAATAAGTTGTGTTTGAGACCATCAACCAATGCAACTTCATCAATGATGACATTTTCTTTTGAAATCAAGCCATATCCCATAGTGAATCCTTTGTTGTCATCTCCAAAGGTTATGCTAGGGCCAGCTCTCTCCTTAAACTCTGTGAGCAGGGTGAAATCTCCTGTCATGTGTCTTGAACAGCCACTGTCCAAGTACCATAGATTCCTTCTTTTTCCCTGCACACAACAAAATCAATCAAGTTGATTTTGGTACCCAAGTTTCCTTGGGTCCAGCCTTGTTAGTCTTTTTCCTAGACTTCATTCCTCCTGCATCTTTTGACTTAGGTAGCTTTGGGTCAACCTTGATCTCAGATGTGGTTGGTTGAAGTGTAGGGTTAGTCACAGAATCACTTAGCACATTTGATTGAATTTGATAAGGCATGGATTGTGCAAACATGTTATTCCACATAGGCATATTGTATGGCATTTGAGGCATACTAAATGCAGTAAAATAAGGATTATTAATATATGGCATGTTTGCAAAATGTGCATGGGGATTCTGATGAAACATAACAGGCATAGCATGCAGAGGTGACATAGACATGTTAGGCATGGAGGGATTTGAAGGTATGGGAGCATTTTTAACAGATTTGCAATTATCAGATAGATGATTAACACTTTTACAATGCACACAGCTTTTTCTAGGAGCATACCTATCAGGTGTGTAATTGTTATGTTTGTTAATCCCTACCTTCCCATTTCTTTTAGATTTTCTTTTAATTTCCTTCTTATCCTCAACCAACTTAAGCCTATTTTTCAGCTGATCCAAAGTCATGTGTCCTATATTCACCTTACTGGCATCTTTGGATGTGCTAGCTCCTTCTTTGACAAAGTTCTTGAGAGTTGAATCATTCTTCTTATTAAGGTTTTTATTTTTAAAACTACTTGCATGTTTTAATTGATGAGCCTTCAACGGATGCTCCTTTTCTTCCTTCAACGGATAACTTTCATCATCCGTTGATTCCACTTCCGTTGACAATCCATCAATTAATTTTAACTTCTTTTTGTTCTTCTTCTAGGCATCCTCACAGAATGATTCAATTCCCTGAACCTTGGCAATTTGAACACTAACATCCTTAGATATTTTCCAGGCCTTGATTACCTCTTGCTCACTTTCTAACTGTTTAGAAAGAATTTCTACTTTCTTAACAGCTTCTTCTAGTTCACTCTCAACAGTCAAGCATTTAAGTTTAATCTTTTCAAGCTCAATTACCTGATTCTCTAACACAGCATTCCTATCACTTAAAAACACATTATTTTCTTTGATCCTAGTGTTTTCTTTAGCTAGTGATTTAAGGGAAACACGCAAATGATATAATTCATTGCACATATCATTTATGGCTTCATTGCATTCATGTTTAGAAAGCTGAGAGAGATCAGTAGTAATTACCTGGTTGCTTGATGAACTAGTTTCATTTTCATCAGAATTAGCCATCAGGGCTAGGTTGACATATTCCACATCATCATCTTCATTGACCCCATCTGCTGCCCAATCATCTTGAGTGAGAAAAGCTCTTTCCTGTTGTTTGAGCAAATCAAAATACTTCTTTTTGTAATCAACTTGCTCAAATTTCTTTTTATCAGAGGTTGGCTTCCTACACTCACTTGCAAAGTGTCCACTCATGTCATAGTTATAACATTTGAACTTGGATTTGTCCACCATGTTTTTGTTTGGCTTAGTGAATTTTGTATTTTTCCTGAACTTCATCTTTACAAACCTCCTGGACAGAAAAGCCAGATGTTCATCAATATCATCAGAGTCATCCTGACTGGAATTGTCTTCATCCTCAGCTACTTGCTCTTTACCCTTGCTTGATTCTGATTTGCTTGTGCCAATTTTGAGACTTGGCATTGTCTTTTCTCCATTCCTGGCTTCAACCTTCTCACTGTCAGCTACAAGTGCAACTGATCCTCCTTTTCTCTTTCCCTTTTCCAACAACTCATCTTGCTCCATCTCAAGTTCATAAGTCTTCAAAATTCCATATAATCTTTCAAGTGTGAAGTCCTTATAATCTTGAGAATTTCTTAGAGAAACAGTCATGGGATTCCATTCCTTAGGTAGAGACCTTAGAAATTTTAAATTGGAGTCCTTGACTTGGTACACTCTCCCATACAGCTTCAATCCATTCAACAGTTTCTGAAATCTGTTGAAGGTATCATTCAATGATTCTCCTTCTTCAAAGTGAAAATATTCATACTGTTGAATGAGAAGCTGCATTTTGTTTTCTCTAACTTGCTCAGTGCTTTCACAGATAAGCTGCACAGTATCCCAAATTTCCTTAGCAGTTTGGCTGTTGATGACATTGTCAAACATATCTTGATCCAGGCCATTAAACAGAATGTTCATGGCTTTCTTGTCCTTGTGGACCTCTTCAATATCTTCAACAGTCCATTCTGCCTTTGGCTTGGGAATAGATTGTCCAACAGCAACTGTTGCAGTAGCAGTTGTGGCCACCTTGTGTGGGATGTGAGGACCATTTTCAATGCAGTTGATGTAGCTTTCATCTTGAGAGAGAAGATGTAAGTGCATCTTCACCTTCCAGTGATGGTAGTTATCTCTTTCCAGGATTGGAATCTTTACACCAATATCCTTCTTACTCATGATGTTAGCAGAATAGATCTTTAAACTCTTTGTATGTTAAGAGCTCGCTCTGATACCAATTGTTATTCCCAGTGGACTAACAATGAGATTTACAGAAGGGGGGTTGAATGTAAATCTTAAAACTTTTTCAAGTTTTGAGTAGTTTCTAAGGCTAAGTGTTTAAGTGAACAAATGTGTGTGAATTGCTTGAAGCTGATACAGACATATATATATTCAAACACAAATGTAAAGAACACAAAGAACTTAAAAACTTTTCTGGTGGATTTGTTGTTCCACCAGAGATGTGTTATTTCAGAAAATCTGTGATTCAAAGAATTAAATCACAGCTGCTTCGTAGTACAAACTAGATGATTTTCTCTCTGGATATTTCTAAACAGCTCAGGAAAATTCTTATCTAATTACTAGCTGCTACTTGGTTTATATATCACCAAGTTTACAAGTGAAGACAAAACTGTAAAATACAATTAAAAAGATTCTTCACATGTTTCTTCTTCATTTCTCTATCCAATGCAATCTGGGATAATCTGTGAATCTTTGAATACTTCCTTGTTTGCATCAGAATGGAAATGCTGCATCTTCTTGATTCCTCCTAGAGGCTTCCACATTCCAGTTTGTCTCTGTCAACCCATGTGCCTCTGTCAGCTTGTGAATTGTCACTATCAACTGCTAATGAACTAAGCATCCGTTGAAGCTTTCATTCGTTGATGCCTTATCAGTTGAAGTCTTTATCCGTTGAAGCACTTATCCGTTGATGGATATTATCCGTTGAAGCATTAGAGACATCCGTTGAAGCTTTGTTTCTTATCCGTTGAAGGTCTTCAATATCCGTTGATACTTCTTCACTTATACAAAATTACAAGACATGACATATTTACAATTAGCCCTCCTATTTGTATATCCATTAGTAGTCAACATGACTGATAATTTCCTACAACATCTAAGAATTACAACTTGAATCCAGAGAATGAAATGTGCTACAGTACTAAACTTATTACTAAGTAAAGCTACTCCTTCAACGGATAGCCAAGATGGTCTTATCCGTTGAGGCTACAAACACTAGATTTCTACTTAAGTGTTTTGTTTAACTTATCATCAAACTAATACACATATTTCTAACAAATAATATTATTTATATACTTCGTTGCATAAATAATGAAAGAAGATATAAGAAGTACACTATATATATTTGGATATCATTGTTATCATAACAATGATAAAACATATTATTCTATAAACATGTTTATTTTTTGCCGAACTTATATGTTTCAAGGAAGTAATGTTTTCATAAAATATTCCATGTAAATTAATACATTTTTACGATGATCTAGTTGCTAACATATGTATTCTTCGGAATCTCAAATAATACTCGATCCGATTTAAATTAGAAAAAAGTCTGGCCCGATCTGATTCGGCCCGAAAAAAGCCCGGTTAGGCCCGCCTCGAGGGCCCAAACGGGCTCTGACATTTTCGGAAAGCCCGGCCCGGCCCGTTCAAAGTCAAAGCCCGAAAAGCCCGGCCCGGTCAAAGCCCGGCTTTTTAAGACCCGGTCAAAACCCGGCCCGGCGGGCCTTTTGTGCATCTCTACCACCCACCTACTCTACACCCTCCCACAACTTTTCCCCTCCGTTTTTAATATGATTTTTTCCGCCAAACCGTACATTTTTTTTAAATCCGATTTCACTGTATTTTTCTACATCTCTCAACGATCGATTTGCATACCATATGTGTTATATTTCGAAGTAATTTTTTTAAAAAAAATTTGGTTTTTAGTTTCTATTCTAAATTGGTTTTTATTAGAGTAGCCCCCTATATATATAATATTATATATATATATAATATTCTTAAGTATAAACATTTAACAACCGAACACCGATTTAAAAGTAAAAAATATGTAATATTTTTTAAAAATTGTTAAATCTAATATTTAAACACGTATATATTCATGTTTGACATTTTTAGATTAGCTCGAGTGACATAGTATAGGTAACATATCATGCACTGTTACATTACTGATAAAAATTACTTTCAAAATATGCTATCCTAATTGGTGAATAAAACATAGTTGAGCTAAAGCAAAAAAGCATAAATGGAACTTACAAATTCTAACAACCAAGTCAGGTTGTAACTCACAACCTCCCTCAGAGCAAGTGCAATTCCAAGAGTTGCTAAGATGCTCCTTATAAAGATAAATATTATTTGAACTTTAAATCATATTAATCTGGCATGCTCTATCAGCTCTTCTCAAATATAAATATTTAACAATTGAACACCTTTTTAAAATTAAAAAATAAGTAATATTTTTTTTTCAAAAATTGTTAAATCTAATATTTGAACAAGTATATATATATATTTTTGAAAATTTTAGATTAGTTCGGGTGACAGAATATGGGTAACAGATCATGTATTATTACATTATTGAAAAACATTACTTTCAAAATATAGGATCCTAATTTGTGAATAAAACATAGTTGAGCTGAAGCAAAGAGCATGACTGAAACTTACAAATTCTAAGAGCCAAGTCAGGTTGTGACTCCCTTAGTGGTGAGTAAGAGACATAGATAGTCGTGACTCAGTGCAGTGTTGATCTCGATCCTTTTCGCATTTCAGCATAATTAATTGTCAGTTTTGTGAAATACAGTTTTTTTCATAGGTTTTGATTATTTTGTCTAAAATAATTAAATGTGAAATTAAATTAGTTAATCTAGGAAGTTTACTAAAACATATAGTAATCCTCCCCTATATTTATATTTGTGGCATTTTCCGAGAATCAAGTCAATATCGGTCTATCCGGACTTTTAACCCTAAAACGTTTTCCGACAAAACTTAAATGACATAATTTGTGATAGATATATTAACATGATGATATAATCTAATCTAAGTTATTTTTGTCAAAGAAAGAAAAGGCAACGACTAAATGCATGAAAATCGAGAATTTTTAAAAGGCCACTTTTACGAGTTTGAACTGTTAAAATTATTTAAAAGCGTTTTGATCTTAAATGTTTTACTCTCATATATATTTAGTATATTCATTTAAATATAAATATCAAATTATCTTGCCCAAAGCCATGCCAAAAGATTAAATACAGATTTTATTCCGAAAAATCCTATTATACTTATATATCCAAATAAAATCAATATAAATTTGAACGTAATTATTTCTCCGACATCATAGTCTTTATTATTCATGGAATATTATGTTTGATTATATATCAAGTCAAAACGTTTGTATGAGCTATCTATAAAGACAAATGATTCTTTCGATCGCTCCAGAATGTTGTTTTAACATTTCGAACCGATACTTCCAAATATCTTTTTAACTTGAAACTTGAGATTTGACATGAATATATTTATTTCTAATATTAGTAGCAATTTCCCCCAAATACGGGCTCAGAATTAGGTGTCACCAAACCACTTTAAATCATATAAACCTGTATATTAAGATAAATATATAGATGACCCCTCAATTCCGGATCGATTACAGGTTATGGTATGAAATAAGAATCTGAACATATAAATTTTATAACAATTAACTCAAACTTCATTACCTCTTTACTAACTTCCTCGTCTTATCCACTCTGACATATCCAACTTCCTTAAACTGGGATCTCTCTTTGCGCTGCATACTGTGAGCTATCTACATTTATCCTCAAGTGATACTGAAAGAATAAGAAAATAACAAAGTGAGAGTCAGCCAATAATGACCAGCAAGTATCATAATTGATTTCCAGATATCATTATAAAAGGAAACTCCTGGAAGCAACCTTTGAATGATTTTATAAACATCTTTATTCATTTAACTAATTGAGCGAATAAAATATCGACCCTTATTAACCTTCAATCATAGATCAAAAATCAACGAACAATTCACCGATTCCTCTTCTGAGTCAATTATATGCTCGGTTTTGTAATCATTAAACTTTCAAAAAAAGAATGCCGTTAATGGTGATCAACAATAAATTAGACTGTACACTAGAACCAACATATATACTATACTTCGCTGATTAGTCGGAATACAGTACGGATCTATGCCCATTCGCATAGACCCACCATCATATTGGGTACGCATGCACATTTTGGCCTAATAAATCATAGAGTCCAGTCTATCCCTAGCCCTTTTCGTAACCATCCAGTACGTAAAGTATTTGATGAAGAACTGTTTTGTTTAAAATATCATAATTCAGGGTTCGCAAATAACCCAGAATAATAGGTATTTGCTCAAGAGATCATAAATAATAATAAAAGAACAAGAATAAGAGATATTTGCATAATCAATATTTATTGCAACGAAATGTAAAATGTTTAACTATTATGAATTTAGAATAGGGAAGAAATACCTGCCTCAACTGATCAACCCTCTGATATTTAATCATCTGCCATATAACTCAACTCTGGTATATTTGTACTTCCGTCGATAAACTATCTAACATTTACTTGTCAATCACCATTCTTTGTTCAACTTATCTCTGAATCTACGCGACTTATGTATCACATATAAACAATCTTTACTTTTAATCTCTTTGTCCATCCTTTAACGCCTCGAACTATGAGTATCTTTCATAAAAGATACTATTTTAGTTAATCGACAATATATAATTGTCAAATTTATACATATATCCATATCGTCTACCCATCTTATGATAATTGATAAGGATCATATTTAACTATACAACCTTAGGAGAGACGTGGACACAATTCATATAGCATGTATCACATAATTCATATAACACATGATTCAGTTCGTAACAATATTCAACTCGGTATGTTTAAAACTGAAATCGAGTCAAAATATGACTTTTTGATAAATATGCGACTTAGAAACGTTTATAAAATGAACGACCTTTCGATACAAAAGATTTTATGTCTCGAAAGTATTTTAATTTAAATTTAAACTTAGGTGAATATTATTTTATTTTAAATCGTATTAAATGATATATTTTATTTTGTTTTAGCATAATGAAATTATATCCATTAACGAATTACCTTATAAATTTTAAATTTATTTTAGCCTAGTACAATAATATACTTTTTTAGTCAAATCGACAACATTTATTATTTTGGTTTAGCATGAGTCATCAAATCTTTATTTTGGTTTTAGACCAGTTATATCGAGCAAATTCGGTTAATTATATTGAACCGTCAATTTAGTTGGGGAATGATTTCAATATTAGGTCTAACAATATTAATATTATTTTGTTTTAAAGAGGGGATAAAGAAAATAGAGATCGAACAAATTATACCATATTCTGATTATTATAATGTAGTATAGTTTAGTACAGACATATGGAATACAAAATCTAATAAAATCAAAAAATAAATGTTATCTAAAAAAGAAGAAAATGTAGGCTGAACATTACCCCCGTATATAGCTTATTGCCAAACAAATAAACACACAGGCAAGTAGAGAGGGGCAGAGATCGATGGGGGATTATTTCATGAAATTACCTGATGGTTTTAGAGAGAAATTTATGCAACAAGTTATATCACGTACCAGCCCTGAAGATGCCATTAGACTATCATGTGTTTCTAAAATGTTCCGGTCAGTTGCTGATTCAGACGTTGTTTGGAATTCTTTTATTCTTCCCGAACATTTACCTGTCATCGATCCCGATGTATATCTTTATAATTCTACCAAGGAATTGTTTCTGCTTCTTACTGTCATCCCCGTTTACTTCCGTCAAGGTTTGTTAACTTATCTTTCTTTAACAGTTTTTTATTCATTCATTGATTTTTTTTTCACTAAAAATTTCTCAATTTTTATTTTTGAATTGATTAAAGGTGATGATGACAGCCGTGTATCAGGTAAACAAAAATACATAATTTGTTATGTTATATTTTCATCCTAATGTATGTCATGATTTCCTTACCCGGTTTCCGATTGATTGCGATAAAGGACCTTATGTATTAGACCATTGGACTGGAAAGAGATGGGTGATGACATCTCCTGGCAAGCTCTCAATTACATATCTCCACTCAGACTACTGGAATCATAACATTGGGTGCAAAATCCTTTCAAGTTTAAATTATTTTTGCAGATTATATGGTGTTTTTTTTTATATATTTGTAATGCCTTTGTAATTGATCATACATAAAACTAATTGTAGGATTCCCACGCTTGGTCACGTGGTGTGGCTTCAACTTAAGGAGAAGATAACCACTTTTAAGTTGTCACCTAATACAACTTACACTGCTTATCTTGTCTATTATTTATGTCAGAAGTTCTGCTATGGATTACACATACCCGTCGAGACTTCTGTTGGGATTGCTGGGGAAAAAAGTACTAACAAATTTGTTTATCTAGACCCTGCAATTGCCAAGTCCGAATGCCAATATATAAAGCACAGAGATAATAATTTCTTTGAAGTTGAGTTAGGTGACTACTTCCACAATGACGGAGAGACCAGGGATCTGGATATTACTGTTAGAGAAGTGAAAAGTGGGAAACCTAAATGTGGCATTGCTTTCGATATGATGGAGCTCCGACCCAAGCGAAGTAAGTAATTGGAACTGCTTCAACGACTCTAGAACTTATACATGAGATAGCTACTTTACATAAAAAAAAATTCATTCTTAAATAGTTTTTATTATAATAAAACTAAGTCCTAAAATTAGTTATCAAAATTATATAATTTTTGTTTGTTTCACATAGGGAGTATTAACCTTACGCATTCACAAGCGGATAGAAATACTGAAAGAAGAGAAGTAGAGATGCCTAAAGGAGAAGAGGGTTGTGAAGACGCTAACTTATTCAGCAAGTTACCCGAAGGATTTGCACAAGCATTTTTGGAAGAAGTTGTGTCCCGTACGAGCCCTGTCGATGCATGTAGGCTGTCAGTTGTTGCTAAAAGTTTCCTGTCAGCTGCAGAATCTGATGTTGTTTGGGAGAAACTTTTACCCAGCGATTATCGAAATTTTCTTTGCCGGGCGGATGACTTGCCCGATATTTCTTTTGCATCGAAGAAAGATTTGTATCTCTTTCTCATTGGTAATCCCCTCCTCATTGATGATAACACTAAGGTAATTCTTCTTTCAAGTCTTTCTAATTAATCGGTATTATATATGTTAGTTATGATTTATGACACGGTATTATATTCAAAAATATGCTGACAATCATGATTCAATTTTATGCATAGAGTTTTTGGTTAGACAAGTGGAGTGGGAAGAAGTGTTTCATGATAACTACCTCATTAACACAGCATCCTGATGCTGCTCATGATGTCGATACCTATGGTTATTGGAGCTGGCACAGAATTTTCTCATCAAGGTTTTTTTTTGAAGGCAATCTCTATTTGTTATAGTTAATTATGCTAGAGGCTGAATTATGGTGGGTGATTTATTCTAAATGTAGTATTGTTTAAAACACAGATTTGTAGAGACTCCCCAAAGTAACCTGCTGATTTGGTTTGAAGTTCATGGAAGGATGAGCACTTCCATATTGTCATCGGATACGACCTATGCAGCTTTGCTTGTACACAAAAGAGAATTTTACGATGGATATAATTATCCTGTGGAGGATCCTATTCCTTTTGAAGCTTCTGTTGGGAGTATGGGAGACGAAAGCTTAAAGCGGGTTGTTTATCTGGACCGTAAAACTGGAGAAACCGGTAGTCAATATGCAGTGGAGAGAAAGGATGGGTGGTTAGAAGTTGAGTTGGGAGAATACTTTAACAAGGGAGGGGAAAACAAGGATTTGGAGATGAGTGTGAAGGAAGTGACAAGTGGAATACCCAAGTGGGGTTACATGATTCAGGGGATTGAGATCCGACCTAAGCATGGTTGAAATGAGAACTTTGATAGTATGTTGCATGATTTTATTGTTAAATGTTCTGATCCGTTAGAGATGTTATGCAAGAGGTGATACAAATGATACTTCTGTCGAGATATTTCTTAACAGATTGGAACTGAAATATCCAAACATTTCTTTAAAACATAGATGAACAAATGAATTCAAGTAGATAAAAATTGTTTCAATTAAATTGAGATTTAGTTCGATTTTGGTTATATGCCGATGTTCAATATTATGTTCTGATCTGTTAGAGATGTTATGCAAGAGGTGATACAAATGGTACTTCTGTCTAGATATTTCTTAACAGATTGAAAGTTAAATATCAGAACATTTCTTTAAAATATAGGTAAAGAAATGAATTCAAGTAGATTAAAATTGCTTCAATTAAATTGAGATATAGTTTTATTCTGGTTATATGTGGATGTTCAATATGAATACTTAGATATACAATTTCAAGTTTATAAATTTTCACATAATCTTGCTCAGAATTACCTTGTGCTGCAGAAGGCTCAGGCTCCCAGCCTGGTTATATTCTGCTTGGTTTGCTTTTCATCATTTCGACCGCAGGTGATATTTTTGTATTAAATTCCTCTTTGCTGTTGAACTCTTAGTCCGCAGAACACTGCAATTCCTTGTTAAGGAGGCCCATATTCACAGTCTTACTGAAACTATTGAGTACTTAAATCTTAGTGGTAAGCGGCTAACATGATCTCTTGTGAGCCACACGTGCTTGAAAGCTTAAGGGACTTAAATATTTTGCCGGATCTGAGCATCAGGATTTTTAGAACATTGAGCCAAAGAATGCCCGTATGCTTGAAAGATACTACAAGTCAATCAGCACACCAATACGACTGCAGAAGAGGTCCACAAGTCGAATCCAACATGGGCCTTCCATCCTTGGGATGATGTACATTGTTTTACGACCCATTTGAACAGTGTAAAGGGATGCAAACTTAAAATTTTCAGGTACAAAATCAAACTGAAAGGTATAACAATCTTCAGACCCAATGTTCTTCCATGCCCTTGCTTATAAACAAATTTAAACGGAAAATTACCACCAATAAAATGACTAGTATCTTACTTAATCCTGGCATTAATTAGAAAATCCTGAGACTGGTGAATAGTGGCTGAGCCATCTGCATTGTAATCTACTTAGCATTGGGACTAAATGGTGGCTTGTTCGGGCGAACGTTTTTGTTTAAAACATGTTTCCTGGTCAATGTTTACACAGCTGGTACCCTACTCAGTATCGGGGTTTCGCTTGGGGACTACATTGCTAGTTTCTCCACGTTCATAGTTTATTAAACTCAGAACCCTATTTTTAACCAAAATTTTAAGAGTAAATTGCAGTTTGCATCCCTTTGGTTTAGACAATTGGCACTTTGGTACCCCTTCTTTCACTAATTGCAGTTTGCACCCAGGACTTAAATTGGCGCTGCAAAACGCACCCTTCCGTTAGTGCACCGTCAAATATGACCGTTAGTGAGAAATATGATAGGGGCTTATTGGTCTTAAATTTTGTAACCCT
Source organism: Apium graveolens (assembly GCF_009905375.1). Classification (NCBI taxonomy): domain Eukaryota; kingdom Viridiplantae; phylum Streptophyta; class Magnoliopsida; order Apiales; family Apiaceae; genus Apium; species Apium graveolens. The sequence continues at coordinate 140,033,105 of NC_133656.1, read as the reverse complement.
TTCTAACGGTCCTGATATAATAACCTTCCCCCTTGTAAATATGTTTGTATATGGCATTTTTGTGCTAAACCCATTAAGAAAAAATGGTTGAGAGGTGTGTTTGTGGAGCATGGATTCATGCTAAAACGGCTTGGAAAACTGTCAATGTTGGCCGACGTTTTATCTCATGTACTCGATGTAGTTATTTCAGATGGTTAGATGGTCCATTGTGTGAGCGAGCAAGAATAATCATTCCCGGTCTTTTGCGGTGGATTAACCATCTTGAAAGCCTACAAAAAGAAGCTGAAATTCAGAGGATTGATGTTTGTTTGGATGAAGGTGAAGTATGTAAGAATCTGGGCTACAAAGTGTTTGATGAAAAGCCAAGGAGCAAGTTACCACTTACTTTGTTGATTGTAACATGGATTGCAATACTACTGTACTGGATTTGCAAGACAGAAGCTATAGAGGAGATGTAGTAATTTAGTTGCCTTTTATTAATGTAGAAGAGCAATGTGTTTAGTTGATCTTGATTGTAAGAAACATGGTTTTATTAATATTTAGTTAATTTATTATTTTGTTGATCATTTTGTATTTTTAACCAATATGATATTGATGTAGTTGGTTTAGTAGTTATGAAATTTAAGTGTTGAATTGAATTTGAATTGATGAGATGATATAAATATGAACTGAAAAATGACAAACAGATGGGAAGAAAACAGATGAGATAGTATAAATGTTCATCAAATACAAGATACCACAAAAGTGAGAACAAACTCACATCTCATACGTTCACAGCCATAGTTCAACAAAAGTCTCATCACGAGTGACCACAAAAGATGTGAACTGAATCCCAAGGTTTAGCACAAAATAAAAGCTTAAGTCTAGTAGATATTGAAGAACACAAGTCTAGTACAAATTCATCAAACATTAAGGTCCCTTTTCCTTTTTCCCAAGGCTTTTTTCTTCTTCACCAGTGCAGCTTGCAACTGTCTCAGTGTTACTTCTGCTGGTGGTTTGAAGGGCTTCACAACTCCTCCATGCTTCACAGTTTTGGTCTTCTTAGCTTTGTCATGAGACTTCTTTAATGAAGATTCTTGAGCACACATGTCATTTTATGATTTTTGTAATTTTCCAATTTCTCCTTGAAGGCTGCTTGCAATTCTGCATCTGCATCTTTCTTCTTCTTTTTAACGTCCACCTTCTGCACATTCATCCTCAATATTTACAGGGAGAAATGAAACTTTAAAAATAGACATAAATTTAGATTCATACCCTAGAAGTGCATGATCTCATGTTATGGCCTTCTTCTAAGCAATAAGAACACTTAGGATTTTTAGGTTTCCAGTTAACTCCCCTTCACCTTGTGCTTCTTCAGCTTGCTACAGAACAAAATTTACTACTACTTAGATTAGTTCCTAAAAAAAGACACAAATACCATGAATTAAATCATACCCTTCTTGGACAACTCCTCACATTGTGCTCCCACTGTCCACAGTGTGAGCACCTTAGAGTAGTTCCTTGTCTCTTCAACATTGTGGGATTATTTGCTCTAGTAGGGACAACATCATTTCTCTTGTCTCTGAATTTTTTAGGCCTTCCTGGAGGTGTTCTCTTCAATGGAGGCAAAGGCTCATCCTGCTCAGTTTGTTCCCAATAAGCCTCTCCACTTATTGGCTCCAAGATGTGACTGTAAACCTCCATGTAAGTTTCCTTGCTATAGCACTGGTGAATGAAATCTAGTGGATCCATTTTCTGAAAAAAATGCAGTACACAGCATGGAAGCATGGTATGCCAGTCACTGCCATTTTCTACAAGCACATGTTATGTGCTTCAAGTCTACAACAACCTCATGTCCACCTGCTGACATGGTGACATGGTACTTGTCTCCACCATTCCACACAAGAGTAGCTTTACCAGCTAGTTTAATTGCCCTAAAAATTAACATAATTATTTGCACATGTACTAAACAACTGTTATAAAAATTAACATAATTAAGAGGAATTTGCTGAAACTGGTATAACTTACTGATTTATTTTCTTCATGCTCTTGGTACAATATCGAGTATTTTTCTTCTCCATTTTTGTTTACCTCTTCTGTATCCTCTGCATACAAGTCTTGTATATATTATTGAACATAGTGACAATGCCATTGTCTCTGTATTTTTTTATGGCATTGTTGAAGCTTTCACAATTATTATTCACAAAGACATCTGACTTGCACACGTCCCTAAAACTAGCCCTAGACCATTGGGACTTGGGTTTGGCTATCAACCAGTCATAACAAGTCTTGCTTAACTGCCATATATTACAAAAGTGCTAAGTGATAAATATGATATGGAAGTGCTAAGTGCTAAATATAAAATATTAGTACTGGATTTACCTTTTTTATGGTTTCCATGTTCATGTTAAAGAAGTAGTATGTTGTTGATCTTACTGCCTGCCACATTGTCTTACTAATGCCAAGTCCCTTACTTATACTCTTCATATTGTTGTATAAGTGCATGACACATAATCTATGTTCAGATTCTGGGATATGACTTTCAAGTGCATTAATAAGTCCCTACAAGTGAACACATACAAGAAAGTTATAAAATACTTAACATAAATAAACTACTCCAAAAAGTGCATTAATAGTTAGAGTACCTTTTGTCTATCAGAGATAAATGTGTAAGTTCCAGAATTTTGAATCATCAAGTCTTGCTTCAACTGCCCCAAGAACCAATACCAACTTGAGGTATTTTCTGCTTCCACTTGTGCCCAGGCAATAGGGTACATCCCTTCATTAGGGTCAGTACCTACTGCAGTCAATAATATCCCTTTAAAGGGACCCTTTAGATGACACCCATCTAAACCAATCAAAGGTCTGCAGCCATGAAGAAACCCTTCTTTTAAAGGACCCAAACATACATAGAACCTTTTGAATCTTCTACCTTCAAAATCAAATTCTGCTGCCTCTGTCATCAACTTGACAATTGATGTTGGCATCACCTTCTTCACCTCATTAGCATACTGATAAAGCTTTTTAAATCCATCTTCATGCTTCCCAATGATTGCATCTTTGGCCTTCCTCAAAGCTCTATATACCATCTCTGATACATGACATTATAAGTCATTCACCACCTTTGCATGGAAAGCAGCTGTTGGCCAGGTAGGGTTCATCCTTATCTCATGTTCATAGGCTCTGGTAATTCATATAGAATTCAGTTGTTTCTGAACCCAGGTAGGGTTACAAGTGTGGAGCTTGTACAAGGTCCTTATCTGGATATTACTTGACCTTTGTTTTTTAATTCCATAACATTTCCACTGACACCCTTCTACACAAATTCACTTTATTTTATCAGCTAGGTTCTTTTTCAGTCTAATCCCTCTTTACTGTGTAATTGCATGTTTTCTAACAGCCTCCCTAAATACCTTCCCACTGTTGAATAACATACCCAATTCAAACTGAGGATCCTCCATGTCAGTGTTTTCATTAAATTCTGGGTATTTTATCTCTTCCTCATCACAGGAAGAAATGGCCATTCTGTCTTCATTGCTATCATATGAACTCTCTGAAGACTCACTATCATAGTTACCATCTTCTCCTTCAAATTTAACACCCTCATCTTCAGTCAATACACCTTCACCTTCTTGCTTACTACCATCATCAGGATCCATCATCTTTTGCTTGGTTTCTAATGAAGTGTTCCCATCCCCTGTAGTTGGATGCATCTGTTCTTCACCTTCTGCTTTATTCTCAACATTTGATGTTTGACCTTGTGGAAACAGATCCTCACCTTGTGGCTTGTTATCATCAATTTTGTTTTTACCCTTATCTGTGGCCTTTTCTTTTCCAAGTTTTTCCTGATCTTTATCCTTCTGTTTCCCATTTTTTTCCTTTTTGCCTTTTTAGGTTTTTCCTTCCCACTCTTTTTGTTGTCATCATCAATGTCATTATCACCATCAAGTATGACAGGTGTATCTTCTGTATTCTTGAATAATCCCCACAAAAGAATATCTACCTCTCCTTCTACTCCTGTAAGGTGGATTGGGAGGTGGCACTCTCTTCACTCTCTTCTTAGGTTTAGGACATTGACCATCACTGGAATCCATGTTGGAGCTGTCACCAAGGAAGCTTACTTTATCCTTTCCTGATTCTTCTGATTCTTTTACAGCCTCTTCCATCAACTCATTCAAATCTCCTACTTCAACTCTAATGTCTTATATCCTCTTAATTCTTTCATCTATAGCCAATTGTGTGAAGGAGAAATCCATATTTTCATCATCAGAATCAGGACAATTTGAGGTTGCATACATGGTTATCATTTTGTAACCAGACTCAACCCAGTCAATTATTATATCGAAATCTCTTTGAGTCTCTAGAGGAAATAAATTATCAGCACACACATCCAGTTCATTTGACAAAAACCAAAAATCCATTATTCTGGTACTACATCCTATTTCTCCATACATAGCTTCCATTTCAGTCAATGTCAATTTTTGAACAGAACACATATCAAAATACGCAATCTTCCCACCAAAATACGAAGTAAAGTCTTTGTTGAATTTTCCATCAAAATGCAGTTTAATCGTAAAGTAAGGACTAATTTCTGTAACACACATAAGCCACATGCAATTATAAATTGAATATACTTTAACAAGAAAAAAAATCCTTTTAAAACACACACCAATACAACACTTTAACATGTATCATATTGCATGTAACAACATATATTAATCCGCAACTACGTTAACATGCAAAATTATTAAAAAAACGGAAGAAAGAAAATTACCCTCATATGTCGAATACTCTTTGCCATCAGAAAGACCAAAATCGACCACAACACCCCCGTCTTCAACTTCATTCTTCGGTTTCTCGTGAGTTTTACCGAATTCAACTTCATTCTTCGATTTCCCGGGACTTATTACATGATCAGCATCGAATACACCTCTCAATCGACCTCTCATGACTCTGAATTAATGGGATTTGGTGTTTGTAATTTGAGAATTAGGGTTCAAATACATTACATAACTTAATTGAGGTTTGATTTAGGAGACAATGTAAGCGAGCTTCCTTTTAACATTCATATGCCAATTAAAATATAAATTGCATTATGAAAAGACTGAAATGCCCCCGACGTTAGACATATAACAATCAACTTTAACGGAAGTGGGTCAAAAGGGTGCGTTTTGCAGCGCCAATTTAAGTCCTGGGTGCAAACTGCAATTAGTGAAAAAAATGGTACCAAAGTACCAATTGTCTAAACCAAAGGGATGCGAACCGCAATTTACTCAAATTTTAATTTTTACGAGTTTAAGCGAATCAGTAGTATATTCTTTGGCAACAGTAGGCATGATTTGGTTGGATGAGATGATTGTAAGGTATCTTGGAAAAGCTTAAACAGTTGTAGATTGGTTTTCATTAGAACATGAAATGCTTGTGAGATTCAGAGTGAATACAATTGAGGCGACCTCCTCATCAGGAGCTGCACCAGTCGAACCATTTTCAACAAATAAGCAAAATAACACATTTAAGTTGGCCTTGGAACTTTTAGCAGATAATAATCTTTCTTTATATATAACAAGTATGTGGCTTACAACTATAAAACTTCAAATCTGTTACACACAAATATCGGTTAGATTCTATATAATTAAGAAGAATGAATACACAAATGATAGATGGGGAATGTGAGCACTTGTGTCACGCCATTCTATAATATAATTGTGGAAGTAGTATCTTTTTTTTTGTAAGTTTTAACCAACATGTACAACTAATTACTACTGAATAAGTTGATTGTATGTTTATTTGGCAAATTTCAGCTGCAAAGTAAACCAATTACATTTTGCGTACACAAAAAACATTTCCAACTTATTCCAATTTGATGTCTTCAATCTCCTCTCTATATATATATATGTAGCCTAACTCCTAAGCTCTAATATCATCGTATTCAAAAGAAAATTATCAAAATGGTAATTAAAGCAATCCTCGTGGTCGCGTTACTTGTAGCTCTATCATCTGTTGTCTATAGTGCTGGAACTTTTGAACAGGTCACGCACTACCAATACGTAACCGAATGGACACCCACGTACTGCAGGTATCCACCCACTGGATCCGTTTGTCTGTCCGGTTTGCTGGATATATTCGTCATGCATGGCATTTGGCCGACCAACTCTACTGGAGGCTCTGTCGAGCCTTGCAAATCAGTATCACTTAGTTATGACCTGGTAACTACTACATATACACACAACGCACAGAGAAAGTATATCTTCATATGAATCGCTATGTACTTTATGCTATTCATGACTTCACACTTTTTTTATGCAGATGAAAAGATTTGAGGAGAATCTTAGTAGGCTGTGGCCTTGTATCATGAAGGGAAGCCCATTTGCATTTTGGGGACACGAGTATTCTCGGCATGGTTCATGTCTGCAGGGCTGGAATGGGTTGCAGTTTATATCATTTGCGACCTTAGTTAGCGGCAACAATAATATGACCAAGATTTTGCAAAATAATGGTGTTGTAACATCAAAGGTGGCCAGATATTCAAAAAATCAGATTAAGCAGGCTATTCAAACAAAAATCGGGAGGGGTTTGAATGTTTATCTCAGTTGCAAGGTGATTACTCCCTCACTGTATTATCTCCGAGAGGTAACAGTGTGCATTAGGAAGATAGCAGACCCTCGACTTCTAAACTACCAATTCCAGTCATGTCCTGATTATGCTAACCGTGATAACTGTGGCGGTAATAACCCGGGAGGAAATACTATCATGCTTCCGCCAAGTTAAGTGTATGATACTACGTACTGAGCTGAGGTCATTTGTCAAGTGTCTGTGCAAGGGATGAAGTTTCTACTTGCTAGATATAAAGTAAAACATGAATGTGGTCATCTGAACTTTGAACTATATAAGAGGTTTTATGTATTTTTTTTAATAATGAATCATGTGAAATTGTTATAGAGGATGAATATTTATTAACTGATTCTTCTCCCGGCTGTAATTTTTCTCTTAGTATTTCATTAAAACGGTTTAAACCCCTTTCACTAGATTAAGATTAGTGAAAGTGGCCTTAATTGCTGAGATTGAAATAAAAATAGCAGAGAACCAGGTGTGGTTTATAAGTTAAAAAAAGAAGAAGTAAAATTGGTCTTCGTACATGATAATAATAAAAAGAAAATTAAGACATTGTACGTGAACTGAAACAAGAAAAAAAACCAAGTTCATTGTCAGCCTCGGTACCGTTCATACACTTCCAATATGCATCAAACATATTCTGACAGAATTCAAGATCAGAGGGCCTTATCTTCTGACAATGAACTTTAATTGTTGTAGAAAGAAGTTCGTGAAGAGGGATGTGGCGAAAAGGAAAACTAACCTTGGAAATCTTCTGCTCTTCACGCATCAGTCAATTTTGGACAAAATTGACCAAAATTGAGGAGATCGTGCATAATATCAGCATAGATCACAGTCACAGCTCTTGTATATAACAAAGCCTTTTTTCAAGATATATATATATATATATTTTGTTCTTTTGCAAAACAATGCCTTCAATATTTAAACACATAATAGTTCCTTCACAACCTTCTTCTCTTTCTTTAGGCATCTCTTCCTCTCTTCTCTCAGTATTTCTCTCTGCAAGTGAATGAGTTTGGTGATGGGACCAAAATCAATTATATTTGTAATACAAATTATGAAAAAAATGATTTTGTTTTTGAGATTTTTGAGCAGCCAAAGTATATATTACCAAGAATCATAGTGTCCGGGGGTGTGTGGGGACACAGAGATTCATCGAGTGACCAAATTAAATTATAAAAAGAACTGGAGCTGGAGCTGCATTAGAGCATCTCCAATAAGGGGTTGTCAAGCCAGTTGTTGTAGCATCCTGCACTTCCGGACTATTAAATTTAAATCGAAACTAATACAAAATCCAATTTACTAATCCATAATTCAATTACAAGATTGACTATTATTACAAAAGCGCAGCTAAAAGCGGAAGTCCAAAAGTCAATATACTTTAATTCTAAGACCTCGAACTTCAATGCTATCCAACTTGAATTTAAGACAAGACCTGAAATCGTAAGTAATGAGCTAAACAGCCCAGCAAGAAACCAATTGATCCAACTAGTAGGCCAAGTAACACATACACATATAACAAAATACAATAATCTATACGATACGATATACGAAACAAACACTTTCGATACATATTCTTATTCTTTTTCGATACACACAATGCACATAACACATAAACAACAATAATTCAAAATCCATAATCTGTGTCAAGACCACTACAACCCGATGATAACGGTCCTAAATTTTCATAAAACTGTCACTACAATCCGGTGACTACGGCCCTAAGTTCTTATTCGGTATTTTCACAAATCATGCCACAAATTAAAGATCTCAAAATTATCGTCTCGACACAACACATATACAACAATACGTATACTATAACACATAATATTTTCAAATATGTCATCACTTAGCCCATGTTTTGATAATCAAATATATACACATAACACACAATTCTAAAAATACTAGCAAGATCGATCGAAATCTTACCTCAAAATCTGACTAGATCTGAATATAGCCTTTTTGACCCTCTAAACGACGTTTTCTTGGAAAACACGAAAGTTGTAGAGAACGAAAAGATCTTTCTGAAAAGTCCAGAATCACTGAATTCTGACTTACGATGAATTTTCAATAAATTTTACAAGACCGCTGAATTTTATGACTAAAGGCCTACGAATTTTATGAATAAAAATGAGGAAGACGAATATGGTGTATTAATAACGATACAAAACCCTATATCTTAACCTACAAATTATCCATATTAGAATCTGATCCAAATTTTAGGCTCATTAGTCTAATTTAATTTTAAATCCTAGTCCTTATCAAATTTTAATACTTTTATTCAATTATTCAATTATTAATCTAATTCTAAAAATTACGGGATATTACATACTACCCTCCTTAAAAAGAATTTGGTCCCCAAATTCACAACAATTCTAAGTTCGTGACACATCTACCCCTTGATCTACCAAAGGTCAAACTATGGTCCACAAGATCGAATTCTAGGGAATGTACTAGTCCCATAACTAATACACTCCGAAAGACAGCCTGCTCTAGATACCAACTATAACAGCCCGCACTTCCGGACTATTAAATCTAAATCGAAACTAATACAAAATCCAATTTACTAACCCACAATTCAATTACAAGATTGACTATTATTACAAAAGCGCAGCTAAAAGCGGAAGTCCAAAAGTCTATATACTTCAATTCTAAGACCTCGAACTTCAATGATATCCAACTTGAATCCCAAACGAGACCTGAAATCGTAAGTAATGAGCTAAACAGCCCAGAAACCAATTGATCCAACTAGTAGGCCAAGTAACACATACACATATAACAAAATACAATAATCTATACGATACGATATACAAAACAAACATTTTCGATGTATATTCTTATTCTTTTTCGATACACACAATGCACATAACACATAAACAACAATAATTCAAAATCCATAATCCATGCCAAGACCACTATAACCCGGTGATAACGGTCCTAAATTTTCATAAAAATGTCACTACAATCCGGTGACTACGGCCCTAAGTTCTTATTCGATATTCTCACAAACCATGTCACAAATCAAAGATCTCAAAATTATCGTCTCGACACAACACATATACAACAATACGTATACTATAACATATAATATTTTCAAATATGTCATCACTTAGCCCATGTTTTGTTAATCAAATATATACACATAATACACAATTCTGAAAACACTAGCAAGATCGATCGAAATCAAAATCTGACCAGATCTGAATATAGCTTTTTTGACCCTCTAAACGACGTTTTCTTGGAAAACACGAAACACGAAAGTTGTAGAGAACAAAAAGATCTTTCCGAAAAGTTCAGAATCACTAAATTCTGACTTACGTTGAATTTTCTATAAATTTTACAAGACTGCTGAATCTTATGACTAAAGGTCTACGAATTTTATGAATAAAAATGAGGAAGACGAATATGATGTATTTATAACGATACAAAACCCTGTATCTTAATCTACAAATTATCCATATTAGAATCTGATCCAAATTTTAGGCCCATTAGTCTAATTTAATTTTAAATCCTAGTGATAGGGATAAATAAATTATGATAGTATAATTAAATACTGCAAGGTATGGGCTGCTAGGCCCAATAAAAAGATATATGATACTCAGACCGGAAAGGTTAAGCCTGATGGACCAGATCAGGCCTGATGGAATAAAGAAGGCCCAAAAGCCCTGATTATTAATTAATTTCATAATTAATTAATAAGGGAAAAATCAGCTATAGAGAAGAGTCCCGATAAGGATATAAATCCTTATAGATTAGCCTCAAGGGGACCTAAAAGGATAAGGAATCAGTTTCCTACTATCTAGGACTCCAAAGTCCATTCTAATTATGAGACTTGCCCATCAAGTCTCCTACACTAAGTCCAATTCAAGGACTCCTAACATCTATATAAGGGGTCTCACCCCACAGATCAGAACTACGTTTTTTGACTTGATCCTTGACAATCAGCAAGGTACGTAGGCATCTTGTTAAGGCAGATTGAGTCACGAAATACAAGAACAGTCAAATCGAGCCTTGAAGCTCACGCTCCTTGGTACTAAATACAGCAATTATAACCTTAGTTTTTTATCCATAACATTTGGCCCCGTCTGTGGGAAAGCACAACAACAACCATGGCGAGAACACGGAGAACAATTGAAGCTCTGGAGGAAGGAACACCATCAGGGACAACTCAGGTGATTTCGTCAACCGTGGAGGTTCCGCCCCATTCGACTTATGCATCTACTCAGGGGGATGCCCAGATAGGGGGAACTCAACCTCAGCCACAAGGGACAACTCCCTCGATTATTCAAGGTACGAATCCTCAAGTTCAACAAGTACATATACCTGTGAATTCTTGACCCGTCGGGTATGAATATTCAACTGTTGTTACTACTAACCCCCCTTATGGGATGCCCCTTCACCCTGAGGTTGGAGGAAGCGGATATGCTGGGCGAGGTGAAGCACGAGGGCAGTCACCCCCTATATACGAGGTTTGGGTCCTATTCCTGAGGATCGGGAATTTTCTGGTCCTTACACTGAGAGAGACTCTGAATCTTCGGATGATGAAATGGCCCCGAGAAGGAGGCGTCCTGGAAAAGAGCCAATGGCCGATGGAAGGCAACGCCCCCAAAGCACCCCAGGGCGAATCCCCAAGAAGTGCAGGAAAGAATCAGGGCTCATGAGGCTGAAATCCAAAGGCTGAGGCGTGATTTGGAGGCTCACCAGGCCACCAGACCCCAGATACCTCCTAGGGGGAGAAATCCTCCTCCTGTCATAGACCTGGATGGTCCGGTAAGAAGAAGGGCTGTTGTCCCAAGAACTGATCCAAACAATCTCCTTCCCCTTGGAGATCCTGATGATCCAACTCCACCCTTCACAGAAGAGATAATGAATACCCATATCTCAAGGAAATTCAAGATGCCCACTATCAAAGCCTATGATGGCACGGAAGACCCCGCTAATCATGTTAGGACATTCTCTAATGCACTGCTGCTGCAACCCGTGAATGATGCTATAAAGTGTCGGGCTTTCCCCCAAACCCTGTCGGGTATGGCTCAAAGATGGTACAGTCGCCTGCCCCCAAATTCTATTGGATCGTTCAGAGAATTAAGTCAGGCTTTTATTAAGCAATTCATCAGTGGAAGAGTCCATGAGAAAAGTTCAGCATCTCTTATGAGTCTTGTGCAGGGAGCTAAGGAATCCTTGAGAGATTACCTGAATCGTTTTACAAAGGAGGCTTTAAAAGTCCCAGACCTTAATGATAAGGTAGCCATGATAGCACTGCAACAAGGAACTAGGGATGAGTTTTTCAAGATATCTTTGGCCAAACGACCCCCTGAGAGCATGTTGCAGCTCCAAGAGAGGGCAGGGAAGTATATCAAGGTTGAAGAAAGTATGAGGAAGACCGTAGTAAGTAATGAGCCCACTGGAGGCAAGAAGCGGAAAGCTGATTTAGAATATATTACAAAGGACAAATATCCTAGAACCGAACAAAACCCTGATTGAACCCCCAAGAAGGGAGGACCTGGGCAAAAGTTCACTGAATACGCTAAGCTGAATGCTCCCAGAAGTCAGATTTTGATGGAGATTGAGAAAGACAGAGATATTCACTGGCCTAAGCCCTTGAAGGCTGATCCCGCCAAGCTAGATAAGGGTAAGTATTGCAGGTTTCACAAAGATGTTGGCCATGACACCGATGAGTGTAGGCAATTGAAAGATGAAATTGAGTTTTTGATTCGAAAAGGAAGATTGAATAAGTATACTGGAGATGGAGGGGACAGAAATAATAATGGAAGGAAGAACTTTGAAGATCGTAGGAGGGACCAAGACGATCAGGGGCGGAATCCCCAACCTAGAGGGCCGGTTATAAATGCAATTTTTGGAGGATCGCGACGCCCTCGAGGGCCAGTGATAAACACGATCTTTGGAGGTCCAACTGCTGCTGGATTGTCCAAAAATTCCAGAAAGGCATATACTAGGGAGGTTATGCATATTGTTGGAGAAGCCCCGAAGAGGGCCAGGACAGAAGTAACATTGGCTTTTGATGATTCCGACCTAGAGGGTGTGAAGTTTCCCCATGACGACCCGCTGGTCATAACACCGATAATAGGAAATAGCCCGGTTAAGAGGGTCCTTGTGGATAATGGTGCTTCTGTGGATATCTTGCTCCACGACACCTTTCTAAGAATGGGGTATAACGACTCCCAGTTGACACCAACCGACATGCCGATATATGGATTTACTGGAGTAGAATGTCCTGTGGAAGGGATAATCAAGTTGCCAACCACCATAGGTACGGAACCAAGGCAAGCAACGCAGATACTGGATTTCATGGTGGTAATGGCTAGTTCAACTTATAATGCTATCATGGGGAGAACAGGGATACATGCCTTCAAGGCAGTCCCCTCTTCCTACCATTCAGTCATGAAGTTTCCCACCCGAAACGGGATTGGAGAAGAGAGAGGAGATCAAAAAATGGCTAGAAGCTGTTATGTGGCCTCTTTGAGGGCAGATGGAGTCGGGGGGCAGGTTCTTCCTATTGAAGATATGGATGTTCGAGAAAATGATGAGAATAGAGGAAGGCCAGCAGAAGAATTGGTTTCGGTTCCTTTAGACCCCGAGAATCCTGAGAGGATGACTTTCATTGGAGCCACATTAGAGGAGCCCCTTAGAGGGAAGTTAGTGAAATTTTTGCAAGAAAATGGTGATGTGTTTGCATGGTCAGCAGCTGATATGCCAGGCATAGACCCGGAGTTAATTACTCACAAGCTAAATGTGGATCCAAGCCGGAAGACAGTGAAACAAAAGAAAAGAAATTTTGCCCCGGAAAGACAAGAGGCTATAAAACAGGAAGTAGAAAAGCTCTTAGAGGCTGGTTTTATTGAGGAGATTCAATATCTGGAGTGGTTAGCAAACCCTGTAATGGTGAAGAAGGCTAATGGAAAGTGGAGGATGTGTATAGACTTTACTGACCTGAATGATGCATGCCCTAAAGACTGTTTTCCGTTGCCGAGGATTGATACTTTGATTGATGCCACTGCTGGACATGAGATGCTGAGTTTCATGGATGGATTTAGCGGATACAACCAGATCAAAATGTATAAGGATGACATTCCAAAGGTATCATTCATCACTGACTTTGGTGTTTATTGTTATCTTGTTATGGCATTTGGTCTCAAAAATGCAGGAGCCACCTATCAAAGGTTGGTAAACAAAATTTTTAAGGATCTTATTGGTAAGACTATGGAAGTCTATATTGATGACATGTTAGTCAAGAGTCTAGTAAAGACTGATCACATAACCCATTTGAGGGAAGTTTTTGAGGTCTGAGGTACCACAAGATGATGTTGAATCCTACGAAGTGTGCTTTTGGAGTAGGATCTGGAAAATTCTTGGGATTGATGGTCTCAAAAAGGGGAATTGAGGCTAACCCTGATAAAATCAAGGCGATCCTGGACATGGAACCACCAAAAACTATCAAGGATGTTCAGAAGCTCACAGGAAGGGTTGCTGCACTAGGACGATTCATCTCCAAGTCAGGAGACAAGTGTTTGTCATTCTTCAAGTCACTAAAGAACATCAAAGGCTTTATATGGAGTGAGGAAAATCAGAAGGCATTTGAAGAGTTAAAGAAGTATATGGGCCAGGCCCCGTTGTTGGCCAAGCCAGTTCTAAATGAAGTTTTATTCTTGTACTTGGCTGTTTCAGAGAGCGCCTTGAGCGCGGTGTTGGTTAAGGAGGAACTGAAAGTTCAGAAACCCGTATACTATGTCAGCAAAATTCTGCATGGTGCTGAGTTGAATTATTCAGCTATTGAGAAATTCGCTTTAGCCTTGGTAATGGCTTCAAGAAAACTGCGTCCTTATTTTCAGGCTCACCAGATTGAGGTGCTAACAAATCAGCCCCTGAGAAATATCATTCACAGTTCCAAGGCAAGTGGGAGATTGATTAAGTGGGCAATAGAGCTGGGAGAGTTCGATCTCAAGTATAAGCCACGTACGGCAATAAAAGCCCAGGCACTAGCTGACTTCGTGGTGGAATGTACCATACCCAACCAAGAAGCTGGGGGGCAGGAAGATGCCGTACCTCAAGACAAGAAAGTCGATGATGGGGGCAAAGAGAAGGATGATAAAGAATATTGGGTTCTCTATTTTGATGGGGCATCAAAAACAAACTCCAGTGGAGCAGGATTGGTTTTGCAAAGCCCTGATGGGTTCTTAATTGAGTATGCTATGAAGCTAGACTTTCCAACCACAAACAATGAGGCAGAGTATGAAGCCCTGATAGCTGGCCTTGGTCTAGCTGGGACACTTAGAGTCAAAAACTTAAAGGTCCGTGGAGACTCGAAGCTGATCATATCCCAGGTAAAGGGAGAATTTGAGGCAAGGGATGATACGATGGCTAAGTATGTTCGCCTAGTAAGGGCTGTGATGACCCAATTTAATGAATGCCATGTTGAACACATTCCAAGGGAAGAAAATGCTAAAGCAGATGCGCTATCAAAGTTTGCTTCATCTGAGATTGAAGAAAGTTCAGGAAGTGTGTACTTCCGTGTTTTGAAGACACGAAGCATAGATGTTAAGCTTGTGGCTCCCATAGGCTTGGGGACGTCATGGATTGATCCCATCAAGGCTCACATTCAGACCGGTTGGTTGCCAAGCGATGTAACTGAGGCACGGAAGTTAACTATTCGAGCACTAAGGTACTCCTTAATAGATGGAATTCTGTATAAGAGATCTTTCGTGGTTCCTTACTTGAGGTGTCTCAGGCCCGACGAGGCGCGCTTGGCTCTTGAGGAAGTGCATGAAGGTATTTGTGGGCAACACTTGGGGGGCAGGGCCTTGGCTCATAAGATAACCCGTTTAGGCTTCTATTGGCCAGAAATGATGGCTGATGCCAAAGAATATGTGAAGAAGTGTGATCGATGTCAGAAGCATGCACCAGTTGTTAGAAAACCCCCCGAGATGCTGACCTCTATCAACTCGCCTATTCCCTTTGCCATGTGGGGGATGGATATTCTAGGGCCTTTTCCTATGGCCACGGCACAAAGGAAATTTCTGATTGTAGCCATTGATTATTTCACCAAGTGGATCGAAGCCAAACCCTTGGCCAAAATCACAACTAAGCAGGTTGCACAATTCATGTGGGAAAACATTATGTGCCGATATGGAATTCCCCGTATCCTCGTCACTGACAATGGAACACAATTCAACAATGAGGAATTCAAGAAGTATTGTAAAGAAAATGAAATTGAGTTACGATTCACCTCTGTGGCTCACCCGCAAGCCAATGGGCAAGCAGAGGTAGCAAATCGGATAATCCTGGATGGACTAAAGAAGAGGATCGAGAAGTCAAGAAATAATTGGATGGATGAGATACTTCCAATATTATGGGCCTACAGGACTACCTGTAGAGTCACGACAGGAGCAACTCCCTTCATGATGGCATATAGGGCAGAAGCAGTAGTTCCAGTAGAGATATCACATTCCTCTCCAAGGATTCAGGCTTTCAATGCAGAAGAAAATGAGGAAGGGCAGAGGTTAGCCCTGGATTTAATCGATGAAGTGCGAGATAAAGCACATGCAAAGATAGTAGAATATCAGAAAAAGGCTTCATTCTACTACAACCTAAGGGTTAAAGAAAGGTTTTTTAAACAAGGCGGTCTAGTTTTGAGGAAGATAGAAGCATCTGGTGTAGGACAAAAAGGGAAGCTTGCCCCGAATTGGGAAGGGCCATACAGAGTCAAGAGTGTTCAAGGTAGAGGAACCTACAAGCTAGAGACTATGGATGGTTTTGAAGTCCCGAGAACTTGGCATGCACAAAACCTGAAGGTTTACTATGTGTAGGGCAGTCGGATACGATTCTCACTCGTCAGGATGGCGAGTAGGTTGAAAAGCACCTTGAAGCTTTGCTTGCTTAGGATTTATATGTTTTAGTTTCATTACGAAGTTTATTATTACTTGTGTAAGGGACGAATCCCAGACAATTTTATGAAATTCATGAGTTCTTCAAAGTATGTTTGTGGCCTAATAAATAAAAATCAAATGCATGGATGCAAGCATAGAAGGTGATAAATGAAATAAATCTGATAGATATTACAAAAGTTCGATAAATAAAGTCTCGAAAATAGATAAAAAAAAACAACAAGCCACGCAGGGCTGAAAAAGCTCTAAGGAGTTGAAGTACCCTCGGCATCCATATCATCGTCCTCTCCGCTCTCGCTGGATGTCTCTGTCATCTCGGAGGAGGAGGAAGAGCTGTCGTCATCAGCAGGTCTGGAAGAAGACTCGGGAGGAGGAAGGAGTGGATCCTGAGGAATATGACCCGAGACAACTACTCGGGTACGAAACCTCTGCAGCAAAGCCTCGTCATCAGGGCAGACATAGTCCGCCGGGTTAATATCAGGACAAGCCTCGTTCACGGTCCCAAGGGCCATGTCCCAACCAGTCCTAAAAAACCCGGAAAGACTGAATCATCCCTAATCCTCATGGATTGGGCAAATTCCTCCGAGTCCAGATAGTTGTCTATAGCTTTATCCTTCTCCGCCCGAAGTACCACCAGCTCGGCGTTAGACTCTCCGAGTTCTTCCTCCTTGCGCTTGAGCTTCTTCTCCAGGGTAGCATACTTCTTCTGTTGCCTCTTGAGGGCATTATCGGCCTTATCAGAAGCCCGCTTCCATGACTCGGCTTGCCTCACAGCGCCTTGAAAGTAGACGTTAGACTGAAACAAAACAATTAACAAAGTATAAGGCAAGAAAATGCTACAAGAACGAAAGATAAGTTCAAAAAAGAGAAGGCATACTGAAGCCAGAGACTGAGCTCCCATGAGCTTAATCCTCTCAAGATCAGGGGTGGCCACCACATCAGTAAAGTCCTTGGGAGTCACGCTATGGTAGGACCAATCCCATGCATGCTTCGTGGATCCAACCACGGTGTCCCCTCGGCGAAATCCCCAGAGAGGCTGGAAGGCGCCTGTAGCAGCAGCAGCAGTAGGGGCAGCAGTAGTGATAGGAGCACTATGGCCCCCAACTCCTTCAGTTGAAGCCTCCCCTATAGGCTCTTTGTGCTTTTTCAAAAAGCTAGGCTCCGTGGCCTTTCCCCGGGTGTCTAGGCCGGCGAGCCGAGCTTTCTTCATCCTAGCTGTCTCCTCAACCAGAGGAACATTGTCCTCGTTAATCTCCTTAGCAGCTGAAACAAAGCAAAAGACAAAATAAGTGATGTTAATAATGCATGAAATGAAATAAAGTTGAGAAGGGAAGAAAAATACCCTGTTGAGAAACAGAGGATAGTCCCACATGAATCAGGGAAAACTCCTCTAATAGAGTCCAGCTGGTGGTAGTGCCATCATCCTGAGTAAGCCCATTATAAATAATAGTTTCTTCAGGAGTTAAGTGAATGGATTTGAGGCTACCATCACTGACCTTCCCGAAGGAAGATCGAAAAAGTGTGCCCCAGTCACCATTCTCCCAACGTAACCCAACGAAACTATTCCTCCAATTTTGATTATTATCAGGAATAGAGGCGCTGTTAAAGATATGTTTGCTTTTGGGCCTTTGCTTGACATAGACCCAGCCACAGATACTGGAAGAACTATTATAACACTGAAAGACCTTCCTAAAAATAGCTACAGAAAGAGGAAAGCCCTCCCTAAGACAGCAGACCATAAAACATAGAATGTTCCTCCAGGCATTTGGAGGAAGCTGACACGGGTTGATTTGTAAATCAGCCAAAAGATGAGGAATAAAAGGATGGAAAGGAAACCTAAGCCCAGCATTAAGGGCATCTGTGTAAATAAAGAGAGTGTCGGGTCTCCAGTGGCAAGTACGGTCACCACCAGAGACTGGAACTAATCTAAGAGGAGGAAGGACGTTATAACGAGCATTTAGTTTATTGAAATCTATGTTGTGCCAAGTATTACAATGATTAAAAGAGTCGAGATGTGCAGTGGAGGGATATTCATCCCCCCTAGTGTTAATCATATCAATTAAAGACATGTACGAAGAACGGATCTCGATATCCTTACCTCGTTTTGAAGCTGAGGCTATCTTGGCCGCCTTCTCGGAACTCTTATCAGCCATTTAGTAAAGCTGGAAAAGGCTTGGAGAGCTAAAGGAGGGGATTTGAGAGAGGAGAAGGTTAGAAGGTTTGAGATGAAAGGAAGAGTGAAGAGTGAAGAGTGTGAAGTGAATGCACACTCCCCCACCTATATATAGGCACCTGAAAGCTAAATTGGGCCTCAAAAAGCCCATTTGGGCCCAAAAATGGAAGAATCTGGAATGTTCCAGATTATTTTAGAAAAATCTTAGAAAATTATGGAAAAATCTGGAATGATATAAGAAATTCCAGAATGTTCTGGAAGTCAGGCTTAAGAGTCCAAGCCCAACCCAAGTTTGAATGGACTTTGGATATTAAAGCATGATAAAAAAAATATAGAGAAGGCCCAGTCCAAGAAAGCCCAGAAAGAGGGCCCAATTAGTTGACAAACAAAGCCCAGATTTAAGAAATGGGCCCTGGATGAAGACCCATTAAGAGGGTGGCCCAAGAAATCCAGGCCCAAATCAAGGACCCAAAAGAGTCCAGCCCAGACGCATGGCCCAACTTTAAGGTAAAAAGATATAAAAATAATTGTTCCTGACCCATTCGACCAGAAAACGTGAGGAAATCTTGGTCGAATAACTTGAGGTCAAAACCCTGTCGATCAAGGCTGAAAACTAAGCATAAATCAACCAGAATTTAAACTCATGACTAGAAATCAAATGAAGATCCTGGTCGAAATAATCCTGCTCGAAATTGCTTCGACCAAGGCAAGAAAGATGGGTAATTCGGTCAAAAAACATGAAATCCTGACCGAAATGAAATCCTGGTCGAAAAATTCTGCTCGAAAAAAAAAACAAAAAGAGGGAAAAATCCTGGCCGAAATTCGACCAGGATTCCTGATCGAAACCATCCTACCCGAAATCCTGTCGACCAGGGCAATATGAAGGTTAATTCGACCAGGATCCTGGTCGAATGGATTTCTGGTCGAAATCTGTATAAAAAAAAGGAAGAAAAAAGAAGAAAAAGGGAGGGAAAAATTCCTGGAAAATTACAGAAAAATAAGGAAATTCCTTAAATAATTTCTGAAAAATACTAATATTTTCAGGAATAAGGAATAAATCCAGAAAATAAAGGATAAATCCCAGAAATTTAGGGAAAAATCCAGAAATTAAGGATAAATCCCAGAAAATTAGGGAAAAATCCAGAAATTAAGGATAAATCCCAGAAAATTAGGGAAAAATCCAGAAATTAAGGATAAATCCCAGGAAATTAAGGATAAATCCCAGAAAATTAGGGAAAAATCCAGAAATTAAGGATAAATCCCAGGAAATAAGGGAAAAATCCAGAAAATTAGGGGAAAATCCAGAAAATTAGGGAAAAATCCAGAAAATTAGGGAAAATCCCAGAAAATTAGGGAAAAATTCCTGGAAATTAAGATAATTCCTGAATAAAAGGAAGATTCATTGTAAATGTGTAGGTCGCTCCACACTTTACGCAAAAACGAAACCCTGTAAGGGAACGAATAGATTTAACTTCTGCGAAACCTAATCAATGTTTCCCAAAAGTTGGGGGGCAAATGATAGGGATAAATAAATTATGATAGTATAATTAAATACTGCAAGGTATGGGCTGCTAGGCCCAATAAAAAGATATATGATACTCAGACCGGAAAGGTTAAGCCTGATGGACCAGATCAGGCCTGATGGAATAAAGAAGGCCCAAAAGCCCTGATTATTAATTAATTTCGTAATTAATTAATAAGGGAAAAATCAGCTATAGAGAAGAGTCCCGATAAGGATATAAATCCTTATAGATTAGCCTCAAGGGGACCTAAAAGGATAAGGAATCAGTTTCCTACTATCTAGGACTCCAAAGTCCATTCTAATTATGAGACTTGCCCATCAAGTCTCCTACACTAAGTCCAATTCAAGGACTCCTAACATCTATATAAGGGGTCTCACCCCACAGATCAGAACTATGTTTTTTGACTTGATCCTTGGCAATCAGCAAGGTACGTAGGCATCTTGTTAAGGCAGATTGAGTCACGAAATACAAGAACAGTCAAATCGAGCCTTGAAGCTCACGCTCCTTGGTACTAAATACAGCAATTATAACCTTAGTTTTTTATCCATAACACCTAGTCCTTATCAAATTTTAATACTTTTATTCTATTATTCAATTATTAATCTAATTCTAAAAATTACGGGATATTACAGTTGCCAACTTTGTCAAATCATCATATATATTAATATTTTAGTTTCATTCAAATTTATATCAACTTGGCAACATTCTACTCCAATAGTTAGTAACCTTTAATTGTTGTCTATGTGGTCCCTTAAATTAAATTGTAAATAACTCATAAACTTAAAAAGGCATTATTGATGTAAACTTTTTGCATTTGTATATGTATTTTAACCATTTTAGGAAGTTGCCAAGTTTTGGCAACCTTGGTAGGCAAACACTTGGCAACCATACAACTCCAATAGGTTGGCAACCAAGGATGCCATGTCACATAAAATTTGGCAACCCCTTGGCAACCTCTATTGGAGATACTCTTACTACTTCATGAACTTTTAAAGCCTTATTCAGAAGTTAGAACCGAGGGTCACAAGACAATGTGTAACTCTTACTGTATCTCGCAGAAGTGCTTCTATTTATATTATAAAAGTTGTTACATTTTTTAATGTCCTTTTACCATAATATCCTATATTTTTCTACATATTTACAAGAAAATTCCACGTGACTTCGTTGACTTATACACCCTTTAAATCACAGCCATACGTTTTTTCAATTAATACGTATAAATACGTATATTTAATTATTGCAATTGTGAAGCTTCTTTGAGAAGCTTTTGCTTTTCCCCAAAATATCAAATTCTATTCATTCATTGTGTGTACCAGTTTTGAATTTCAAACTCTTCTTTCCTCTTTCTAGCAATTCAAAAATTATATCTCCTTATATACTTCCTCTTATACATATATGTCCTCTTTATTTTTGTCAAGATCTTTTCCTTTTTTATACCCGTAATAACTGGATGTGTGTATATTAGTATATGTATATTTGCTTCAGATTTTTGTTCATGCACCCATATATCTTGCTATTGTGTTAATTTTTCATTTACTTCGTTTCATATTTTTGAATTCACAGGTGAGGTGATTGATCAATTATAGAGGAAATGATTGTATTGCAGGGATAACACAACTACAATGTCAATTTCATCCATAAGGAAATGTTTGTATGAGCACTTTACATGTTTGTTAAAATTCTAAATGAATTTTTTAATTGATTTGGATGAGTAGTGATAAGTAAGTGTTATTCATTTTTGAAACATCAATCTTTTGTATTCTTGCGGTCAAAGTGTTTGATTAAAAATTTATGAGAGTTTTTGGATCGTTTTCTTGGTGTTTAAATCTATAATGATCTTAAGAATTTTTATAAAAAAACAAGACGAGATAAGAATCTTCATAATCATCTTGATAAAGTTGTGTGAGGTATGTGATTGTAGAAAAGTTTTGAGTGTTCTTTCATTTAATTTTCTCCTTATTATTTTGCATCTCTCATTTGTTCTTCCTCTTAATTTTTTTTTAGGTTCAACTTTGCATATCTACCATTAAGTTTACGAACTAAACTTTCTCGAATCTTTAGGTTTTTCGGCCCATTTTCTTTTTAAATTTTTCATGGATTAAAAATTATGTTAATGTTAATTTGTGTTAATGTTTACACATGTGTTTTATAAGATTTATTTTCTCGATAATTTAATGTTCTTTATTTTTTAGATTGATGTTGGTACATTTTCAATATGTTTCAACAATTTTGGTTATTGAAAAGATTTGTTATAAGACAATGAAGTGATAAGAATATGGTGTAATACATTCACACTTGCCTCCTTACTCGCAATAGAATTTTTAGTTATTCAAATGGGCATTATTTGAGTTTCTTGCAAGATAAAAAACATATAGTAACAAAAGGAAGTTCAGTATACTGCTTGCTTTTTTAATTTCATTTTCGTAAAATAGTTTTCTTAGAATCTTATTTTTCATGTTATTCACTACAACTACTTCTATATGTATTGGGGTAATGTTTAGGTTATGTTAGTTATTTACTTAGTTGTGGGTCATTAATTTTAGTTTTAAAAGGTGCAAAGTTCTTTGTACCTACAAAGTTGAAAGTCTTTTTGTAATTTATGTTCTTCAATATTAGGTGTTTTGTTTAAAAGTTTCTCAAATTTCTAAAAATATATTTTGATAAATCATGTTTTTATTATGCTATTAGTCAAAGTTTGGAAAATGAAGAATGGACAAGATTGGTGTATTAATGAAATACTGCATCCAGATAGAAGTTCTCGGGTACTAGAATTGCAAAAACATAGTCTTCAAGGATAAAAACAATTCCAGTTCTAGACCTTATGACCATAGTACATTTTTAGATAGTAAAACATGTTAGATGTCTTTTATGAATATGTTCTGAATTCCTTTATTATGTATTATCTTTATTTTTGGGCAATTTCTATCAGCTTTTGAAGTCTATATTTGTCACTTCAAATTAGTTTCATGCCCTACTTTAGGAAATCTAGGAGTCTATATTTGTCACTTTCCAGTGTCGGGTGTATTACTCTTACTTGAAATCTAGGAGTATATATTTTGTATAAAAAAATAATAAATTCCTATAACTCACATTTCTTTGGTACCATGACTTATATTTACAGAAATTTCAAATATGTATCAAGTATTGTGACGCCCTCCAAACCCAGGGTCTAGATTTGGGGGTCACTAGCCAATAAACCATAATAAAAATAATATAAAAATTATGACCCCTTGCATGCACTGGATCGATCACATGTTATAGTATGGAACAACCACTAATACAAACCAACTGTTATTACAAACCATAAGTCTAATTAGTTTTACAACTTATTCAAATTTTATTACAAACCCCTAGACTAGTTAAACGTCCCAAACTATCTACCTGGAAACCACACCAAACTATTTACAAGCACACAACCTCTGGTCAGACCTGGAACTCAAGCTTGTCATGGTCTAGCTGAAAGAATTAGGATAGGAAACAAGTATGAGCGAAAGAATTGCTCAGCAAGCAGTATATAGCTTATGATTTAGAACAAAACAACAATATATCTAAGGAGCAAAACCAAACAACAATACCTGAACAGTATCAAAAACTGATATAAGTTTTGATAATAGATAATATTTTTGTAAATCCTTTTGTTTTGGATCAGAATCTTCGGACGACGGTATGTTGCCGGCGGTGATCAGCCGCGGAGCAACACCGGTATGCCGAAGCATATCCAACTAAACAAACGGGGCACCCAAGGCACATATTGGCCTAGCGAGGTATTATAATCAAGTATAATACATGGCTCACACTGGACCACCGCCGCGACCTCTTACGCTACCATCCAATCCATAAAAACAATTTTCCATCAAAGGAGTCGAATCAAATGACATTCTTAACCATATAACTCCCCACTTCTCATGGTCCCGAGTTATCTCAACAATCGATGGAGAAATAACTAGAACAATTAGTTATTCGCTAATCTCAAATCAAAGTTTTACTGTATAGAGTAAATTGTAGCGAAATGTCAAAACGTTTAACTATTCTGAACTTAGAATTGTATAGAAATTGAATAATAAAGTCAGAATAATCATCACTTGAATGAAAAGTGAAGATATAAATATTTGCAGAATAAGATTCATAGTAGTATCACTTGAATGATAAGTGAAGGTAGGTATATTTGCATTATATAATTCGAAATAAACATCACTTGAACGATAAGTGAAGTTAGGGGTACTTGCCTGGTATGCTCAACAACTTCTTACTATTATTCTGGCTTATAGCTGCTGGCTACTATCTCCGTCTAACATTTGACCACACTTCTTGCTACTTGATTCTAGAAACAAAAGGACTAACTTAAATGGACAGAACCAAACTCAATCGACGTAACTATACGTCTTGACATCTACCCGATCGTTTATAACTAAGCATGACATTTTAAATTGTAAACAGATAGCATGCATATCACATAGCACGTAACCATGGTATTCGTATAACACGTAATCACATATTTCATGTAACATATAAGTCAGATCATTAAAAGATATATCTCGGTGCGTTCGAAATTAAAATCGGATCATTAATAATATTTACCGATCAGATATTGACTCAAACAGATAGACAAATTAAATGTCATTGCAATACAAAATAATTAGGACTTAAAAGTATTTTTATTAAAAGCGTAATAATTTTCTGAGTCTATACGCGTTCGTTTCGTATTAAACGGACGAACGGTTTAATTATTATGAATAAAATAAGAAATAAATGGAAATAAATCAATTAATAATATTATTAATTGAATTTTAAATACCAAAATATAATTTTTAAAATTTAAAAATAATTTTTTAGGAATTATTTGAATTAATTATAAATAATTTACATTTATTTAACTATTTATAAATAAAATTAATACATTAATTGATTTTTTAATCAATTAATTAAATTCATAAATAATTAACTAAAATGAATTATAAATAATTAAATCAAATTGGATTTTTGAAAATAATAAAAGAAATAATTTTAGGAAATTAAAATAATTAAGAAAATAATTTTTACAATTATAAATAATAAGTAATTGATTTTTAAAATTAAATAAATGATTTTTAAAAAAAACAAGAAAATGCATTTTAAAATAAATGGAAAAAGAAAGTAATAAAAACAAATTTTAGAAGACAGGCTTCTTCTTCGCTGGATCGAATGGCGGCCCTGAAGAACGGACTTTCGCCGGAGGTCGAAGAAGGTGACCGGCGTTTCGCCGGTTTCTGGAAAATTCCAGTTTCCGGTCAAACGTCTGGCCAACTCCGGCGAGTCCTACAGCCATCAAAACAGCGAGGTTTTCTTCTGTTTTTAACACCAAAACATCCGTGATTTCTCCAGGAGTATGATTCAACCGTCCCCAACCCCAAACAATCCCGGAAAATCATTCCTCGGCCAAAAACCGGTTAAATTCCGGCGACCACCACCCAAAATCCCAACTTCTTCAAAACTAAACCAAAATCGATGATTTTGGTATCAAAACGACGCTAAATTCACACCCAAACTATTCATAATCTTATAAACATCAGAAAATCAACAATAAATCCAGAAATCGAAAACAAAAAAATGTAAAAACCCAAGAACTCGGTCACATCGATTCCGAACTCAAATAATTCGAATAAATATATGAATCTGCTCTAAACAATAGCAGGAAGCTTATTCAATCAACAAGAACAACCAACAATCACTTAAAAATCAAAACGAAATTCAAGAACATGAACCCAGAATCGATTTTACAGAATACTCACCCTCGATTCGTGATTTTGATATCAACAGGAAGGGCTTGAAACAAGGATTATTTTGGTTACAAGAGAATCAACAGAGGATTCCTGAATCTCCCAATATCATTAGATTTGTGTTCTTGATAAGATTTTACCCCCAAACTGTTTTTGGTTCTTATGAATTTTTCTGAATTTTTAATAAAATAAAAATAAATAAATAAAACAGTTCAGCTATTTATATATACAGAAATTTAATACCCCAAAATAAATTAATTGTGTTTTTATCCCTTAATTACAATAATTAAGCCCCAAAATAATAATTACGGGGGAATAATTTTAAAAAAAATAATATATAAAATTAATGTCAAAATTTCCCAAAAATTGCGAATAATTCAAAAATACAAAAGTAAATGGTATTCGAAGTACGAATAATTTTATAAAAATAAAAACACGGATTTTGTGGGGTTTGACGTCCCGGTGGGGTCCCGGTCCGTTGATTTTTGAAAAACAAGAACGACTCCTAAATTACCAGAAAATCCCGAAAACACGTAAAATACATTCGAACGCGCATAAAATGAAACAAAACGAGTGCCTTAATAAAGAAGCTAATAAACACGCGTCCTGATTGCAGATAAATTCATATAATTGCAGTTTAACACATATTATCCAATCGAAAAAATTTATGGCCCGCACAGAAACATGCATAACAACTGTAACATCTAATATCATGACAATAATTACTCTAAATTTATAAAACACATAATATTTATTTATTTAACATATAATATTCACATAATTTTTCTCGGATATTACATCTTTCCCCCTTAACAGGATTCTGTCCTCAGAATCAGCCTAGGAAAACAAATGAGGATACTTGGATCACATTTCGCTTTCCAACTCCCAGGTCGACTCTTCAACCTTGGGATTCCTCCACAAGACTCGTACTAACAACACAGACTTATTCCTAAGCACTCGTTCTTTCTTATCTAAAATCTGCACTGGTTGCTCTACAAAAGATAAATCTGGTTGAATCTCGATTGGCTCATATTCTATCACATGGTTGGGATCATGCAAATAACGCTTCAACATTGGCACATGGAACACGTTGTGAATATGCTGCATGTGAGGTGGTAACCCCAACTCGTAAGCCACTTTTCCCACACGCTTCAAAATCTCAAAAGGGCCAACATAATGCGGACTTAGCTTTCCTTTCTTCCCAAATCTTGATAAACCCTTCCAAGATGAAACCTTCAATAACACTGCTTCACCAACTTCAAATTCAATATCCTTTCTGGTAGGATCAGCATATCTGCGTTGACGATCTTGAGCTTCCACTAATCATTTCCGAATGAGTTCTATTTTCTCTTTTGTCTGCTGGATCAAATCTGGACCCAAAATCTTTCTCTCACCGACTTCTTCCCAACATATTGGAGTTCTGCATCTTCTCCCATACAAATCTTCGTAAGGTGGCATTCCAATACTGGCATGATAACTGTTGTTGTAGAAAAATTCAACCAATGGCAAATGTTCGTCCCAACTTCCTTCAAAATCTAGTGCACATACCCTTAACATATCTTCAATAGTCTGAATCGTCATTTCACTTTGACCGCCTGTCTGCGGATGATACTCGGTACTCATGTCCAGCTTCATTCTGAGACAATCTTGAAAACTTTTCCAAAATCTTGAGTTAAATCGAGGATCTCTGTCTGAAACTATGGATACTGGAACTCCATGTCGGGTCACAATTTCCTTAAGATATAACCGAACCAATTTATCCATTGAAAATCTCTCGTTGATAGGAAGAAAATGCGCTGACTTCGTCAATCTGTCAATAATAACCCAAATAGCATCATGATTTGCCTTGGTCCTCGGTAATCCAACTACGAAATCCATCGCGATATGTTCCCACTTTCATTCTGGAATGTCCAATGGTTATATCAGTCCACTGGGTCTTTGATGTTCCGCTTTGACTCGCTGGCAAGTGTAACACTTACTTACCCATTTCGCAATTTCCTTCTTCATACTTGGCCACCAAAAGTTTTCTCCTAAGTCTCTGTACATCTTTGTACTCCTGGGATGAATTGAATATCTGGAGTTGTGAGTGTCTCGAAGAATTTCATCTTTCAGCTCAGCTATGTTGGGTATCCATATTCTAGAAGAAAATCTTAATATTCCTTTATCATCCTTTTTAGTCCATATTTCTTCTCTTGTCAAATTGTTGCATTCAAATGTCTGGTTCTTCCTATGACTCACTTATGACAACCCTAAGCCTGTTTCAGTGACCATAACCTGTAGCTCTGATACCAACCTGTGACGCCCTCCAAACCCGGGGTCTAGATTTGGGGGTCACTAGCCAATAAACCATAATAAAAATAATCACAGCGGAATAATATAAAAACTATGACCCCTTGCATGCACTGGATCGATCACAGGTTATAGTATGGAACAGCCGCTAATACAAACCAACTGTTATTACAAACCATACGTCTAATTAGTTTTACAACTTATTCAAATTTTATTACAAACCCCTAGACTAGTTAAGCGTCCCAAACTGTCTACCTGGAAACCACACCAAACTATTTACAAGCACACAACCTATGGTCAGACCTGGAACTCAAGCTTGTCATGGTCTAGCTGAAAGAATTAGGATAGGAAACAAGTATGAGCGAAAGAAATGCTCAGCAAGCAGTATATAGCTTATGATTTAGAACAAAACAACAATATATCTGAGGAGCAAAACCAAACAACAATACCTGAACAGTATCAAAAACTGATATAAGTTTTGATAATAGATAATATTTTTGTAAATCCTTTGGTTTTGGATCAGAATCCTCGGGCGACGGTATGTTGCCGCAGGTGATCAGCCGCGGAGCAACACCGGTATGCCGAAGCATATCCAACTAAACAAACGGGGCACCCAAGGAACATATTGGCCTAGCGAGGTATTATAATCAAGTATAATACATGGCTCACACTGGACCATCGCCGCAGCTTCTTACGCTACCATCCAATCTATAAAAACAATTTTTCGTCAAAGGAGTCGAATCAAATGACATTCTTAACCATATAACTCCCCACTTCTCATGGTCTCGAGTTATCTCAACAATCGATGGCGAAATAACTAGAAAAATTAGTTATTCGCTAATCTCAAATCAAAGTTTTACTGTATAGAGTAAATTGTAGCGAAATGTCAAAACGTTTAACTATTCTGAACTTAGAATAGTATAGAAATTGAATAATAAAGTCAGAATAATCATCACTTGAATGAAAAGTGAAGATATAAATATTTACAGAATAAGATTCATAGTAGTATCACTTGAATGATAAGTGAAGGTAGGTATATTTGCATTATATAATTCGAAATAAACATCACTTGAACGATAAGTGAAGTTAGGGGTACTTGCCTGGTATGCTCAACAACTTCTTACTATTATTCTGGCTTATAGCTGTTGGCTACTATCTCCGTCTAACATTTGACCACACTTCTTGCTACTTGATTCTAGAAACAAAAGGACTAACTTAAATGGACAGAACCAAACTCAATCGACGTAACTATACGTCTTGACATCTACCCGATCGTTTATAACTAAGCATGACATTTTAAATTGTAAACAAATAGCATGCATATCACATAGCACGTAACCATGGTATTCGTATAACACGTAATCACATATTTCATGTAACATATAAGTCAGATCATTAAAAGATATGGCTCAGTGCGTTCAGAATTAAAATCGGATCATTAATAATACTTACAGATCAGATATCGACTCAAACTGATACACAAATCAAATATCATTGCAATACAAAAGAAATTAGGATTTTGAAAGCGTAATAATTTTCTGAGTCTATACGCGTTCGTTTCGTATTAAACGGGCGAACGGTTTAATTATAATGAATAAAATAAGAAATAAATGGAAATAAATCAATTAATAATAATATTAATTGATTTTTAAATACCAAAATATATTTTTAAAATTTTAGAAATAAGTTTTTAGGGCTTATTTGAATTAATTATAACTAATTTACATTTATTTAACTATTTATAAATAAAAATTATTGATTAATTGATTTTTTAATCAATTAATTAAATTCATAAATAATTAATTAAAATGAATTATAAATAATTAAATCAAATTGGATTTTTGAAAATAATAAAAGAAATTATTTTAGGAAATTAAAATAATTAAGAAAATAATTTTTAGAATTTTAAATAATAAGTAATTGATTTTTAAAATTAAATAAATGATTTTAAAAAAACAAGAAAATGCATTTTAAAGTAAAAGGAAAAAGAAAGTAATAAAAACAGATTTTAGAAGACAGGCTTCTTCTTCGCTGGATCGAACGGCGGCCCTGAAGAACGGACTTTCGCCGGAGGTCGAAGAAGGTGACCGGCGTTTCGCCGGAATCTGAAAAATTCCAGATTCCGGTCAAACGTCCGGCCAACTCCGGCGAGTCCTACAGCCATCAAAACAGCGCGTTTTCTTCCGTTTTTAACACCAAAACATCCGTGATTTCTCCAGGAGTATGATTCAACCGTCCCCAACCCCAAACAATCCCGAAAAATCATTCCCCGGCCAAAAACCGGTTAAATTCCGGCGACTACCTCCCAAAATCCCAACTTCTTCAAAACTAAACCAAAATCGATGATTTTGGTATCAAAATGACGCTAAATTCACACCCAAATTATTCATAATCTTATAAACATCAGAAAATCAACAATAAATCCAGAAATCGAAAACAAAAAAAAACGTAAAAACCCAAGAACTCTGTCACATTGATTCCGAACTCAAATAATTTGAATAAATATATGAATCTGCTCTAAACAATATCAGGAAGCTTATTCAATCAAAAGAACAACCAACAATCACTTAAAAATCAAAACGAAATTCAAGAACATGAACCCATAATCGATTTTACAGAATACTCACCCTCGATTCGTGATTTTGATATCAACAGGAAGGGCTTGAAACAAGGATTATTTTGGTTACAAGAGAATCAACAGAGGATTCTTTAATCTCCCAATATCATTAGATTTGTGTTCTTAATAAGATTTTACCCCCAAACTGTTCTTGGTTCTTATAAATTTTTCTGAATTTTTAAAAAAATAAAAATAAATAAATAAAACAGTTCAGCTATTTATATATACAGAAATTTAATACCCCAAAATAAATTAAGGGTGTTTTTATCCCTTAATTATAATAATTAAGCCCCAAAATAATAATTACGGGGGAATAATTTTAAAAATAATAAAATATAAAATTAATGTCAAAATTTCCCAAAAATTGCGAATAATTCAAAAATATAAAAATAAAGGGTATTCGAAGTACGAATAATTTTATAAAAATAAAAAAAATAGATTTTGTGGGGTTTGACGTCCCGGTGGGGTCCCGGTTCGTTAATTTTTGAAAAACAAGAACGACTCCTAAATTACCAGAAAATCCCGAAAACACGTAGAATATATTTGAACGCGCATAAAATGAAATAAAATAAGTGCCTTAATAAAGACGCTAATAAACACGCGTCCCGATTGCAGATAAATTCATATAATCGCAGATTAACACATATTATCCAATCGAAAAATTTTCTGGCCCGCACAGAAACATGCATAACAACTGTAACAGCTAATATCATGACAATAATTACTTTAAATTTATAAAACACATAATATTTATTTATTTAACATATAATATTCACATAATTTTTCCCAAATATTACAAGTATTTAGACATCTAATAGTCATGTTTTATTAGCATCCACACTGATCGCTCCACCTTAGCCTTCACCACTTAACAAGTGTAATAATTTCCTATGGGTTGAGTTGGGCAGAAGGTGCCTGAGTTGCACCTGAGTTGCAGATTCCAACAATAATGACTGAAAAAATTTTGTGCATTTCTTTTTTCATTTATGTTCTCTATTAGTTATACGATCTTAATTCATAAAAGAAAATTTATATATTATAAAATTTTATTATTTTTTGTATGTAATAAATTGGCAGTAAATCTGTTTGTTTATAAGGAGACATAAGTTCCTTCTATAAATAAAATTTACTTTCTAAATATCCGACATGCATAGATGAATGAATATTTACATATTAAAATTTTATTATATCGATGGATACAAAACTAAGAAAAAGGAGAAAAAAAGTACATAACACGCTGAAAATACTAAAGGCCTGTTTTTCATTTTTCATTTTTTGATTTAATGACGTACATAACAATATACTCCCTCTGTCCCATTAAATTTTATACATTATTTTTTGGCACACTTTTCAATACTTCTTTAAAGCATAATTTCATAACATTTTTTGAAATTTTTTTCTCTGAATAAAAGTTTTATGTTTAAACTTTAAAAATAAAATATTATGAAACTATACTTCATATCTCAAAATACGTGAAAATAGTAAACGTGTAGAACCGATGGGATGGGACGGAGGTGGTATGTTTTTAATGCCCAGTAATGACGTACGTTTTTTAAATTTATTTTGATTTTTCTTTTTTTATTAACTTTATTTTTTAAATATTTTTAATTTAAAATTCATGAAAACGATAATTTTATTACAAAATTATTTGGTTTAAATCATTTAAATAAAAAAATCTGATTAAAATTCATGAAATAAGATAATTTTATTACAAAATGTGCTTATATAATATAGTATTAAAAACAACCAAAAGAACCTTGATTAAACACGAATTATATATAACTAAAGATAGATATATTGTTTACATACTAAAATAATTATTAAACAACGACAAAAAACAATCCCTCTCTTGACCTAATTCTTTATTTCTCAAAAAATCTAATTAATAATTATAAGCTTTTATTTGTAAAAAAATAAATTTTCGCCCATGTGTAGCGGGCAAGAAATACGAGTCTAAAGTCTAATATGGAGAATGTTGTATGTTTGAACTAACAGATTTAGTTCACAAGTAAAGAGAAATTTACTATCATATATGATATATCTCAACTATACTGTGTCGCATATCTCACGTGAAAATATTTATTCAGCCCTGACGAAAAAATGGATTATATTGCCTCAGTTGGTTAAAGAGCGATAAATATCTTATTAGTTAGAGATTCGAATTCACAGGAGGAGGATATATAATTATGTCTCATGAGTTCACGGTTGCGGATTACCTATGATAAAAAAAATTATATTAGACAAGAGTAAAAAAAAATATTAGACAAGAGTAAAGTAAAAGATTATATTAGACAAGAGTAAAATTAAAGGGAATTTGACAAATATACCAATTTTTCGATATTTATTTACAACTCTACTATCTTACTCAAAATTTTACAAATTACTAAATTTTTAAACATACAAACAATTAAATTGCAAAACTATCATCTTCATCTTCCCATTCTTTTTTTTAACTTCTCTGCCCTCTCTCTCACCTCACTACTTCTCTCTCCTTCCCTACTCGCTCCCCCTCCCCCCTTTCTCATCCCTCTCTGCACCTTTGCTTTCTCCTCCGCCGAAGAAGCCGCCGCAAACGTGGTCTCCTGAAACCTAACCTCTACACTTGGTACCTTAATCCCAGTAATATATTCAATTTAAAAGATAACAATCCCTGCATTATTATTTAATTTGATCGAATTTAACACTGAGTGATAAAGAATGTGTTGACGGAGGAATTTGGTAACAACAAAATTTGAGGTTTGTAGCCGGAAACAAGATCTGAGATGGCGGTTCTTCGTCGGAAAAGTGAACAGTGTTTGGTGGTGGTGATTATTGGGGGCTGAGATTGCTTAGGGTTAGTGGTGGCTCCTTTGCGCTCTCGCTTCTAACCCCTTACAATTTGCCTACGTACCCCTATTTATAGGGGATCAAGCCCACGTAGTTCTTGGGGAACAAGAAACCTAATGGGCTTAGATTTCTTATCCCGAGGCCCAATAGGAAACCTACTGGAAACCGTCTTCTACTAGCTTTAGGAATGTCCGCCGATGAGGCCCAACCACAAAGGCCCAAGGCTCGTCCGCGGCTTCGAGACTTCACGGATAAGGCATCTCCCTGGCCAAGAATAACCCTCCGCTACCAGCTGTTTCTCTAGTCCGTGGATGCAGGTATAGCCATGGTTCACCCCAAATGTTGGACGCATCCATGTCCCCCGATAAGGAGCCCCTACCAGATTTCAGGACAAGTGATCCCAAGCTTTTAGGTGCAAAGTGCAGGATACTCCGAAGTCTCCCAACGAGGACACCCGTTGACTACAGAGACAGAGCTCCCAAAGCACACACCAGATTTCACCCCACATCCCAAATGAGGACACCCATTGACTACAGGAGGAGGCCTTCAGTCCAGGCATACCCCTGGAGGTCTCTGACCACGGACACCGCCTTTCCTATAGATATGCTACAGGAAGGAGTTCCTCAATAGAGTACCTGCATCAAGTAGGTTAGTAATAACAATCTCCATCTTCCTTGAGCCTTCTAGAGAATCCACCTAATCAGCACATAAAAGCTATAACTATGTCCAAGTAGAAATTCAAGGCGCGCCCTAACATCTCTGTATGTTGGCACCGCCCTGTATCACCAGCTTTTGGTTTCTCATACCATTTTACATCATAAGGCGCGCCCTAAGCTATTCATCTTTGGGGCTGACTTTAATTCTGCCCAAGCCACAGTATGGACATGTCGAAGTAATCATGTCCAAATAATCCACCCAAGGAGCCTTCCTTACCTAGGGCGCGCCCTAAGGCTCACTATAGGACAGACTCCAATTAAGTCACCCATCTATCTTTTTTCAACGATTGGACGCGCCTCGTCATGTTAAAGGGCGCGCCTTTAAGGCAAAACGATCACGGGCCACTCAACTATTTAACCAATGCAGCGCGTTCTTAGGGCGTGCCATCTGTTTATGGAAAGTTAATCTTATCTTTTCCTAGTTTTTAGGCGTTTCTCCTTCAATTTTACCTTTTTTATCAATCTTAATCTGAATATTGTTTATACCAACATTTGGGCATAACAACTACCCCCCAAATTCCATATGTCATTTGAGAATGGGATTGGAATTTCTCTTTATCTTTAACAAAATCTGTATAAACAATTCCCTAGTACTACTTCTGGGGCGCGCCCTCAACAGGGCTTGATCTGTTCAGAGTTCCCATTTTCGCGCATCCCAAATATCACACTTATGAGGCGCGCCTTAAAAAGGGTGTGCATTCCTAAAGTTTCGGATTTTGCATTCAGGATTACTGAGTTAATTTATACGAGGCGCGTCTTCAAGAGGGCGCGTCCTTCAATTTGAATTTATTTTTTAAAACGGTTCCCCTGTTTATTCGGAAATCGTGCCTGACGTGATTGGTGTGATTTATTTTAACAGCTGTCAATTTCACCTATAAATACAAGTCACCGTCAGTCATTTTCATTTTTACTTTCACTTTCCCCTTTCTTTTCATTTTCTCTTTTTTCACCAAAGACTTCAACTCCGGCGATGAACTCTTGCCCAGAATCGGCCTTCTCCGTCACCGTATTCTCGATTTCTTCCAGTCAACGTCTTCTCCATTTGAAAAGGTATGTAAATCTTCTTTCTTCTCGGGATTTCATCACACAAATAATACTGCATGCTACATTGTCTCTTCAACTTCCTTAATTGTTCTTGATGATAAACACAAAACGATGTATGTATCTGTGTATGTATATCTTATAATTTCAAATTTTGTTGCTCTAGATCTGAAATCATGGGGTCTAGCTTTTAACTTTATGTTTCTAGTAATCCCAACCATTTTTTCCTCAAAATTAAAAATATACGTCCCATGATAAGGCGCGTCTCTTTGTCGATACGAGGCGCGTTCCTTTTACTTTAAGCCACGCCAATGTCATCCAATCTTCCAGTCTTTTATAGATTTTAGGACAGAATAGGGCGCGCCTTCATGACTCGCCTCACCCTTCCTTTAAGTCTATCCCTACCTTTTCCGTTTCCTTCATATTTTTGTATCTCGTTCTTTCGTATTGGGCGCGCCCTCAACATTTTTGGTTTTCTTGGCAGCTGGAAGACGAGGGCGCGTCTTCTCCTTTTCACCCCTTCAAGGATTTCCTTACCAACTTGGGAATCTATTCTCCTCCAAACGCTTACTTGGATCCCCAGCTTCCAAACGCTCACCATACTCCCGAATTCCTGAACCTGGTGGCGCGCCTTCTTCAAGACTCCAAAAAGGGTTCCTTAATGGCAGATTTTTCAGATAGCTCATCCACGGACAACATTCCCTTATCTCATAGACACGGAAAACAAAAATTAGTCCAAAAAGAGAGGTCTCCAGCCCCAACTAGTACAGAGCTAGACGATGATGATTGGTTTGAGAGCTTAAATGCCGACAAGTATAGGGGTGTTGAAAGGGGGGTTAATGTAGACGCTGGGCCTTCCAAGGTTTTTTACAAGGCTGTTTCCACAAGTCTATCTCCTCAGCGACCAAAGGGCGCGCCTACCTCTCCTACTCACGAGGGCGCGCCTGAAGCAAATGTATCACCACTCCGTGATGAAGAAAACTTCTTTGATGAAGACTCCTTTCAATTTTCCACCTCTCCTGAGCCTTCTCCAATTCCCTTCCAACATTGGGAAGTTTCTGACAGTGAATTGGATTTTGATTGGGACGAATTCGAATCGTGTAATGAA
Organism: Apium graveolens; assembly: GCF_009905375.1. Classification (NCBI taxonomy): domain Eukaryota; kingdom Viridiplantae; phylum Streptophyta; class Magnoliopsida; order Apiales; family Apiaceae; genus Apium; species Apium graveolens. The sequence continues at coordinate 139,996,563 of NC_133656.1, read as the reverse complement.
GCTGTGAAGAAACGTTTCAGGAAGGAACATGGGAAGCTTTTCTGCGTGGGCCTGTCTTCGGCTTGTTCAGACGAACAACTAGGATGGCTCATGGAGTTTTATGACATGGAAGGCATATGGGCGCGCCCTTTGAGCATGATGCGGCCCCATATCTTCAATTATGGGAGAAACTTTAAAATTCCCAGAATGGTGACCAGCCCCAAGCTGGTGTCTTTAGGTATAGGCGCGCCATTACATCCCTTCCTTAGGAAAGTGATAGAATTCTACGACGTAGCTCCACTCCAACTTTCTCCCAACAGCTACAAGTTCGTCATGGCCTTGTTCATCCTCTATACGGACTTGGGTTTTTCCCAACCGTCCATGGCCGAAGTTGCTTATTTTTTCAATCTAAGAAAGTCTGACCACGGGTACTATTATTTGGTGGTGGATAAGCAGCATAACAAGAAGGGTTTCTCCTCTGGCAAGCTTAGCCACGAGAAAGGTTGGAAAGAGAACTTTTTTTACCTGTATGACGTTCCCAGGATAAGAATAAGATTCAATAAGTCACCAAGTAAGGACGCGCCTTTGTATCTTTTCCCTTATGTTATTTTTACATTTTTTCTTTCTTTTCTCATTCTTATACTTTTCCAGACAGACCATCTTCAAAACTCCTTAAAGGCGAGCCCAAAAAATGAGCTGAAGCCCTCCTTAGAGTGGCTTCTGACAGGTGGAACTTAAAATCCTTAGTTACTCGATCCAACTTGATGCGAGTAGGGATTCTTTCTGACCAAGTAGGAGTGAAGTGCAAATACGTAAAATTTAGGAAAGGTGCTCCTGTTTTCCGTGTTATCGACTTAGGTAGCGAAGAAGCTGAAGAAGAAGAAGAAGAAGAAGAAGAAGAAGAAACAGAGGACGGTTCTTTACAAGGCCTGGATCCTTCAGGTTAACTAACCGTAGGATATAGAGGCGCGCCCTTATCCTATTGGCACGTCCTTTTCTTCTGTCATCTTTAATAATCACACTAGATGTAAATTTTTGTTTATTTAAGCTCCACCTTCCAGGGCGCGCCCTTTGCATCTTAGGCATAACATTTTATACATGTTTGTCAATATTATTATTATTATTATATTTAGCTGCCATGCTTAACTAATATGTCCCATGTTTTGTGCAGAAATGGCCCCTCCAAGAATCCCTAAATCCTTTGGGGCGCGCCCTGGTGATAAGCCTAGGCCGAAGTCGAAGAAAGATGTTCCTGCAGCTCAGACATCCGTCCCCACTTCAGCTCCCATTCCTCAAACAACATCTGTTCAAAAATGGCCCGTAATTGACCTTACAGAAAAACAGGGCGCGCCCAAGAGACATAGAACAGAGGGCGCGCCTTCTGGTTCTTCTTTCAGCGCTCTTGGCCCCATGGGTGCCCTTCATGTTTCAGATGAAGAAGTGGAACAGTGGCAGGCTATGGATTTGGGAGATGCTGTCCGTGCTTCTATAAAAGCTTCTTGCCAACTGTTCATCCACTCCACCCAAGTGGTGGACAAATTACTTGAGGAGAAGGCGCGCCTAGAGAGGCTGCAGGGTGATAACAACATTCTGAAGAATACCCTCACAGACAAAGACTTCTTGCATGCCAAAGACATCAAAGCTAAGGATTCTGAGATCTCTTTCCTCAAGGATGAGGTGGCCAATCTCACTTCTCAATTAGAGATTGCCAACAAGAAGGCTACCTCTCTCCATACTGAGCTTGTTGGTGTCAACTTGAGGATAGAGTACCTCGAAGAGCAACAGAAAACAGGCTGGCCTGATGAGAAGAGGGAAATGACAGATGAAGCATTTGCCAATGGTTTTCATTTTTACAGGGTGGGCTTTGTGGCCAATGATCCTGACTATTCCTTTGAGAAATTTGGGGAGGAGACTGTTGCTGAGATGGTGGAATTCAAAAAAGAGCATGCTGCTGAAATCAAGGCAAGGAGGATAGAGCTTGGATTAGAAGAAGAAGAAGAAGAGAGGGAGGGCGCGCCTCAAGAGGAATTCTCCAAGGACGCGCCTGAAGTTGATCCAACTGTACCCCTCCAATCTATTCCTCCAACAGACCAGTCCCAAGGCGCGCCTTAATCATTTATAGTCTCTAAATTTCAGATACTTATGAGGAGCCAGCCCTCTTTTGATGCTGTGCAAAGTTGTATGACTTGTTTTGTTGCTACTTTTCCTTTTTGCATCGTGACTTTCTGCATGGCCTAACATCTTTTTTATAAAAACTTTGTTAAGGCACTTCGATTTTTCACTTGGCCTTTTTACGTTCACATGGATTTTGTGACTATAGGGTGCGCCTTATTTCTTGAATTTGCAAATAACACCTATTTGTAATCCCTTTGCGATATTTTACTCAAGTATTAGTCCACGGGCGCGCCTTAACCGAGGGAGCTTAGCTTATTTTGATGGCCATGAACACTTGTTCCTTTCACCCTCGTACACTGTATTTAATCTTGATTATGAATCAACAATTACTAGACAGGGCGCGCCTCAATATAGGGTGCGCCTTGGATGTTTTCCAAATGAGTAATTTCATGTTAGGCAGATAAAACAATTTGAAGTAACTTTTCCTTTTGATTGATAATGCGCTCTAGTGTTCAAATTACACCGGTCACATGGCTACTATGCTCTATGGGGAAGTTATTTGAAAAAAAAAATTCTTCCTTCTGCTAGTTCCAGGGTTCGCAGTCACATGTACTACCCCCATAGGCTAGAAGGAATTTATTTGCTACTAGCCTATTACATGAGAATCAAATAAGAAAACAAGGGGGCACAGCCACACCCTACTGATAATACTTTCGTAGATGTTCTGCATTCCATGCTCGAGGAATAAGTTTACCATCCAGGTCTTCTAGGCGATAGATTCCCTTCCAGAGTATAGCTTTGACCTTGTACGGTCCTTCCCAATTAGCCCCAAGCACCCCGTGTTGAGCTATCTTAGTATTAGGCATAACCTTTCGCAACACAAGATCCCCAACCTTGAATGGTACATATTTAACCCTTTTATTGAAATACCTTGCGACCCTCTGCTGGTATGCAGCAAGCTTTAATTGAGAGTTCGTTCTGGCTTCATCTAGCAAATCCAAGTGAAGCCTCTGGTTAACTTCTGCATCTTCCTCAATAAAGACATCTCTCCGGAGGGATCCAGCTCCTACCTCCACGGGAACCATGGCCTCATATCCATAAGTTAGTAGAAATGAGGTTTCCCCTGTAGTCATTCTAGGAGTCGTATTGTAAGACCAGAGGATCATGGGCATTTCTTCTGGCTAGTCTCCCTTATTTTCTTCCAACTTAGCCTTCAAGGTATGCTCTATGATTTTGTTTATGGCTTCTATCTGACCATTACTCTGCGGATGATAAACCGCAGTGAAGTCTTTTTTAATCTTTAGGTCTTCACAGAGCTTCCTTAACTCCTTACTATCAAATTGTTTCCCATTGTCTGAAATGAGCTTGTAAGGAATACCAAACCTGCATACTATGGAGTTGAACACAAAATCCCTTATCTTTTTTGCCGTGATTGTGGCTAATGGCATGGCCTCTGCCCATTTGGTGAAATAGTCCACAGCCACCACAGCGTATTTCACACCCCCCTTTGCTTTAGGTAACTCTCCAATGAGATCAATCCCCCACATGGCAAAAGGCCAGGGACTTGTTAATGAGGTAATGGTGGTTGTCGGGATGTTGGAATAGTTGGCAAACCGTTGGCAGCGATCACAGGCCCGGACAAAATTGAAAGCATCTTCCCTCATAGTCGGCCAGTAGTACCCTTGTCTGAGCACTTTAAATGCTAAGGAACCACCCCCCGAGTGATTGCCACAAATCCCTTCATGCACCTCTCTGAGAATATAATTTCCTTCTTTCCTGTCCACACAACGTAACAGTGGCTGGTTAAATCCTCTCTTGTATAGTACCCCATCATACTCGACATACTTTGCAGCTTGGTACCGAAGATGTCGAGCCTGTAGTTTATCCTCCGGTACAGCCCCTGATTGAATATAGTTATGGATGGGGGTCATCCAGCTTTCTTTTGGGATTTCTTGTATTTGACACACCTCCACCTCTGGGATACTTGGAACTTCCTGGATTCCCAAGGGGATTTGTCCAAGTTGTACGCCGTCCATCTGCGACCCCATCTTGGCCAAAGCGTCCACATTACTATTCTCTTCTCGTAGAACGCTTTCCAGTCTGGCACTTGAAAATTTTCCCAGTAGGCGTCTTGCACATCTCATATACAACTCTGTCCACGGTCCTCGGGCTTGGAATCCTCCGTTGACTTGATTGACAACTAATTCAGAATCACTTCAAACTATCAAATTCACGGCCCCTACTTCCAGAGCTAACTTCAGACCGTTAATCAAGGCTTCATACTCAGCATCATTGTTGGTAGCATAAAATTTGAGATGGATAGCACTCATCAAGCGGTGCCCCTCCGGACTGATCAGGATTATCCCGGCACCGGACCCGCTGTTGTTTACGGCCCCGTCCACATGTAATGTCCACCACGGGTGGGGAAGTTCCTGCTTCTTTTCGTCCTGATAACTTTCTTGCGAGGTTGGTTCTGCCGGTACTATGGCCTTATCATCAATTTCTTCATCAAACTCAAGTACGAAATCGGCCAGCGCTTGTCCTTTGATTTCCGTGCGTGGACAATATTCCAAATCGAATTGCCCTAGCTCTATGGCCCATTTTAACATTCTTCCCGACGATTCGGGTTTATGTAAAATTTGCCGGAGTGGATAAGCGGTGCGAACTTCTATTCGGTGAGCCTGAAAATACGGTCTTAGCTTTCGTGCCGCAAGAATAAGAGCGTACACAAATTTTTCCATGTTAGTATATCTGGTTTCTGTATCTAGCAACCTTTTGCTTACATAGTATACAGGCCACTGGTAGCTTGCTTCTTCCTTTACCAAGACGGCACTGACGGAATATTCTGACACCGCCAAATATAGAATTAATGTTTCTCCATCTTCTGGCTTGGTCAACATCGGCGGATTTCCCAGTTGTTCTTTGATTTTCAGAAAAGCTTCTTCACAATTAGGGGTCCACAGAAAATCCTTCCCTCTCCCTTTGATTGCTTTGAAGAATTCTTTGCACCTATCCGACGACTTTGACACAAATCGATTCAGGGCCGCAATCCTTCCTGTTAGACTCTGTACCTGTTTGACACTGGTGGGGGATTTCATGTCTAGCAGAGCTTTTATTTTTGCCGGGTTGGCCTCAATCCCCCGGTTATTGACCATGAATCCCAAGAATTTTCTCGATTCTATGCCGAACACGCATTTCTGCGGGTTTAGTTTCATCCTATATTTTCTCAGGATATGGAACATTTCAGTTAAGTCGGCGACATGGTCTTCCGCCCTTTTCGATTTCACGAGCATGTCATCCACATACACTTCCATAGTCTTCCCAATCTGCTTCTTGAACATTTTGTTTACCAACCTTTGGTAAGTGGCACCGGCGTTGATCAGAACAAATGGCATTCCAATATAGCAGTAGAGCCCTCTATCAGTGATGAAAGAGGTGTGCTCCTGGTCAGGCTCATACATAAGGATCTGGTTATACCCGAAATATGAGTCCATGAAGCTGAGCAGGGCATGCCCCGCCGTAGCGTCGACCAACTGATCAATTCTTGGTAGGGGAAAACTATCTTTTGGGCATGCTTTATTTAGGTCGGTGAAGTCCACGCACGTTCTCCATTTGCCGTTGGGCTTTTTTACCAATACCGGATTTGCTAGCCATTCTGGGTAAAAAGATTCTCGAATTAGTCCGACGTCTAGGAGCCTTTCTACTTCTTCTGCTAGGGTTATAGCTCTTTCTCCACTTACGGCCCTTCGTTTTTGTCGAACCCCTTTATGCTTGGGGTCGATATTCAATCGATGGCACATTATTTCTGGATCAATCCCCACCATATCAGAATGGCTCCATGCAAATACATCAAGGTTTTCTAACAGAAATATTGACAGACCTTCCTTTATCCTTGGTATCAATTGGGACCCTATTCTCAGAACCTTACTCGGGTCTTTTTCATCAACGGGGATCTCGATCGTATCTTCTGCTGGCCCCATCTTTTCCGTCGGCATTGGTATCCGGGGATCCAAGTCAAGGGGATTATAGATCTCCTAATCTTGTAGAGAGGGTGCATTCCCTTCAGGAGGTGTGCCTTGCGTAGTAGAGTTATCAATTTTTTTAGTATATTTTGCGGGCGGGGGTGCTTCTGCAAGAGGAATGACGTCACCCTGTTCGAGGCTTTGCAAGACACCGAATCTTCCTTCTAAACGTTCCCCGTGGAAATCTGCTTGGACTATGGTATACATCGCCTCCTCTTCTTCTTCCAACATCTCAATTCTGATTGTGTCTTCCAGGTACAACATTGTCGAGGGCAACTCAGAGGGATGTTCTTCTTCTTGCTCAACATAATAGTGGACTCGGATTTCCTCGGTCGGTTGCTCAATGCTTTTCTCTCGATCCCCGTCCGGAGTATCATTGGCGTGGGAGTCTTTTCAGAACCCTTTCATTGCTTGCCTGTAGCACTCCCGTGAATCATATTGGGAACCCCTGATACTTCCCACTCCATTTGGCGTTGGAAATTTGATTGTTAGGTGATGAATTGAAGTGATGACTCTCATCTCCCGTAGAAAAGGTCGTCCCAATAACACATTGTGGGATGATTCCTGATTCAGAGCCTTAAATTCGAGCATCTTTGTTACCGATAGTGGGCTTTCCCCTAGTGTGCATGGGAGCCGAATTGACCCCATGACTCTAACTCCTGCACCTGAAAAACCATAGACCCACGAGTCTTCCCCCGACATATCCTGATCAGGCAGTCCCATCTTCTTGAAGGTGCTGTAATAGAGGATGTTTGCGGAGCTTCCATTGTCCACGAAGGCTCTATGGATATTCTTTATACCGATTTGGATGGAAATAACCAACGCATCATTGTGTGGGTGATGTACCCATCGGGCATCTGTTTCTCTGAAAGTGATATCCATGGACTCCCCTTTAAACACTTTGGGTGGCCGGGTTTCCACCCTATGAATATCTGTGAGAGGCCTAAACCGGGCTTCCCTAGCGTATTTTGCCAAGGCTCGGTTGTTGCATTCCATTCCGGGATCTCCCCCGTAGATTGTTCGGATACTTCCATCTCTGATAAATTTATTTTCCTCCGGGGTATCATTGTTTGTCCCGCGTGGGGCTCGTCTTTCCTCTTCCCTTGTCCTGTCATCCTTGTGCTTCCTTACTTCCTTGACTACCCATTCTCCGAGGTATCCTTCCTTGATAAGCGCTTCGATTTCGTCTTTTAAATGTCGGCACTCGTGCGTGTTATGTCCAGATGATTCATGGTATTCACAATATTTTTTCTTGTCTTTGCTTTGCCATGATGATAAAGCTTCAGGTTTCCTAAATAGCCCTTTATTTCTGTTTACCTCATAGATATGGTCGATAGATGCGACCAAAGGTGTGTACCGGCTTGTCTTGTAGTCATAGTTTGAGGGAGGGCTCCATCCCCTCCTTGTGCTTGTTGTATTTATCCGGTCTGGGCTTCGACTATTCCTTCGGTATCTCGGGCTTGGTGACCTATCCCTCTTCCTTCCTTTGTTTCTTTGACTCGACTGTGAAGTTGGTTGTACATCTGCCAAAGATTGTTCTATAGCTTTAAAGGATTCTGCCAAAGCGAAGACATCTGTGAGAGTGGCCGGATCTTTCCCTTGCAAGTGCTTCCAAAAATCTGAACCAACCCTTAATCCTGCGATCAGGAAACTTTTTAGGGCTTCGTCTGAGGCCCCCCTCACGCTAGTAGACTCGGCGTTGAACCTTTTGAAGTACGATGTTAAACTTTCATTTTCTCTTTGCCTAACATTGGCAAGAGTTGTGACAGAGGGAGCGTATCTCACCGCGGCTTGGAACTTAGTTAAGAACAAATTCTTCATATGATCCCACGAGGTGATCACTCCTGGCCCGAGCTTTTGAAACCACTGCTGGGCGCTTTCTCTAAAGGTTACCGCCAAGAGACGACATCGAGCCAAGTCCGGGACTTGGTACACATCCATCTCTATATTAAAACGACCCAGGAATTCCACCGGATCTGAGTTTCCGTGGAAGCGGAGATCGCTGGTAGTGTTGCGATACCCGGCCGGCAATTGCGCATCCCTTACTGCTGCCGAGAATGGGGACGGGATTTCAGCTGTAGCCGCCACCCTGCCTTCGAGATGGTTAAGTAGCCTTTTCAGATCTCCTACATTGAAAGTTCCCACGCCGGGAATGGTCTGCATTTGAGTCTGTGAACCTTGGGGTTGCAATGGAGGTATTTCCACTTGATTCCCCCCGGGAGGGGCTTGCTGCTGGTTTGTATTCTGGGCGTCTTCAGGTATTACAATTATTTCAGGATTTCGTCCCTGATTTCCCCCTTGATTCTCTTCTCCACCTTGGCCGCGGCCTCGAACCGTACCGTGGTCATAGTTTTCTATATTCCTGGGGTCATCATGTTCCACATAATCATAGCCATCTGCTTGGTTATTCCAGCGGGAATCGAGGTGTCTGCGGTAATTGTCACGACGGTATCCGTCTAAATATCTGCCTCGGCCTCCACCTCTTCCCCTCCATTGAGGCCTTCTCCATCAATCGTTTCCATACCCACGTCCATGATCGCGGTGCCGCTCCCGATTTTCCTGGGGATTCGGGGGCACATGCGTTGGATCACGGTGCCGCTCCCGATTATCCTGGGAATTCAGGGGCACACGAGTTGGATCGCGGTGCCGCTCCCGATTATCCTGGGAATTCAGGGGCACACGCGTTGGATCGCGGTGCCGCTCCCGATTTTCCTGGGAATTCAGGGGCACACGCGTTGTATCATGGGGTGTCACATCTCCGTGATCAGCTTCTCTCTGCCATTCAAGTAGCACCATTCTCAAATCGTCATCGCCCAAGCGAATCCCCAAGCGATCTTTCAGAGCTGCGAAGCCTCGTGGCTGATTCTCCGGTATTGATTCCGCCTGCCGGTGTTTCTCGAGACTACGTCCAGAACGGTGTGGATGGGTGGCTCCCCGGTTATCTGTTCGCAGAATTTTCCGTCCATCAGCATCTTCTTCCACTAGCTCAACGATCGGGGACGTGTCATTAGAATAGTCCAGGCGTCGCGGGGTTATCGGCACGCGCCCTCTTTCAGTGTGGCCATGGCCGACCGAGACATCCCTGTCTGTCATGGGTGCTTTTCCAGGCGCCTGAGCCGCTCGGTTGTAGCGAAGACCTCTCCTGCCCTTGCGTCGTTCCACGGTGCTTAACCTTGAATCGAAACCATTCAAAGCATCGCCCATGCGATACAGTTGTTCCAACAAGTCAGCGTTGCTGATGAGCACAGGCGGCTGTCCTCCAACGTCCGGTGTGGGACGGTCAGTCATTGGCGGAACGTAGGGTTCATATTCATAGCCATGATCGGAATCTTCTTCAGAACTTCCATCGTAAAAACCTCCATCGTGATATTGAGACATCCTTCCTCCCAGATGTAGATCTTGTTAAGCCCCTCCTTCTAGCGCCAATTTGTTGACGGAGGAATTTGGTAACAACAAAATTTGAGGTTCGTAGCCGGAAACAAGATCTGTGATGGCGGTTCTTCGTCGGAAAAGTGAACAGTATTTGGTGATGGTGATTATTGGGGGCTGAGATTGCTTAGGGTTAGTGGTGGCTCCTTTGCGCTCTCGCTTCTGACCCCTTACAATTTGCCTACGTACCCCTATTTATAGGGGATCAAGCCCACGTAGTTCTTGGGGAACAAGAAACCTAATGGGCTTAGATTTCTTATCCCGAGGCCCAATAGGAAATCTACTGGAAACCGTCTTCTACTAGCTTTAGGAATGTCCGCCGATGAGGCCCAACCACAAAGGCCCAAGGCTCGTCCGCGGCTTCGAGACTTCACGGATAAGGCATCTCCCTGGCCAAGGATAACCCTCCGCTACCAGCTGTTTCTCTAGTCCGTGGACGCAGGTATAGCCGTGGTTCACCCCAAATGTTGGACGCATCCTTGTCCCCCGATAAGGAGCCCCTACCAGATTTCAGGACAAGTGATCCCAAGCTTTTAGGTGCAAAGTGCAGGATACTCCGAAGTCTCCCAACGAGGACACTCGTTGACTATAGAGACAGAGCTCCCAAAGCACACACCAGATTTCACCCCACATCCCCAATGAGGACACCCATTGACTACAGGAGGAGGCCTTCAGTCCAGGCATATCCCTGGAGGTCTCTGACCACGGACACCGCCTTTCCTTTAGATATGCTACAGGAAGGAGTTTCTCAATAGAGTACCTGCATCAAGTAGGTTAGTAATAACAATCTCCATCTTCCTTGAGCCTTCTAGAGAATCCACCTAATCAGCACATAAAAGCTATACCTATGTCCAAGTAGAAATTCAAGGCGCGCCCTAACATCTCTGTATGTTGGCGCCGCCCTGTATCACCAGCTTTTGGTTTCTCATACCATTTTACATCATAAGGCGCGCCCTAAGCTATTCATCTTTGGGGCTGACTTTAATTCTGCCCAAGCCACAGTATGGACATGTCGAAGTAATCATGTCCAAATAATCCACCCAAGGAGCATTCCTTACCTAGGGCGCGTCCTAAGGCTCACTATAGGACAGACTCCAATTAAGTCACTCATCTATCTTTTTTCAACGATTGGACGCGCCTCGTCATGTTAAAGGGCGCGCCTTTAAGGCAAAACGGTCACGGGCCACTCAACTATTTAACCAATGCAGCGCGTTCTTAGGGCGTGCCATCTGTTTATGGAAAGTTAATCTTATCTTTTCCTAATTTTTAGGCGTTTCTCCTTCAATTTTACCTTTTTTATCAATCTTAATCTGAATATTGTTTATACCAACATTTGGACATAACAGAATGTACAAAAAAAATCGATATTACCTATCAAGACGTTGTTTAATGGCAGCAAAAAGTCTATAATTATCCTGATCGGCGGTGGCCAGTGCATTGTTGACGACAAGTTGACGATGAAATCTATCGAGTTTTCTAACATCGACAATCCTAATATCTTTACCTTGAGTTTGGAGAGCTGACATCTAAGCAAGGCGAACTTGGTCCGTTTCTGAGAAGGCAATCTCTCGAGTGCAGCCAAAGAAACTCATTTTGTTACTACTTACAAAATTTAATTGTTCTTTATATAAGTTTTGGTACAGCATGGACACTCATTTTTCGCTATTTGCAACCATTTGGGCAATTTATTTTGCAACTAAAGGTAATTTTCAACAAATTTTTTTAAATTTGTATTTTTGGTTGCATATATGGTTACTAACCGTATTTTTGCAAATATTTTTTTAAAGATAGTATTTTGCCAATTTGTTTTAAAAAATGATAGTATTTTTACAAATTTTTTGTAAAACTTGGATATTTATGAAAAAAATCCAAAATTTTATTATATAGCTTAGAAATGTTGTCCTAGTCAATAATTTTTATGTGCTGTACGTATTTTAATTAAACCTCAACTTAATTGTTTTGTAATAAATAATGTGCATTCCTTATATACAACAGTATAATGCATTTGTCATCCACATAGGCTGGTTAATCTAGCCTCCCTGGTAGATGAGAAATGCATACAGCATTCAAGGATCACAGCAAGCTCATTGGCATGGACTTGCAAATGCTGAGTATGTATACAATACATAAGTGAACTGGTGAAGATGGAGTTAAACATTTAGATGAGTTTTTAGTAAGTAGGCCAAACTACACATATGTGGTCCGTTTGGTTCGTCGTTACCTCAGTTATATATATTCGAAAGGGGAAGTCGAGCAGTTATATTCGGAAGAGGAACTCAAGTGAAAGCTTTAGCGTCAAATTAATTACCTTAAATTCATGCCTCAACCGGGCATTCTTACTCGGCATTACTGAGTACGAGGAGCTCAAGGGAGACCTTGGCAGCGTTTAATCTGATTTTACTGAGCTCAAGAAGTAATGCCATTAAGAAGGTAAAAGGATTTAGAGAAAAGAAAAGGGAAACAAATTGGAGAAAGGACTGCATATGTTTAATCTGATTTTACTAAATGAAGGTACAAACCCACAGAAAGCAAAACATGGCTTATTTTGAAATCAATGTGCACCCTTCAAACAAGTAGGCTAGCTAGCTCATGTTTTGCAATAGATTCCTGTAGATCTGAATTGATAGGGAATAATTCATTCTGTGAAAATTGTGACATCAATTGATCAACAAGCACCAAGGCCACCATAGATTCCACTACAGGCACAGCTACACAAACAAAACCATACGATTATTGGTTATTTCAGAGCTGCAAGCCTTTCAACTTCTTTTCGTGTTGCACAATGCTACTTAGGGGAGAATGAACGTCAATTTTGGCAGCGAAAATGCTTAAATGGTCAGTTGGTCGACAGCTATATTAACTGATATATTGACATTTAAGTTTATGTTTTTTAATTTGCTAATTAATTACACATGCACACACTGACCTCCCTCAAGGGGGTACAGGAACTCAACCACAACACCGGCACTTTGTTGGCTTTAAGTTTATGCTTAGCGACATAAAGCTAGTGATTTATATTGGTATAATGTGTGCAAAATGTGCATCGTTTGATACAAACCTCTTACGGCAACACAAGGTTCCTGGCGACCACGGAATGTAAGCTCTGTCTCTTGCTTATCCCTGGTAACTGTGCTTTGTTTCCTCTGCATAACCATGATCATGACTTTCGTAAATTTACAACTCATAGATTCTATCTATGCTGTATTCTTTTGATTGTGCAATCAAAATCATATAATAGCAAATACGGATGTTTTCTGCTGCTCAATTAAATATATATAACTCTTTATTTTGAAAAGGTCAAGGGCAAGAACCTATACACTTGCCACTCATGTTGCAGAGCTAAAGGCATCCGCTAGGCTGTAAGCCAAGGAAGTTATATTTAAAAGACACATATACACATGTTCGAAAAATAACGTGTATATAGTGCATTCCATTTCCATAATCATGTACTGCATTTCTAGGGCATTGTCAATGACTGTTGCTGCATTCATTTCTATTGAGCAAGAAAAGAACCGCAAACGTCTTGTATATGATTGTTGAAGGGCGAGGGCAATTGTTTTATAACAAAATGGAGAGAAGACACTTACTCCAATAGTAGGTGTTGGCTTAAAGGCTATCCTCATACTGATAACTTCTCCATTAGTTATGCCGCCCTGCAGATGATCATAAGATATACTCCGATGAACAAAAACTAATTAAAGAGGGAAATAGTAATCCACAATTGAATTTAAATACTAAAATCCTTGATCAAGTACCTGTATCCCACCAGACCGGTTTGTTCTTGTCCTGATTCGGCCATGTTCATCTCTAAAGAATTCATCATTGTGCTCACTGCCAGTCAGAAATGTACCTAGAAAAATAATTTCTCTGTTTAGAAGATAAAAAAAAATCATACTCTGGCATAGTATGGATTTAAAAGTTTCGATATCTCTGACCTGAGAACCCACTGCCAATCTCAAAACCCTTTGACGCTGGCAAAGACAAGGCAGCTTTAGCCAGCTCAGCTTCAAGTTTATCAAATACAGGTGTACCAAGACCCTAAACTCAAGCATATTTGGTTACAAGCCTGTCTTCACATACACACACAGATTGGGGGGGGTCAAGATAGCCACTTACACGTGGAACATTTCTTGCAATACACGTGACAACACCACCAACAGAATCATCTTGTGCTCGAGCAGCCTCAATGGCAGCAATTATCTTCTCGGCATACTCAGGATTCGGGCACCTTGCTATGTTACTCTCGATCTGAAAATAATGCAGAAGATTGGTAATATTATCTAATCACATGGACTATGCGAACATGTGTTTCTGTAAGAAATGAGGGAAGGAACTAGCAGAAATGATTAAATAATAAATTAATGAATTCAGTATGAGAAATTTAAATGGAATCGTTCACCTGTTGATAATACTACTTGGTACTGGCTACTGATAATGGAGTAAACATATTGCTTATGAACATTATTAAGAAAAACAAATCAGCGATTTAAATTATAATTGGACTAACATACCTGATCCAGTGTCAGAGTCTCATGATCAACCAGGTCCTGGGGAAGTACAATCTTATGGGCTTGAGAGACATAAGCAAGAATCTGATAAGATTTTGTATGAACAAGGCAATAATGAGAAATACTAAAGAAAGCAGAAACAGCAATTGCACAGTAAATAGTTATCCGATGTTTCCAACAGATTTAGGGCCTTAGGCATGTGAGGGAAACTAATCCGTTAAGAGACATTCTAGCACTTGATTATTTTGGAGGAGCAGCCTAAAGGCCTACATAAATTGAAACATCTATGTTGAGCTTAAGAGGAGACTTTTTTAGAACTATATTAGAATTGCCAGAATGACCGTTATCTGAATGTCAAACCTACCTCGGTTCCTGAAAACAGCTTAAGAATTTTCTTAGCAACAGCTCCAGCTGCAACTCTTGCTACAGTTTCTCTACCTGATGATCTTCCACCACCCTAAATTGGATGAACACACGAAAGTAATTTAGACAAATAGATCTATTATTTCAGTTTCCCGGTGAATGCAGATTATAAGACTGTTAAAAGAAGTTACCTGTACTGATCTCACCCCGTACTTGAAATCATATGTTGCGTCAGCATGAGAAGGCCTATATGCTATTGACAATTCATTATAAACCTGTAAAGACCGACAACACAGACATAAAATTTATGAATGCCGTGTTGTAATAATCAGTATTCCAGAAGAGAGCTTTAAGCAGAATTAAAATTTTAGAAAACTAAGCGTCTTATTGCACTTACATCGCCTTGATGATTTGTATTTGGAACCTTAACCATTATTGGAGTTCCGGTAGTCAACCCTGCATCAATGCACTAATAATCAGACCATTTCCAGAAGATAAGAAGCACCAGAAGTATCTAATAAACTTTATAAGTAGAATAAATTTAGGAGAAACAGAAATTTAGAAATAACCTTCAGAAACACCGGAATATATAGTGCACGTATCAGTCTCTTTTCTAAGGGTAGTAATTCGGCTCTGACCTGGTCTCCTGGGATTCAAGAACTTAAATGTAAACAATAATATATTTAAACGAGATCATGAAAGACGATATACCTTCTATCAAGTTCTATCTGCATATCAGCTTCAGAGAGAGGCAAGCGAGGCGGACAACCATCAATCACACAACCAACACCACCACCATGCGATTCTCCAAAAGTGGTCACTCGAAAATTTGTTCCATAAGTGCTCCCAACTGATCTTATCTCTGTCAAGGTGCGCCATTAAAGTTCTCAGTCATATCTTAGCCAAAAGACAAAAAAAAAAACAAATAATAGTATCGGTCCACTAATTAGATGCACGCCTAACTAGAGTAATCTACTATGCAAAATGAAGCAGCAATGCGCGCATAATCACAGATACAATAGATGAAATGAGGACATATATATATATATATATATTTGTATGAACTAACTGAGCTTGTTGTGATGCATTTGGCGAGAAACAGAAGATGGAAAAGGAGATCCAACGAGGGAGGAAACAAACGCCATGATTGAATAGGATGAGGCCATTGCATGTGATTATAATGTCAGACAACAAGGGCCACTTAGGACCGTGCATTACAGTGTACACAATAAATATTTAAAATGTGTTGGTATTTATAACTAGAGGGGGCCAATACTTAAATGGGAGAAACCTACCGGAGGTCCGGGGGCCAGCTTGTGACCGTGCATTTCTTTTATTTAGTTATAAAGGTACAGTAACCCAAAATTTGTCAAAATTTATAAAATGACGTGGCAGTGTTAAAATTTTATTCTTAAGTGCATATCAATGCACACCAGTTTTATATAATTACGAGGAAAATTATTGTGAAAAAAATATAACAATATTTGGACCTCAAGCATTCTTCATATTTTATTGTTCTTGTAGACAAATACCAACAACTAACTCATGATTTTCGGACCAAATTAAGAGAACGCAGAATTACAATTTTAAAGAAATTCGGTACAATAATAAATTGTATATATATATATATATAATCGTGTTTCTATAAAAACTTTTTAAAACGAGAATCGTGAGAATTTGTCGGATTTTTTGAAAGGTTGGATTTCAAATTTAATAAATTGTAATTTTGTACAAATCAAAAATTTAAAATGTTACTAAATCATCAATTTTAACTACTAGTAAAAGCTTACATATAGATATTTAATCATTCATAATAAAATATAGCTCTTTTGATCTTGTGTAAGAAGGATTTTTACATATTTTGTTTCTTTAGCTCGTTTGTGAAACTGGTTACATTAACAGTGATCTCTCGGGTACTTCCCATATCATATTACCCCCATATTATTAGATTATTAGGTGTCTTATTTTAACTTTTAGGTGATCAATTAATCGAATTTTGATCAATATTTATAAAAAAAAAATATTAATTATTTTATAAAACTGAAAAAATAGATTAGATACATCTTCTAATAAAATACGGTTTTAAAATTTTCTTATAATTATATAAATTCGCTACACCTATTTATCAAAGAAATAAATTTGCCATAACATGTTTCCTGGATCAAGTACTTATTTTTGTCACATTTTCTTGAATATATAAAATAAATTTATGTTGGTATGTTGTATAAATTGTTTAATAATCTAAAGTCTGTGTTTTTAGTGTATAAGGATAGAAAATCTATTGCAAAGATTCATGCTTTGTTACTACTAACTGGCTTTCTTGGTCATGGAAGTTGTGGTAGTCAACTTATTGGTGCATATGCAAGAACTGATGACTTAAAAGCTGCTGTTAAGGTGTTTGATATGTTGCCTCACAGAGGCATTGATACTTGGAATGCTATAATTGTTGCGTTTTCGCGAAAAGGTAGTCCTGGTGAGGTGATGGATTTTTATGGCCTGATGGAATTGGAAGGTGTTAAGCCTGACAGTTCAACGTTTACGATTGCCCTTAAGGCGTGCGCGAGTTTGTTGGACTTTGAAATGGGTGATAATGTACGTCAACGGGCTGTTGAATGTGGTTATGAGAATGATGTTTTTGTTGGTTCTTCTGTTTTGAATTTGTATGCTAAGTGTGGGAGGATGGATGAGGCAATGGTTGCGTTTGAGAAGATGCGGAGAAGGGATATTGTTTGTTGGACGACTATGATTTCAGGGTTTGCACAATGTGGGAGGGTGAGTGAAGCTATTTGTGTGTATAGGCGAATGAGGAATGAGGGGTTGGAAGGGGATAAAGTTGTGATGTTGGGGTTGATTCAGGCCTGTGCAAATATTGGAGACACGAGAATGGGGCTTTCTGTTCACGGGTATCTGATTAGGAGATATTTGTTGATGGATGTTGTCGTTGAAACAAGCTTGGTGGATATGTATGCTAAATATGGAAGATTGGAGCTTGCTTCTTATATGTTTAGGAGTATGCGCTCTAGAAATGTTGTTACTTGGAGTGCTATGATCTCTGGGTATGCTCAAAACGGTTTTGCTGCGAATGCACTTGAATTATTGATAGAA
This sequence comes from Apium graveolens, assembly GCF_009905375.1. Taxonomy (NCBI): domain Eukaryota; kingdom Viridiplantae; phylum Streptophyta; class Magnoliopsida; order Apiales; family Apiaceae; genus Apium; species Apium graveolens. The sequence continues at coordinate 139,979,042 of NC_133656.1, read as the reverse complement.
ATGCAGAGTATTGGATTCAGGCCGGATATTGTTTCGATTGTGAGTGCACTTTTGGCATGTTCTCAGGTTGGTTTTTTAAGAGTAGGTAAATCTATACATGGTTATATTGTGAAAATGCTTGATAATGATCAAGTTTTGAGCACTGCATTGATTGATATGTACTCAAAATGTGGATTGCTTGCTTGTGCTCGTACGTTATTTGATGTCATAAATTTAAGGGACTCAATATTATGGAATACTATGATTACTAGTTATGGGATGCATGGACATGGAAAGGAAGCTCTTTCACTCTTTCTAGGCATGACAGAGACTAATTTAAGACCCGATGATACAACTTTTGCTTCTCTCCTTTCAGCTTTAAGTCACTCGGGCTTAGTAGATGAAGGACAGTACTGGTTCAATGTAATGGTTAGTCAATATAACATTCAACCTAGCATAAAACATTATGCTGTTATGGTTGATCTTTTGGCTCGTGCAGGACATGTAAAAGAAGCATATGATATGATCAATTCCATGACAGATGAATCTGGGATTGCCATATGGGTGTCTCTGTTGTCTGGTTGCTATAATTATGGGAAGTTGTCAATTGGAGAATTGGCAGCAAAGAAGATTTTAGAAATATATCCAGATGACCCTGGAAGCTATGCTCTTGTATCAAACTTCTTTGCTGCTTCAAGGAGGTGGAATGAAGTAGCTGGGGTGAGGGCAGTAATGAAACAGACCGGGACTAAAAAAGTACCAGGTTGCAGTGTTGTGGAAACGGATGGGATACTTCACACTTTTGTTATGGAAGATAAAAACCACCCCCAACTTAAACAGATCATCGAGATTCTAGGTAAACTAGAGTTTGAAATGCTAGATGCAGAAAGCAACCCAGTCTGAAATCTATATGTATGATTTCGAGAAAGAAAACGCCAGTGTTGTTACTTCATAAACTATTAATCTCCAATGAGATTTTGGAGACTATGACTAGATTGAGATCAAAGAGAACCTCAGATGACCAGGCCCTGTTGAGATTGTCCTTGTCACATATATTAATTTAGGGACCAAGTGATTCCTGCAAAAGTTTGATCAGCTATGTATTGTTGGTCTCTGTGTTTTGGGGGTTTTCTTCAACTGGTGTGTTCTTGATCTGATTGTTCTCTTATGACGATCACAGTTATAAGCGAACAGGATTCTGCTGAACGCTTGACACAGTGTAAGAAAGGATAGATTCAATCTATGACCACTACAACATTTAAGTAGGATTAGCCCACTGAACTCTAACTATCAAGTACAGGCCACCACCATTTGAAAGGATATACAGTATGCTACTAATGTGCTAGCCAGGTCTTAAATTCCCATTGCTGAATCGCTTAATATTGACTGGGGAAACACGATAAGGAGATGCCAACAGCATATAGCAACCCTTCAATTAATGGTGATGCTGAAACTTCAGCCTGAAAAAATGGACGTATAAGAATGGCGTACGTTAAGATAACAAAAATGTGGAAAGAGAAGGCAGGCTATATCCGAGGAACATTTTTATGCGTTTTCATCCTGAAAATGAGTATATGATCCAAGTTCCAGCTATAATTTGATGTGTTTTTTTCTGGTGTGTACCACTTGGCACGTGCTAAGGGTTAATGCTTGATAATGCTTTATAGATGTCCACAAAATATTGATGAAAAACTATTAATGATGAACCCCAGCATGCACCTCCACCAACAAAATTTTAAATTTTAGTAACTCATCAATCACATTTTATTAGTATGTGCTCATGCACTTGACAAACCCTAATTTGATATCGGGCCTAGATGCTTTTGGAATTCTGAAATGTTGGAACAAGCTATAAATACTACTTCCTCCGTCCCATTGGGATGTTTACATTGGGGGACGGGAAATTGACACGCTTTTTAAGACTCCCGTAAAATATGGTTTCCTAAATAATTTTAAATATATTTTTTTAAATAAAAATATAATGTTTAAATTTTTAGACATAAAAAAAAAATTAAAAAAATTATAAAATTATATTTTATAATAGCATTAAAATTCATGTTAAATATGAGGAAAAAATATGTAAAGAATTTAGTGGGATGGAGAAAACATGAAACATTGCAATTAAGCAAGGAATGTGATCCCTTTTCTTGAAAATGATGTTTGCTACTATAATAAAGTGGAACCGAGTAGTATAATATAGATCAGTATCACAACATGCGTACTACAAATCCATGATTCTATTAAAAATTAAAAACACTCTTTTAAGTAAGAAAAAGAAAATGAGACAAAGGTGGAAAGCAAGGTTGAGAGACTAAGATGAAAGATAGATATTCTTAACATTTGAGCAACAAACAATAACAAAAAGTCAACACTGGCTGATGATCTAACCTCTTTTTTCAAATCTCAACACCGGCTAAAAACCCTACCCCTTTCTCGTCCTATTCTTATAAAAATGGGTGAGCAACACCTAAAGGAGTCAATAGCACAAGTGAACCAATACATGATCCAAAACTTGAATGGTTGTACTGCCAAAAAGCTGCTTTCTATTTCCCCACAGCATGAGCTTGAAGATTCTGGTTATCCTCTAACAGTCTGTCATATTCCAGGAGAAGATCTGCCATTTGTTTTTGGAGAGCAGCTACATGACCTTCTGCTGTCTCAACCCGAGTTTTCTTCTCTTTAGATTCCAACTTAAGCTTATCCAGCTTCTTACATGATTCAGAAACCTCTTTTTGCATGAGCTTTGTTGCTTCTTTTGCCTTCTCTTCATTTTCTTTAAGTTGCAGCTTCTCTTTCTTTAGTCTTTCCACTTCTTGTCTAGAATCCTGAACTGTAGTCCGCAAAGTATTCAATTCCCGGAGACGAGAGTGCATACAAACAATTAAGAATCCAAGAAACAATGAGAACCCTGCACGATCATTTAAGCCGTTTAGGAAACAATACTAATTAATGTTCAATATGATAATTTAGAAGTCTCAACCATCACATAGCTGTATCATTCTTTAGTTAAGTATTGTACTATTATTTTTCTTCCAATTGTAATACTGAACTTCAGTCCATGGATTATATAATTTAGAGAGGGTAAATTTAAAGATACAGAGAAGGATTCTGGCATATGTGGATAAATTTTTAAGAGTAAAGACATGTGTAACAGTAATACATTCGCCTTGCAGATAGCGATACCAACACCAAAAGGATTCATATAATCATGAGTATGAAAGCTATTACTCCCAATTCATGCCTACAGGACTCTTCAACTTAACAATTCATCTTCTGAAATTCATATACAAAATCAAAGCTTTGTGCTCCTTGAGACTATTAATACACATATGAATTCTTAAACTTCTAATCAAGATGCATTAATCTGAAAAACAACTCAAGTTATTTGCACATTTATCCATATTATCTGGAATAAGACAGAGCGGTTTCACCTCAATACAGAGGTCAATACAGAGGTCAGAACTGGAATCAGTATGACTAGTGAAATATAAAAACAAAGGAGGTGCCTGGCATTATGTAGGGTTCATAGAAATGCACATTAATCATATAAAAGATTTGCAGTAGAAGATAGCATTACCCACCTTACAACCACAAAATCACTAGACAGAAATTACGATCTATTATTCAATAACTTGCCTTCGTTCTAGATATCTTATCACATACACTAAAGTGGTAACTTTCATTATGATTTAAGATGCTATGTCCTTTACGATTTTCTTGTGATTGCTTGATATCGTATTCGGAAAAACCTTGCAAATTACACAATAAAAAAGAACGATTCATTTCTTCTAACATTAACATTCTGGCCCTTAAACATTACAGGTACAATAAGAAAACAACTACATGCTTACCAAAGACTTGCAAAACAAATATAAATAGTGAAGAAACCATACCCAAAAGAGAAGCTTCTAGCAAGTGAGTTTTCCAAAGAACCTGATCCATTGGTGTCATAGTACCAACCTTGGCACTTTTATTCTGAATCTTGGCAATGCTATACGAATTCGAGATTAGAATCAAAACCAATGTAGCAGCAATAGTGAAGACAGTACCTCTTCTCTTCTCTACTTGATCCAATCCACTCATAACTAGCTCTCTCAAGGGACTAATCTCAACCATTAAAAGCAAAGCCACAGACCCCTCAGCAAAAAGGATCCAATACAACAACTGAATCATCTTTACCAAAAATTAACTTACTCTTAATAAATTAATGCAATTCACACAAAAATCAAAACTTACAAACTTTACTAATTCAAAATATAATCAAGAAACATAGATTAACTATAAAGATGCTAACTTTTTCAAGAAAAAGTGGTATCTTATGAAGCCAAATTAAAAAATGCAATTTACAAGAAAAATCACAAGTGGGTAATTAAGATTAATCAACAAACATAGATTTACTAAGAAAGATTCAAACTTTTTTCAAAAGAAAGATATTATCTTACGAAAACAAATGAAAATTGCAAAGCCCACTTGACAAAATGTGACAATTAAGTTACTTGAAAGATAGCTGCAGCAACCCAAGTGTTGAATTAAGTGGATTTGAAGTTGCAGCTACACAAACTATACTTGCAGAAAAACAAGAGCAGTGTTGCTGAAGAAAGTGTAAAATTAGGTCGAGTTTTAACAGTAAATAATGAAAGCTAAATAGTAAAGTTAGTAACTTTTTGCAAGAAGTAAAGGGGGTTAATATAATGATAGATCTGTAAAATTTGGGTATATAAAAGTGGATGATGAAATATATAAAACCCCAGGTGCCTTTTTCTCTTTTATTTTCATGCTGGAATCTTGACGCAAGTGGGTTCGGGGTTTTGCAGCTGCAAGAATGTTTTTGTCAAAAATATAAAAATTAAATAAATAAGATTATGTTAATTTATTACACTCGCTAGAAGTACGAGGGAGACGATGTTAATTTTGAGAGATTTATTTGACAGATTAATCGAAAAAATATACGTCACGTACTGAACTAATTAATGTATCATTTTTATATTTTGTCTAAGAAAATAAATATATGAACTTGCTTGCTATTTCTTGCACAATATTTTATATCAAAATCATAATTAAAGAAATTAAAAAAAAATTAAAACTTGTTTGGCCTTAACTATATAATCTTGATTATTTACCAATTTTTAAAAAAACCCCTAAATCGATGCCTAATTTTAAGTTGGGATGTTATAGTGCCTAGATGGCCGCCTAAACCGAGTTTTAAAAAACAGCTCAAGGTGGATATCTATGTAGGTTTCGTATGGGCGTAATTTAGTCGAGTTTGTCGACCCCGCTTATAAGTTGAATTTATAACTTATAAACTGATAAGTTGAATGTTAACAACGACGTACTTTTTCTTAACTTATTTTGATTTTTCGTTTTTTTATTAACGTTAAATTTAAAATATATGTTTATAAATATTATATTAATTCAAAACTCATGAATTAAGATAATTGTATATAAAAAATATTTGTTTTAGTTCATTTAAATAAAAATAATTCTGACTTTTTAAGTAAAGTTATCCAAACACTTATATAACATATAATTTTTAATTTATTTATTACTTATAAGTAACTTATTCATTTTAAGTTATAAATTAATTATTTTAAAATTTTCCAAACGGGCACTAAACAATCGAGTTTGAGTTGCTCGCAAACAATTTAACTCATTTAGACGGTTTCGGATTCAAGGTATTTTAGTTTCGATTAGGTTTTCTTCATAATACAAAGTTGGGTGTTAAAATATATAAATTAAGTGATAGTGACAATGAAACGGATGTGCATGTTTTATTTCAGTGTGATTTTGTAAAGACGGTTTGGCATATGTCTGGTCTCCAGGTGATAAACACGATCATGCCTGATGAATTAATGTTTGATGTCCTGAGACGTGTGTTTAGTGGTGTGTCAAAGGATCAGTGTATTTGGTTTTACTTGATATGTTGGAGTATATGGAATCGGAGGAATAAATGGGTCTGGGACAAAGCAAATGGATCAGCCTTCGGGGTTAAAGTAGCTGCATTGCATTTGTTACAAGACCGGAGAAAAGCACCGGAATCGCAGGTGAAGCTTCAATCTGCTAGGAACAACATTGCTGATAAAAATGGAACAAGCCGCCTGATGATTGGATTAAAATCAATGTTGACGCAACTGGAGCTCAGAATGGTTATATCGGTTTTGGATGTGTGATTCGGAATTCCCAGGAGCAGTTCATTGGAGCGAGATGTGGTCGTATTAGGGGTAATTGGAGTTCAAAGGAGGCTGAAGCATTAAGTTTAAAGGAAGCTATCACATGGATCAAATATTTGCAGCTGGATTGTTGCATCTTCGAAACTGATTCTCAGAACTTAGCTTATGCTTGCTACGGTGAGGATGGTTGTGCTTATTTCAACACTATTGTGGGCGATTGTAAACTTGTTTTAAAGCTCTTTAATTATGTGTTAATTAAATTTGTCTTTAGGTTTGCGAATTGTGTGGCTCATGACCTAGTTCGAACCGCACTTTCTATGTCTGACCTCGGAGAGTGGCATGTCACTACTCCTGATTTCTTAAATCATGTACTTGATTCTGATTTAATTTGAGTAATGTAAGTACATATGTTTCAAAAAAAAGAGATAACATATGTAATTTTATTTTAATAAATTATATTCACGTTGATGCAAACTGTTTCAATTCGTGAGTTGGGATTAGAACGTGACTATACCTTGTAATTTAAAATTGCAGATACACGTGTGTAAATGTTAGACTCCGAAATGAATTTTTAAATTATTCTCCATCAATATATTTTAGTTTATAAAAAATTCATATTAATACACGCATAATTCAATATATTAATAAGGAAAACCAATAACTAATTTCCATAATATCATTTGAGAGTCCTTTGGGAACGAATTTGATAGCCATAGTATTTATCTTTATAATTTTACAAATATAATTTAATTTTCACAACTTTTTGCAAGGTGGCATAGGGGGGAGTGCATCAGTTTATGGTGACAAAATCAGATAAACAGGGATTTCCAATCCAATTTTGATTATCTTGTGAACAAACCATAAGCTTAGGCCTTATTTTGGATTTTTTTTTGTCACTAGTCTTGTTATCGAGTTTTTAAATGATAAAAAAGTAAATGACAAAGATGTAAGATATTTTCGTTGGATATTTGGAGTAAAAATATGTCAAATTTATATATATTATTATTTTCTTTCAATTTTTTTTTTAAAATTAGGGCACATAAGTAATAGTGTTTGATTGTTTGTGGGTTGATGGTGCGAGAAACAGAGTAGTGGAAAAACCCCAAAAGAAAACCAAAGTTGGGCGACCAATGTCAAGGAGCTTTGAAAAGCCCAACTGACTACCTTGAATTGTTTTATTCATCTGTGTTTGAATGAATGTGGTCAGAAAGAAGACCATTTCTTGTTTGCTAGATTCCACAGGACGAGGTTCACTTTTCTTTTTCTTTTTTGTTAATTGTAACCCAATCTTCTCACCCAATTCATCTTTGACTACTTCATGTTACAGCGTCGGTACCTCCTTCTTGCTGTTTAGCAACGTCCTTTATTGTATTTTTCATGATTCATTCCTTCTACTCCAACTAAATGAACTAGTAAAACATGGAGGATAATTAAAATTTTCCACGTTTTTTTTAATAAATATAATCAATTTTAATTTTTAAAATTATTTTTATATTCCTTAATATTTGTGCAACATTAGAAAGATAAATCAGAGTTTTATTGAGTTCCGAGAAAGCTAAGGGTTCCATTATGTGAGTGTATTTGAGGGTGTGTATGAGATTACTTAATAAAGAAAAAGGATGAATGAGAGTATTAGGAAATTTATTACTGCATTCTCAAATTTTATTATCAGATTTTTTTTGCTTAATTCTAACTATCTTCTCTGGGTATTATATTATTTTTTGTTCTTTAAAGAATTTTATATTCGGAATTTCATCTAGTTCCTATGTCATTCTAGTTCTTCGTGACTCCGTTAATTTCTTTACGGTGTCAAATTTGAACAAGTAAAAATGGTTAAAAAGTGAACAAGTAGTTGATCCCTTGATGGTCAAGAGAAGAAAAGTCAACAAGCTGGTGGCCACCACATTTATATATATTGTACACATGCACAACTGTTTGAGCCAATTCACCATACATAACATAACCTGTTTCTCATTCCCTCTTTCTTCCTTGTCTTTCTATCTGGTTCTCATTTTGTATTACAACTTTGTCAGTTTCAAATAAGCTTCAAGTTTTCGTGGTTCGAGTTCTCCTGAGGAAACTGTTATATTCCAAGTGCGGATTCTGTTCATCGTACAGAAATGGCAGTAAGTTATTTCTCAACTTCAAATTATGTTGCAATCAAACTATGCATATGAGAAATTTTACTTGTTTGTACACTGCTCTTGTATATTATCTGTTAAATTTTGTAAACTGAATAATTGCGAAAATTTACTTTCCTGTTGCAGAAACGCCCAACGGTACCACAGTTTGGCAACTGGGAAGGAGAAAATAATCTTCCTTACACCATCTACTTTGACGAGGCTCGCAAAGCTAAAAATGGAGGGAAGATGATGAATCCAAATGACCCTATGGAGTATCCAGGCATGTTCCCTTCTTCACCTAAAGCGACGCCTTCTGCAGTTAGAAATGCTCTCCTGGAACCAATAGGTCGGAAAGCAGTTAGACCAACAGCACTTGACGGTCAGTCAAGGGAAAACGGAGATATGAAGAGGTTTAATAACGCTCCAATAAGCAATGACAATGTTAGTTATTTCTCAACATTCAAAGTCATTTTCGAACTTCAACTTGAATAACAATCACACTGCATAAGAAGAATGTTAGGGGTGGTTTGCTTCATTATTTGTTTGTATGCTACTTCTTCAAAACCATAACATCTTGTTGATGCCTTTCTCTAACATGGTGAGGTGTTAGGAGAACGGGTCACTTAACACTACTACTATAATTTATTAGACCGTGTATTAGTTTTTAATTTCACGGGCTTGTTTCATGTCTGTCTGTCAAATTTTGTATACTGAATAATTAAGGAAGAAAATTGACTTTCTTGTTGTTGTTGCAGCAACGCTCTGTGGTACCACAGTTTGGCAACTGGGATGGACAGGATAATATTCCTTACACCATCTACTTTGACGAGGCTCGCAAATCTAAACTTGGTGGGAAAATGATGAATCCAAATGACCCCATGGAGTATCCAGGCATGTTCCCTTCTTCAGCTCAAGCGACGCCTTCTAGAGCTAAAAATGTGGTCGAGGAACCAATAGGTAAGACAACAGTTAGACCAACAACACTTGACAGTCAATCAGGGAAAAATAATGATAGAAAGAAGTTCGCTGATGATGTCAATGTTAGTCGAGGTAATGGCTCACCACATCATTACCTTGGGAGTAGTGGACCAGGCTCTAATCAAGCCAGAAGGCAAAATGTTGGGTTAGTGCAGAGCATTGACCGATCACCACTCCATCCACAGTTCCAAGCAAAACGGAATGAGAAGATTAGTGGTTCTCCTGCTCGGGAGAGTAAGCGTCCAAATGGCAATGGCAATGCCACACCTGGAAGATCCAGAATGAAGCCAGTTTCTACAGGGGTTCAATATGTAAGTTTACAACTTCTATTAGGATGATAATAATATCATGAAAACCGCGTCAATTAGAAAATGCATTCTTCTACAAGTGCATTGATCCTGTCTCAAGAGGTCTAGGCCCTTTCACTTATTATCATTGTGGAAGTAAAAGGGCATGTTGTTTGATATAGCCATTCGTTGTCCTCAGATTCTTCTACGAACACATCACTGCTAATAGCTGGCATCTGTACAGTTTGTTAGTATGAGCTATTTGTTTTGTTCTCACTATTGTGATTGTGGTAGGATATTGAGTAGAAAGTTATCTCAGTATCAAACTAGTTATTGTTTAAAATTTAGGATTAATCTTAACTTCCGATTTGCATTTCAGCCTGAAAAAGGTGCTGCAGTCCCACGATTTGGAGACTGGGATGAGAAGAATCCTTCCTCAGGAGACAATTATACCCATGCATTTAACCAACTACACCGCGAAAAGATCTCAGGCTCACCTATGGTGTCAAACATGGCTGCAGAACAAGCTTATGCCACTAGGCAAAAGCAAAATGGGCACAACAAACATAAGGTCTGTTGGTTACAAAATATATCAAAATCTTCTCTAAAGACCAAAATGTCTTTCCTATATGGTTAAACATTCATCTAAGTCATCTTTTCCTCTGTAAAAATCAATTTCCAGTGGCAGAGCAAGTGGTTTCCATGCTTTGGGAAGTAAGTAGAGAGGACTTCAAGTATGTGCTACCAGCAAAGCCTTTCTATACGAAAGCAGAGCTTGTTTGAAGGATGGTATCGCATGCTTTGATATATTATCGCATGCTTCTACAGACGATTAATGACCTATTCATTGTAAAATTTTCTATCCCTGGTCTTCTATACAGCAACTGCTAAGCATTGCTTGCAGGTTTTATATTGTTTGGTTTGTATAAGAGTAAAATTATCAGTGTTTCTGTGATTGCATAATTGCATTGGTTTGTGACATTACTTGCTTATCTGCATTGGTCTTGTTTTGTCACATTACTTGTGATTAGACTTTAGACGGGATAAGCGGCAAGGTGCTGAGGTTTTACTATCTCTTAGATAAAGTTCTAACATTGCTCATGTATGATATTTGCTAAATTAAATACTCATCGGTAACTGGTAAGTCATTTATATCTGACTTTTTGAAAATTATACAGTATTTTGCACTTCAGTAATTAGAGGTGTTCTAAATATCGCCTAGTAATTTTAACCCCCTCATTCTATAAGCTTTCCGAGTAATCAAGTTTAAAAATAATTTTATAAAAATGGTTCAAAACTCTATTTGACTCTAAGTATTAAACAGAATTTGACTTTCTTAATTTTTTATTATTTTAATTTAAAACTATTCAGAAAAACCGAACGTAAAATTATATATATTTTAGTTTTTTCCCAAAAAATTGACATTTATTAGAAATTATAATGTTAGATTATTCCGTCAAAAAGTATTTAACCAAGCAATTTATATTTAAATTTTATTATTTCGGAGTATTTTACTAATCTCTTTGTATCATTAGATAATTTAATTTTATATTACCCAATTAGTTTACCTAATTAGTTATTCAAGTACTCATTTCGAGTACACTACGACTCGGCTACTCATTTTTATGGAATAAAATAGAGTCAACCAATTTCGAATTTTTAGGACTTTGATAATTAGAAACAACTATATCCTGGCAATCCCAAATTCTTGGGATTACAAAATTCCTAACAATTTCAGTCAATCAAATCAGCAACATTTAAGGTTTAGCTATGGCCACAACTGATAATCAATTTAGATTTTAGTAATACTCAAAATATATGGAAAAATAATTTAAAATAATTTAAGGACATAAAGTAGTAACATATTTGTCTCAAGTTGAACCGCAAACATTTAAATTTTGATATTAAAAATACTTGAAAATTAAGTCAAGAACATATAGAACTATACTTACGAATACGATGAAATTATCATGACTTCTTTCTACTTATTTAATAAAAAAGTCATATTATTTTGTAATATACTTGGCAAATAAATTTACATATTAAATATTTTGCGAAAAGTTATTGTACTAACATGAAGGAAATTAAAAAAAAAATTATATACCAAATTTTGTACAACTCTTTAAAGTGTTTAGTCAAATATCTTATTACAACAAAATTATAACATGACCGGAAATTGCCTTGATAGGAACAATCAAACATAAATTGGGGACATAAATGAGTTTAAAATGCATTTCAGATTTTGCTCCTCATCAAAAACATAAAATGTTTTTGCATTTTTGGTCAATACTTGCCTTTTAAGAAGCAATTTACCCACCAAAAAATTAAAAATGAAATCGGAAAAATCATATCAACACACTAATTTGGATCCTGTTCTATATAAATGGTCAAATATAGTATCGGTAAGGTGATTTGAAAATGAGTTAATTAAGGAGCATAATTAATTTACCCTAAAAAATATCTATATATATTCATGGTATTTCTTGATCACACTCACATCAACACTCTCTGCTCTTGCATATACTCACCACTCTTCACTAACACCTCCTTTCTACTTTGATTTTGGGTAAATATGTTTCCGCAGTAGCTGATGTTATATTCATCACAGATAATTTCTTGTTTTTTTCGTATTCGTTTAAACATATATTTATCGAAAATAATCTCTATATGTTTTCAGGATTTGTTCATTCACATATACTATTATGTCAAGGATGAGAGGTCTGAGGCCGAATACATGTTGCATTTGGATAATCTTCACCTGGTACGAGACTCGTTATTATTTGATCGTCTCGTTATTTCTAGTGATTATTATTTTTGAGCAGTGTCATTTTTAAGGCTATGATTCTGTTTCTTTACCACAGTTTCACTAAAATGATTGATGTTGTTGTTTAAGGGTATGTTTTGTCGAATCCACGATGGCTAGTAGCAGACGATACTCTTCTTCTCCGTTTACTACTGTTATGAAGCTGCCTATCGAATCAAACTTCAAGCTTCCAGCGCCGCTTCCAGCATGGCCACCAGGTATATAAGTTTCCAAAGTAATGGTTTTTCTGAGAAGAGTACGTATAATTGTTGTCACACAAGATGACTATATGAGCATTATAAGTTTGTCCAAATGCAATTGATTTATTTAGGTACAAGTTTTGCAAGTGGCGTAATTGATCTAGGAGCATTACAAGTTTCTCAAATCACTTCCTTGAACAAAGTTTGGGCTACTTACGAAGGAGGGCCAGATAATCAGGGTGCCACATTTTATGAACCAACTTCGATCCCAGACGGATTTTTTATGCTTGGTTGCTACGGCCAACCAAATAATCAACCTCTCTATGGATGGGTTCTTGTTGCTAAAGATGTTTCGTTACCTACGGATCCAAAGGCGCTGGCGTTGCCAACTGATTATACACTTCTTTATAATAGTGGTCCTGGGAGCAATGTCGAGAATGATGTTGGCTATATTTGGCTTCCGGTTGCACCAGATGGTTATTCAGCTGTGGGCTATACTGTCACAGCCACTCCCCAGAAGCCTCCCCTCGATAAAGTCCGGGTTGTTCGATCTCAACTAACAGAGGATGTTGAATTCGACAACTGGATTTGGGGAGGTCAGGGGTATAATATATTTGGTTTAAGACCGGTTAACAGAGGAAGTAAGGCTATGGGTGTACCTGTGGGAACATTTTCTCTTCAACTAAATGGGAATGAATTGCATAAATTATCTTGCTTGACAAATTTCAACTCTAATTTTCCCAGTATGCCAAATTATTATCAAGTTAAAGCACTGATGCAAGCTTATTCTCCAGCGGTATACTTCCATTCTGAGGAGAAATACTTTCCCTCCAGAGTAAGTTGGTTTTTCCAAAATGGAGCATTGCTTTACACGAAAGGGCAAGAATCCACTCCTGTTCGTATCGCGCACAATGGCTGGAATCTCCCTCAAAATGGTTCCAATGATGGTGCCTACTGGATAGATCTCCCGTCAGATGAAGCAGCAAGTGAAAATCTCAAGAAAGGTAATTTGCAAGAAGCTTACTCTTACATTCACGTAAAGCCTGCTCTTGGTGGCACATTTACGGACATTCAAGTATGGCTCTTCTACCCTTTCAATGGTCCCGGAAAATTTAAAATTGGGTGGTTTACTTATTCATTTAGCGAGGTTGGGGAGCATGTTGGTGACTGGGAACATGTCACGCTAAGAATCAGTAATTTCAACGGGGAGTTAAAAGGTGTATATTTTGCGAAACATGACAAAGGGGATTGGGTGAGTTCCCCTAGGCTGGAGTTTGAGAGCAATAACAAGCCTGTTGTGTATTCAGCTCAATATGGGCATGCATCGTATCCTACGGAAGGAACATTCATGCACAGGCAGCAGTTTGCACAAGAAAAAATGTTTGCAGGGGCACGAAATGATACCTCAAAAAGTGGATACAGAATGGATAGTGGCGCAAGATACTGGATACTTGGAGCAGACTATGATAGCCTCCCCATCGCAGAAGAACCATGGTTGAATTATGCTAGGGAATGGGGTCCAAAAAGAGTGTTTCTTATAGAACGTTTTTTACAAGAAATGCAAAAAAAGGTGCCTGGCATCCTGTTTAAGAAGTTAGAGCAGTTTCTGAGAAGTCTTTCCGCTGAGTTATTAGGTGAGGAAGGGCCTACAGGTCCCAAATGGAAAGATATTTGGAGCGGGGATGAAAGGATTTGATGATTTCAACTTTAATCTTTTATACCATTCCTTAAGTAATGTTTTCTTAGCTTATTTCGATCCATATTGTAATCATTCCGCCATTCCATTTAATAATATGCTATGTTTTCTCTCTCTTTTTTTCTTGGGCGTTTACTATTTACTGCTCATAAAATGGTATTCAGAGTAAAGATTCTTGTGCCTTCTTGATCAACAAACTAACTTGTGTATCGTTCCCTTGTTCAATCCCAAGATAGTAATTGCTAGTCGGATATCTCAATTATTATCTTTCACAGTGATTTGATATTTTGAAATGCAACATGATAGAGACTGAGATTCGAATTCTTGAACTTGAAGACTCGTATATCAGAACCAATGGGTCGGAGAGCAGTTGGACCAAAAACACTCAGACAGTCAAGGGAAAATTGAGATACGACGAGGTTACTGATGGTGCACTAAGCAATGAAAAGGGTGAAATGGCAAATTCGTCACTCAACTAGTACTCAACTTGCTATCAGGTCATCGAACTCAAAAAGTTTACAAAAAGGTCACTCAACTAAGTAAAATTTTCATGTTTATCATTAAATTTTCTCTCTCTTTTTTCTTTGGTGTTTACTGCCGATAAAATGGTAAATAGAGTAAAGATTCTTGTGCCTTGTTGATGAGCCCAAGAGAGTAACATTGGGTTTCAGAAACTCTGTCTTTTTTATTTTGTCCAAAACAAGTATTCCATGTACAATTATTTGTCTAAAACTTTATTGTACATTTTTTTAAAAAGGACCATGGATATGAGAACGGAGCAGTAGTTCCAAATTTGTCTAAAATTTTATTGTACGAATGTACAAGTGTCAATATATGAAGTTAAGCCACTAGTTCCAAATCCAGTCAAGTTTAGCTTGCTTAATCCATCATTTTTCAAACAAGTGACAAGGTAGCAAATATATCATCTTTGAATTTTGATGACCAGTTTAAAATCAATGTTTATTAAATTATTTGAAATTACAAGATTTTCTAGTTAGATTTTTTTTTTCATCACTTATATTTGTTACATACTGGTTGTCTGTGTGATGGTTAGCGTTCTGTATTAATATTGAACATAGGGCTCCTGTTTCGCATTAGGGCATCTGCGATGGAGTTGTCAAAATGTGTGTCAAAGGTGTGTCAAGATGTCACATGAGATGACTCGGCACTTTTGTTGGTTATTTTTAGAGATGTCTACGAAAATAGCCAATTTTTGGCACCCTTTAGTATCCTATTAAGATGGAAACAATGTAATATGTCATAATAAATATATGTACCTTCATATCTATGTTAAATAATACTTGTATTTGAATAGTTCTATAATTTTGAGTGGAGTTGTTGGAGTAAATTTTGATAAGAAGGATGTCAAAAATACAATTGAAAAAAGACACAATAATTTATCAATATTATCGATGAGTTGTTAATATTGACAATCTTCACTTAGCACCTCCATTGGAGATTTATAAATGCGAAAAATAAAGATGTATTGACAGAACAAAGAGTTTGTTACATTCTCTTGAAATGATTACATAAAGATTAATATAAAGATCTATTTGTCTCAGAGAAAATCCAATACAATACTATAAGTGGTGCCATTTTATTATTTGAAACCAAATGCTAAAAATTTCAATTCCAAAGGAGTTCTATCTTTGGATGCAAATATGCATATATGCATCCATGTTTCTAAATTTGAAACCAAGGATGTATTTATGCACTCATGCCAAATCATCAAGTAACCATAAATGTCATGCATATTGGTAAACTTTAATTAAGATATAGGAGGGAAAGACAAAAAAAATTAAAATTTAAAATTATTTGGTTTTAAAATGCAACTAGCATTGGATTTGAGGTTCTATTATAGCACCAAAAAACATTTTTTGATGCCAAATTATAGTAATGACTATAGTCATTTTGCATCTAGTATTGGACTTGCTCTTACTATATATACATGATATAGAGTTCACTTCTAGCTAACTAATTTTGTTCCAATGTAGAAGGTACCGTACTTAGAGCTGACCAAATGTGCGGGTTTGAACCGCACATTCTGGACCGGTTCGTACGAAAATCCGTAATTATTCGGCCCTAACCGGGCCGATTCAAGCCCGCACAATTCGTTAAATTAATCGAGCCAGTTACGAATACAATATTAAAAAACTGGGACCACACGAGCCCGCAGCCCGCACGAGCTACACAAAGGGACTTCAACAAACAAACACAACTGACATTATTACATTTATGTACAATAAATACGTACACACACATTTAACACACGTACAATTATAGAATAATCTTGAGATTCAACTCTAGATACTTCATTCTAACTCCATTGTTTCTCTTCTTTTCAACTCTTTATTTTCCATAATTACAAGCAAGGTCAGATCAAGAACCATAAAAATAATCTTGGGTTTTCATTTTCTTGAACTTTCTTGATCTGGGAATAAAAATTAGATCTTTTTTTGGGTGTTTTCTTGATAGTTTTGTGATGGGCCGGAGATACAGAGCTGGGTTGTTTCTAATTGGTACTGTTGTTATTATATGGGTTTCTTTTGCAGAGGTTACCAAGTTGTCAATTTCAAATTTTCAATTGTTTATCATTTTAGTTGTCACTTTACTACATCTACAAAATAAGTCTCCAACTTGTCGGGTCAGCTCTGAAATATCTACAAAATAAGTCTCCATCGGTTAATCGATGCGGTTAATCGTGTGTCGGTTACGAATTTGTTTACCGCGGTTGAAATCCGGCTCGAGCCCAATTCGTTATTAAACGGGCCGGTTCAATGTTGATATTTCGAGTGCCCACCCCGTGTGCGGCCCGGCCCAGCCCGCACGAACCGCACAAGTGGCCAGGTCTCCGTACTCATTCAGTGTTGTGAATAACGCCCTCGCCTAGGCGCAAAAAGCACAAAAGCGCAGTCCAAGCGCTTGGAAATATATGAAGCTCGTCGATTTCAAATAAGCGCACATTTATGCCCCAAACCGCGAAGGGCGAAAAATCATGAAGCTTTGAAAAATCGGGTTTCATTGCATTTTAATAACAAAAAATAGGGTTGTATTCAGTTAAGCCCCAATAATATTAGCCCAAAATAAAGTGTAAAATATTAAAAGCCCAAAATAATTAAGGATTGTAGCAGCTTGTAAAATATTTTAGAATTTTTTTAAGTGTGCACCATGCTACAAAGAAGCGTGTGCCGCCTAGAGCCCTAGACTCCAGGGAGCGTTTGATTTTTGTGCGCTTAATGCTTTTGATAATATTGATCTCATTATCCCCTCTTAAAAAACATCTTCTGCAATGCAGCATGATTTGCTTGGACAGCCTGTGCACTAGAAAATTGGGGTGTATAGACCAACCGTTCAACCGTATTAACCGCTCACAACTAAACCGTATTTTAGGGATAATCACGAAATACGAATTGATTGCGGTTGAAAATATTAATAATCGTTTATTTGCAGTTTGGATGTGGTTTTAAAATTTTAAAAATTACAAAATCACATCCGCAAACCGGAAAATAAATTTATAATAAAATATTTTTTATAGTAGTTGAACTAATAAGTAAATACGTTTATTTTGTCAAAAATTTTATTATTAAATATTATAAGATTTAAATATTAGCACTCCTTTTTTTACGATCCTAGTCCACTATTTCAAGTCTCAAGATTTAAGTTCAATTAGTCAATTCATGCCCACCCATTACCTCATTCTTTCTATTAGCCACACAGCTAACTCTCAAGTTTCATATCCTATCTCTAAGACTCTCACTGCACTTCAGCCCTTCACTACTTTATACTTTCATTTTTTTTTAATTTTCAATATTAACTTATCAAATAACTCGAACATAACTTCATTAAGTTTTTTATTTTTTTTATAATTCTTCATGTTTTATTTCAAATGGTTGAACCGCAACCCGAACCGTAAAACCGTAATTCGTAATAGCAAATGATGCGGTTAAATCTCAGCTACATTGATGAAAATTTTATAAAATCGCTCTTCGCGATTTGGTTTGACTTTTACCACAAAACTGATTTGATCCAAATCAGGTACACCCCTACTAGAATTACCTTCATCAGAATGACCATGTTTGACACAAAGATAGGTAATAATACCAAGTTTTGCAGCACAATTTCAGTGCAAAACTTTACTCAGACCCTCGGTCAAAATATCAGAAGCATTGTCCTTAGAAGCAATCTGTTGAATGGAAACCAACCCAAGCTAAAAATTTTCCCTTATAAACTGTCAATCCAACTCCATATCCTCGAACGACCAATAAAAAAAATAATAGCCTATTACTCTATTGTCAATAACTCATTAGGTTTGTACTTAACTTAAAAGTACTATACATTTTGGGAATCTAATAACTAAATTTATGAAAGTATTGCCTGTTTTTTCTTTGAAGATTGGAAGTTGGAACATTTCTTCACCGTCACATTTCTAAAAATGATTTCGCAAACAAATCTTATAGTTTTTTTACAAAATAAGATCTTCAAGTCTAGTGAAACCTATGACAGTCTTGCAGCACGAAACCTTTCTCGAATCTACGTGCAGTCTAGTGATTCATTAATTCTTATAGTTTCCGTCTTACTGGTTAATAATCATGAAATCTAGCATCTAGAGTCTAAAGCGGAGAACATGTTGGCTTTTAGATGAGCACTAATGATTTTTCACGTTAATGGTCATATAAAACTCAAACCCGATACAATTTATCATTCAAGTTGATCCTATACAAATGGCAAGTCCCAACAACCCAAGTCAACCTAAATGTAACATATAAATTTAGTCCTAAGAATTGATAGGAAGGATATGACAACCCGTGTCAAATCCTGATTCTGAAATAAGCTTAAGCCTACTGGACTAAATACAGCCAACTTGGATAAACAACAAGCCCACTACATGCCCCCAAAGATCATGATTTGTTGGTACACAAATTAGTAGTACTTTGTCTTATAAACTGAAAAAGTCCCAAATCTTCTCGATGTGGGACTAGAGTGTTACATACTCCCCCACTTAAACTCCTAACATCCTCATCAGGCTAAAACAGATAGCCCATAGGTCTGGATCGGTTCTCTCTAGCCATTGTGGGATAATACCGGCTGGCTTTGTGTCCTCGCCTCCAGATCTTTGTCAGTTGTGGTATAATATCACCAGCGTTCGTCTCCTCTACCTCCGGCAACTTGATGAATAAAGATTTGGAGAGTCGGCTCTGATACCATATGTGACAATACGGGTCAAATCCTGAGCCTTTTTCGAAAATCGGGTCAAGTCCCGATTCCGAGTCCGAAATAAGCCGAAGCCTACTAGCCTAAATGCAGTCAACTGGGATAAACAACAATCCCACCACAGGCCCACAAAAGATCAGGATTTGTTGGTGTACAAAGTAGTAGTACTTTTCCTTATAAACTGAACAAAATTCCCAAATCTCCCCGCAATGAGACTGGGGTGTTACAAAGGAGCAATGAAAAAGATTAATAAACTCGAGCAAACAACAGCCTGAGAATTATACAAGCAACAGAAATTAGAAAGAAATGGCATCAAAAATCAAACCTGAAGCACGGTATGGGCCAAGTCGTAATCTCCATTAGAATAGCCAGTTGGGCTGGTTGGAGCCAATAAATCATTCCCTTCCAAGTCATCCACCTCTTTAAATATCTGAAAGCTAGAAAGAATAGTGTTAGCAACAACATGATAATATAATGAAATTTATACAGGATGACCAAATGAGTGATTGAACCTGCACCATCAGTGGCTAACTGATCAGCACTAAAAATCCAGTTATGCTCTCTTTCACCTGAATAAAAAAATTATAAATATGCATCAAGTACCTAACATAATAAAAATGATAGATCACACATCGACAAAATCAAATTTCCAATCTGCAAGACTAAAATCTCACAATCACTTTCAACATGCACTGGAATAAACTCAGCACATTCATAAAATACATCAAAAAGGTGTCCTCATCTCCAGTATCAATCTTTAAGAGGAAATTGAAAATCAAATATTAAAAATAAATAAATAATAAAAATACAGAAAAAACAAGTAAAACTCAATTCCTGTATCAATAAAAACATAAAAAGGTATAAACACATCTCAATTCTAGGATCAAGTAAAGTAAAAACAAATCCAAATTATAACATAAAAACCTGAGCAAACATTTTCACTATTTCATCCCCATTTTCTTTTTCTTGATCCTCTTTCTTCTTCATCATCATCATCTGTTTCATCCTCCATTATTTCATCATAATCCTCATCTAATTCATCATCATCATCTCTTCTTCTTCTTCTTCTTCTTCTTCTTCTTCTTCTTCTTCTTCTTCTTCTTCTTCTTCTTCTTCTTCTTCTTCTTCTTCTTCTTCTTCTTCTTCTTCTTCTTCTTCTTCTTCTTCTTCTTCTTCTTCTTCTTCTTCTTCGTCCGATGACATTGTTACACCTGCGTTTCTTTGCTGCCATTTCCAAACATTTTTGCCTTTCTTTGTCGATCTTTCCAAACTTTTATTATCATTTTAAATTTTTAAGTTTCTTCTTTCAATAATCGTTGCATTTTTTTTTGAAACGGGCAACCCGGAATAGTGGGCATGTTCAGAAGCTCGAAAAGAATGAATTGGAATATGTATGTCCACTGTCCGGAAGCTTCTAAAACCCTTGGGTTAATTTATCTGTGATATATGCAAATTGCAAACCCTAAAGTTATTATTGCACATCCTATTTTACTGATTGGCCAGTATAGCCTTCCTTTTTGTACCTTACACCTTATGTTCTACTAACGGCCTAATTTTTAACTAATTTTAAGATGTTTCGAGATTTTAAACTGGTATCAATCTTCAAGGGAAAATTGTAATCAAAATATAAAACATGTCAATAATAAAAATAAAGAAAAAATAAGTAAAACTCAAATCCTGGATTAATAAAAACATAAAAAAGCATAAACATATCTCAATTCCAGGATCAAGTAAACTGAATACAAATCCAAATTAAAAAATAAAACCTGAGCAAACACTTTCACTATTTCATCCCCATTTTCTTCGTCTTGATCCTCTTTCTTTTCATCCCTATTTTCATCCTCCATTATTTCATCATCATCATCCCCGTCTGATTCGTCATCATTATCCCCATCTAGATTATATTCATCCGCATTTTAATCCTCTACTATTCTATTATCATCCTCATATAATTCATCAGCATCATAATCATCCCCATCTAATTCATCATCATCATCATCCCCATTTAATTTATCATCATCTTCTTCTTCATCATCCGAAGATACTGCTACACATGCATTTCTTTGTTGCCGTTGCTAATAATTTTTTGCCTTTCTTTGCTATTTTTTCCGATTTTTTTATTATCACTTTGAGTTACCTAGTTTTTTCCTTCAATAACCATTTCATTTTTTTAAACGGGTAACCTATGAATAGTGAGCATGTTGAGAAGCCCGGAAAGAATGAATTGAAACATGTTTGTCGATTGTCGGGGCTCGGGATGCTTCTTTTAAAGCATAACATAACGTAATATATAATAGAGGATATATAACTCAACATGGAAAAGAAACATGAAAATAATATTTAATGTAAAACACAGGATTCCAGAAGAAAGAAGATTGGATAAATACAAAAAATGAAAATATGGAATCAAAACTCCAAGTTCGTAATAAGTTCACAAAAAGAAGTTCATTTTAATGTTCAAGCCTCCATGAAGAAAATGTCAAAGGACTTTCAGTGTTAAAGAAATTGATTGATTTAGTATTGAAGAACTCGGGATTTCAGTGAAGTGAATTCATTTTAATGCTAGTCGGTTGTGAACCAGACCATCACACTAAACATCAATATATCAAGAAATAAAATTTCTAGTTCAAAGCCAAAAGAAAAAAAGGTTAAAAACCTGACAAAGTTTAAAAAGAGGCTACAAATAGAGAAGAATTATTCGCCTTACAAGAAGTATTTATAGGCAAACTCTTTTCTAGAATTGATTTAGTCTAAGCCTTAATCAAGAACAAAACATGTGAGCCCAAGCTTAATGTGGAGGCCCATCATGTCGAGCTCAAGAAATAAGGTCTCTAAGATTTTCCATTTTAATTGTAGAGTCCTAGATCCCAAGCTTAACAATTAAATTGTCGAGTGCTATATCTTGAACATAAAAACTGAAGTGTCGAGTCCTATATTATAAAAGGACTCACAATTGTCGAGTCCAAGCCAGAACTGTCGAGTCCAAGGAATGTTTGGTCGATTCCTAGGATGCCGGTCGAGTCCAAGCATTTGTGAATTCAAGGAAATGAAGCAAATTCAAGGATGCTTGGTCCACATGTCCAAATAGAATTGAAGTCTACACAAAAGAAGCAGAAGTTCGTCTACTTTGGTAATCGTCTTCCTCAACAACCAACTACAATAAATGAGAGCTCCATTAAAGATAATTAAGCTTGTATTTTGTACCGTTATGCTGTCGAATTTGTTGTAGCTAATCGTAATTGATTAGAGTGCATCAAACTCAAGATTTATATTAATAAAATGATATATTCCTCAATTTTTTTTGTGATTATTTTGATTCCGCACTTTAAATGAAGAACTTGAAAAAAATCGAAAGAATTTATAGGTATTGTATTCAATCCTCCCTTCTACGATACTCTGGGACTAACAATTGGTATCAGAACTTGTCGATTGACATACAAATCAAGATCCAGAGAAAGAAACTAAAATAAACAAGTTCTTGAAATTTTCTTAAAATTTTTAATTTTCAAAATTCTTCAATCTTGAACTTTTTGAATCTTAAAAAATTTTAATTCCTCCAAGATGATGAATACCCAAATGAAAGTATCAAGGTTCTCCCATTTGATCGAGAAAATTATAAGTTATGGAAGAAAAAGATGATGTTGTTTATAAAAACTTCGAATTCACCATATGTGGGATACTACTGAATGGTCCTTACATTCTAATGGAAGTAATTCTTGAAGTGTCAACCTCAACAGGTGGTAGAATTCCTTAGATATCCACTCCCATGTATGCGACCAAATACACGAAGATGGACAGAGAATAACCAATTTGGATATAAGACTTTAACTCATAATAGTGGAATCAACCGATAAAGATATGAGTCATCAAATTATGGGTTGTAACAGTGTAAAGGAAATGTTAGAAATAATTGAGCTGTTAATGGAAGACATTGTTGAAGTTAAAAAAATAGTATAGACATCCTTACGACTCAATATGAAGCGTTTAAGTTATAGCTCAGAGAGACTATGTGTTCACTCTTTGAAAGGTATGCAAGACTGTTAAGCGAGTTGATACTACAGGAAAAAACTATCTGATGCGTGAGTCAAACAGGAAGTTCATGCTGACTCTACCACTTTACTTGGAGCAAAAGAATACATCCGCTAAAGAAAGGCTGATTTTGTGACTATACCCCTGGATGTAATTTATGACAAATTGAGAACTCATGAGTTGGAGCAAGAACAACAAGCTATAATCCATGGGCCTAGCTCTGTAGACAGCAAGAATACGATGCTTGCAAAGACCACTGCACTTGTGGCTCGTGAACCTGAAACTTCAGAAGTTAAGGTTGCACCCTCCTCAACTATCAAGAAAATTCTGGAAGTTGAAATTGCTCAAGGTGAGCCTGAAGATGAAAGTGAGTTTATACTCAGAAAGAAATTGAGGAGTTGGACGACAAATCAATGGCTTACATGGCATCAAAATTCAGTCATGTTCGATTGAGAAGGAAGCCTAACTACAAGTCAAGAGGTTCATCTGGAGAATTTCAGAAAGGAAGCTACTAACTAGGATCTGGTTCCAAAGGAGGGCACAAGTTAAGCTGGGTGGATAAAAGCAAAACAAGATGCTTCAACTACGATGAATTGGGGCATTTTGCATCTGAATGCAAAAAACCTAAAGAAGCAAGAGGACAAGATTTCTATGAAAGAAAAAAAACTTACGAATATCTGAATAGAAAGGGAAACCATACGTATTTGGTCAAAGAGGAGATGAATACGAAGATCTGAAGAGACAGAATAAGAAGCTGAAACAGAAGATGAATACATATTTGGTCAATGAGAAAGGGAAACCATACATTGCTGAAGAAAAAAGCTAGGATGATATTGATTCGGATAAAGAGGAAAAGTATGTAAATCTTGCTCTTATGGAAGACTCTGCAGAAGAATCACCACAATAATCTCAATTACCTAATCTTACCACTATTAATATGTCTGAATCTGTATATAAATCTACTTTGCATGAACTTACCTTAGAATTGTATAATGTTCATACAAGCATGCTTGCATATGCACTTGAAAATGATAAACTAGTTCTTAAGATTGAGAATCTTACTATAAAGAATGAGGAACTAGTATTTATTATTGTGTCATTAGACGATCTTAAGCAGAATAACGAATATTTAGAGAACAAGGTTAAGTGCAACGCAGAGATATTGGCCATACTTAGAACCCAAATTGTTGACCTAGCAAAGAAGTTACATGCCTTTAAGAATTCAGGTCCAACTCAAAAAGAGATAATAGATATTCAACGACTTAGCACTAAGGTTACAATAGGACTTGATTATTCTAAGAGAGCTGGTAAGAAACATGTTGGTGCATCAGAGTCAAAAGAGCTTGTCTCTGAAAAGGTACCATTGTTGTTATGGATGTAGCATCTCCGTTGTTCACTGAACCTGTTTCAGAATCTTTGGATGAATTGAGTTTGTTAATCAATGATGCCACGCCCCCAACTTAAACAGCAAATTAAATATAACTATTACAACATTTTTAAAAGAAGAATACACAACCAACTCCAAGATCTTACAGTTTAGGGTTTGGAACAGCCCAACACTACCAACTATTACATCTGATTTTAAATACCGAGTCCTCACACAAACTATTATTACTTATTCTACCTGAGCTCGAACATAAGCATCAGCATCACATGTCTTACGGGCAGTCTGCTTGAATCTAACCATAGCTGCTAGCTGTAATATCAGGGTAAAGCAAGAAGTGAGCCAAATGCTCAACAAGTGCTAATAGTACGATACAAAACATAAATCGAGATATAAATTAAAGAATGTCAATGGGAAGACATAATCTGAGATAACGAGAGATAAAACATTGGGTAATGGCATCATTTTTACTTGTATCAAAACAAATTTCAAAAAATCATGTCTTAATCAAAATCATTTTAGGACGCTACGGATTACAGCCGGTGATCAGCCGCGAAGTAATCCCGAACCTCGTTGGGTTCTAAAATATTAATGGGAATCCCTGGGCAACTTTTAAGCCTAATATAAGTGTGGAAAGGACTCGTGTCTCAGTCCAGATCCACCATTCAAAGAAAACATTTATCCCCCTTTGGGACTGAAAACCCACATTTTTATTCATTTCAAAAAAAAACTGATGCCGAATTAAGACAAAATCTTTTTTTATAGTAAACATCTTTATCAAGGGATTATATATCAACTCGAAATACGGGAAATATGGTATTAAATCTCAGGGACACGATTCACAAAACTATACTCTATTAAAGTAACTGAATGGTTTTCATATATCAAAGTTTGGACAAGGGAATTTAGTGAGGCTATTGGATATCATAAAGGGAAATGCCAAATTGGGCTTAAAGCAATGGTTTCTCATCAAGGTTCAAGTGCTGGATCTTCAAGGATGTAAGCTTCATGAATACTAAGGGTGTTAAGGTATGAAGAAATGATTTTTAGCTCAGGATATATCAGAATTGACAAGCTTTAGGATAAGAAAGAGGGGTATCAATCAATTAGGGACAACTTTGATAAATATCTGGCTTTCAGGTATCAAGGTAAGGTTCTATATGGGTTCAAGTATCAGGATGAGATATCGATACTTAGGAATCATCAACATGTTAATCAAGAGAATCAACTAAGAGTGGTAACTACCCTTTCCTTTATCATGGCATTCAAATTAGTTTAGTATACTATCATGAATAAGACTTTTGAACTACTTGCAATACGTACTCGAGGGTTCATGGCATTTCTATATGATTCAAAGATAAACGTAAGATACGCTTGATTTAATATATCAAATGACAGGGATAGTTGTAGCAATATATGAATTATTAGCAGTAGATACGAAGGTCAAGTTGAATCACTTGCCTTGAGAAAGGCTGGTCTGGTCTGACTGGTCACTCGACCTTTATGGCAAGTTTTCCCTCGTCTCGAGATCCTACATAAATAATAATCCTCATTATAATATATTCTCACTAACTTGACCTATTTACAACCCAAAATTAAATACGGATGGCACTTAGGCCTGTATGCACCTAATTATATATTCACTTTTAAATTACGAAAGTACACACATAGCCACATAATCACATATCATATATTAATACCAATAACACTATATATACCATAATGTAACACTAGGCTTGGATGATCTCGACTCACAACTTAAGTCACTTGGTCGCTAAACTAGACAAGGTCTTCTAATTTTGGCTTCCTAACTCGATGTGCCTTCCCTAAACTATCCAAAACCTATTGACCCTCACTTGTGCCTTTTGCTCTAATGACCTTATACTATCTTACAACTATGGTGGTCGACCTAATACTCACTTTTAAGTGTTCTAAAACTATGTGATAAGTGAAAGTGCTCACTGGTGCAAATTTCAGAATGACAACTATGGTTTCTTGAGTGCATTAGACACTCTTAAACTACAAGTTTTCCTTCAAAACTTTTACACAAGACTCTCCTGACCTAAGGGCATCTCACAAACTTGATGTGGCTCAAGGGCCTGGCTTGGGCCTTCTTGGGCCTAAGCTAAAAATCCAAGGTTCCCCTGTTTTTCTGGGCAGAAAACGCCCCGACTTGAATTAACTTGTGACACATGGTTCTAACTCATATCCTATGAACTATTGTTGGAAAAACTTCTCTGACACTCCCTCTAACTAAGGCCCAACAGGGTCTAATGAGGGCCTACCCATGACATGGTCAAATCTCCCTATTTCTAAGTTGCAACAAAACTGTCCCCTACTGGACAGATTTTGTTATTCTACTTGTGCACCTAACCAAATGACATGCAAACCTCCAACCAATACCTAAAACCTTTTATATACTCCCAATACTAACTTCTGGTGGCTTGGGCCTCAAAGTGCACATCAATGACATGATCAAAACTCACTCTAAACCTCAGGGTTCTAAACTGATTTTCTGCAGAAACTATAACTCTCCTTTCTCCAAGGTTTTGACTTGACAAACTCAACTACCAACATCCCAATACTCAAACCAAGACTTAAACATGGTAATATACTGAACTAACTCCCTTATTCTCAAAATAACCTTGGGTGAGATCATCCTTACCTAAGGTATAATTATGGCAAAACAAAAGAAACTACACTTCACAAATCACAAATCTTCATGCTTTTGAAACAACAAGATATGCATTTTTATAAAAGATAACCATGAATTATTACCATGCAACAAGAAGTATAAATCAATATTAACACATTATTCCTACTGAAATTAAGGCTCACTAATAAAATCTTTCCAAATGATCAAAATCTTACAACATTCTAAGAGAAATCCACATGCATGCATGTCTTCGGGTTTTGCAAACCAAAACAATACATTTTCTACATATATTCTATCATAAAATTGACATGCAAGCCTAGAATAAGCTATACCTAGATGATCACTTAGCATGCAAAGAGTTTTATCAAATTTTCACCACAAAATTCAAGTCATTATCACATAAACATGCAAAAAAATTGATTTAAGCAACAAAAATAGTCTTAAGGACCATTCATTCGGCTCCCATATGGTCATGGCCGAATAAAATGGATGGGAATAGCCATTTAATTATCAAGAGTTTCCCTCTCAATACTTGGCACTTCTCCATTCCTTGTAGTCCTCTCAAAAATAACCCTAAACTCACAAGAATCAAGGTTGTACTTTGAGTTTCAACTAGAACCTTAACATGCAACTTCAAAACTTAAACTTTCTATTCAAAACTCTTTGAAATATGAATGATCATGGTATGGGAAATAACATTTACTTGTATAAAGAGTAGAAGCTTGGTTGAGGAATGAAGAAAAATGGGGAGGGGTGGTTCTCGGCTAAAAGCCGAGAGTGAGGGGGGAAGGAGGGCCGAGAGGAGGGAGAAGGGAGGGAGGAGAGAGTGAGGTGTGGGTGGAGTATGAAAATGATCATGACACTTTGCTTGTTTTATGGTATTTGATTTGACAAAATTTGAGTGGAAAGGAAAATTGACAAGACTATCCCTCCACTTATAATTGGTTCATTTTGCATGCAAGGGTGAAGAAGGAAATTGGCTAGAAAAATAAGAGTTAGTGGGGTTGGAATTATCCTCTTTGTCCTTGAAAAGAATGAGAGGGTGGTTTGCATGCAAGGGCTTTCTTGTAATTTGCTAAATATGACAACTAAAATTTATAATGATTTATTTTTATAAAATAAAATACAAGTTCAAAAATTATAAAATTTATACCATAAAATAACTTGGATTTTTAGAGACTTTATAAAATCATTTTCAAAATTTGTGAACAAAATACCTTTTAAAAGAAAATTTTTCCAAGGCTTAGAATATTCCTTATAAATCAAAAATAAAGAAATTAAATAAACTCTTGCTTTGAAAAATCATATACTACATAAAGCAAATTTATAATGCAGAAATTTTCACTCACACAAACGTACAATCATTGAATATATTTCATTCGGCTTTAATATTATACCAAATCCACAAATAATATTACATGAAAATACCGGTTGTAACAAATGAGGAATGATTATTGAGGATAATGAGAAGAAGAAGGTAGAGGAATCCCTTAAGACCCTAAGGTTCCAATTATGAAGGAAAAACCCAAAACTGACCAAGGTATCAAGGTGGATAAATAAGGGCATGACACACTTAAGAGATCAGAGTCCATAAATGATTCTAAGGCTGATGAGAGTGTTAAGGTGAAGTCTAAGAAGAACAAGAATAGAAAAGTAGGTGTGAATAAGAATTCTAATTTTGTATTTTCTTCATCTGCATCTAGAAAATTGTATAACAATTGTAATTATGTTGGACACCTTACAAATGCATGCACTAAGGCTAAAGTAGAATACGTTTCATTATTTATTATGCCTGTAATGCCTAACATGCGTAATTTTCATGAGCCTTGTGCTGTAGCGGGTTGTATGTTATGTGTATTTATTATCATGTCTAAGTACTTTAAAGCCTTTCATGCAACTGCTAGCACTTGCACTGACACTACAACAAGCATGAGTAATGAGCGCACACAGGAAAAGACTATAGTACCTCCTAAAGTTGGGAAGGTTACACTTGTCTCTAAGTCTGATGACAACACTATCAAGACTAAGACTAAGAAGAAAATAGTCAAGGTGAATGTGTTGATCCCTTTACAACTCCTAAACCTTAAGGACCCAACCATGTTTGGGTACCAAAGTCTTCTTAATCAATCTGCGTTTGCAGGGTAAGGTACATGGCATGAGAAAAGTCCCTGCTCACATGTGTGGTTGAGAAAGCTGGCCCTATAGTTACCTTTGGAGATGAAAACAAAGGATTTACTATGGGATATGGCAATTTGGAAATCATGAATCTCATCATTGAAAATATCTCTCTTATGGAAGGATTAAAGCATAATGTTCTGAGTATCGGCCGGTTTGTGATAAAGGGTACAATATTGACTTCATGAAGGAAAGGTGTTTAATCTCAAATCGAAAAGATGATAAGCTTGCTTTACAGGGAGTAATGAAAGGTAATATATTCGTAGATGACTTGAGTTCAACTTGTGATGGGGATAATGAGGTGTTTCTATAGCAAAGATTCAGTAGATCAAAGTTGGCTATAGCAGAAGCTCTCACACTTAAATTTCAAGATAATGAACTTACTAGTAAATAAGGAGTTGGTGAGAGGTCTACCATAGATGGAATTTCCGTCTAGAAGGACTCTGTGAAGCATGTGAAAAAGAGAAGTCAAAGAAAGCGTCACACAGAAGCAAGGAAATGACAAGTATCACTGAACCTCTTTAGTTGATCCACATGGATTTATTTGGTCCAGTAAATGTGTTGTCACTATCAAGGAAAAGATATGCTTTATTGATGGTCAATGAGTACTCAAAGTACACATTGGTGTTGTTCTTACAATCAGATGATGAAGCACCATGGATGATTGTCGATCAAATAAAGAAGATTGAGATGGAAATGAAAGTACATGTTATGAAGATCAGATCAGATAATGTAACAGAATTCAAGAATGCATTTCTTAATGAATTTTGTACTGAGAAAGGTATTCGAGACAGTGTTCAGCACCAAGAAATCCACATTAAAATGGAATGGTTAAAAGAAAGAATTGTACCTTGGTTGAAGCAGCAACGATTATGCTAAGTGAATCATGACTTCCTACCTACTTTTGGGCTGCAGCAGTCAATACTAGGGCTGAGCAAAAAACCTAATAAATCCGAAATCGAAACCAAATCCACTAAAAGCTGTTAAAACCGATCTATAAAATACCAAACCACAACCAAAACCGAAAAACTAAAAATCAAAACCGAATATCGGTTTCGGTTATAGGTGGAAACCGAACCGAAAAAACCTGACCCGATACTTAAAATATATTTATTAACTATTTTTATATAGTTTATATCAACTTAAATATAAATAAATACAAATATATTTTAAAATTTATCTTATATAAATATTTTTGTTTGGGCATAGCACAGGTTATACGATGTGTGTTTTCCAAGTATGTCCATTGTCCAGTGTGTATTTTTTTTTGCTTGTTTTTCCCGGTAAGTGCACTACTATACCCTGTTTTGCATTTTTATCCGGGGAAACATGCAGAGACCAGAGACTAGTTCTCACTTTTTCTGTAGCTTAGCAAATTTTAATATAGCAAACATTAATATATAATATATTTTTAATACCTTTTTTTAATCAAAATAATATGTTGTTCCAAATTTTACTCAAATTTTAATATTTATATTTGACTCGGTTTTAAAACCGATATTAAACCAATAATAATCAATCCAGTATTTTATAACTGAAACTGAACCGATGGTTGTGGTTTCAGTTTCGGTTTTTGATTTTAAAAACCGAGAGTATGTGTGATTTCAGTTTCAGTTTTAGCCTAAAACTGAACCGATCCGCCCGCGCTCTCCCCTATTCAACGCAGCTTGTTACACTCAGAATCGTATCCTGATTAATAAAGGTCATGATAAGAATTCTTATGAGATTATGGCTGACAAAACACCAACACCAAAATAATTTCATGTATTTGGAGCAAAATGATTTCTGCTTATGGAAATAAGCATCTAGAAAACTTTGATGCTAAAGTAGAAGAAGGCATATTTCTTGGCTACTCTCTAGAATCCAAAGCATACAGGGTGCATGCGATTGCTGATCAAAAGGTAATTGAAAGACTTAATGTAACGTTTAACGACACCAAGTTGGCAAGCCTGCAAAGAGAAAAAGATTCTAAATCTCTGGAATTTGAAAATCTTTCAGATGATCCTGATATACATGTCATTAATGGCAACAATGATTCTAGTTCAAGTGGTGATAGTGGTGGTAATATAGATCAGACGAAAAGTGTTGGGAATCACATGTGCCTTTGATGATGAACAAAACATATAGCATAATATTTCATTAAGTAGAAAGCAACTATCGATGGCTAAATTATCTTTGTGTGATAGCTATCGATAGAGTAGTTTATCTATGATAAGAATTTGTAGCATTTTTCATGTAGATCGTAACTTATAGTCATTGTTGTAATTATTCATTCCATAATCATCGTTGACTCAATGAATAAATAGAATAGAATGGTTAATTATAAATATTCGATGCCATGTAATTCTAGTTAAATGAAGTGAGCCTTCAATGGCTAAGGAGAACAGACTTTCAATGGCTAACAGATCTACTCATCAATGGATAAGAAGATCAGATTGTCAATGGCTAATGTAACAAATAACAATTGGTAGTGACTTGACATAACACATATACCAAATCTGATTGAGCACATGGGCTGATAAAAGATCACAGTTTGAAAAATGGAAGCCAAGAAAAAATGAACATGTGATCTTGGATAGAGAAGAAGAAGAAGAAGAAACCTTCCATTTTCATGCATGAAAAATTGGAGGAATATTCACAAAAATATATCAAGATAAAATCCAGCCTCTTTTGTCAAGCCTCACAGAAAAGAGAATAAAAAAGCAATCTTGTTGGACCTCGAAGACTGGTTATGTATTGTCTAGCAAGCATTATAACTTGGTGATATATAAACCAAGTGGTAGCAGTGTATTATCTAAAAAATAAGAAACTAGGGTTTTCAACAGAGCTTAGTCGAGAGCACTATCTCTTAGAAAAATGATGTAAAATGCAGCTGTGAAATTCTTGTAATTTATAAAGATTATTTTTTCAATATATTACTCAGGTGGCAAGTCAAAAACAAACCACCTGAAATTTTAATTTTTGTGTTCTTATTTCACTTTAGCAATTATTCACGAAGAAAAAGTTGAAAATCATAATTTATATTCAATCCCCCCTTCTACAAATTACTCATATATTGATTGTTGGTAAATAAAATTGATATCAGAGCAAACTCTCAACATACAGAGAGTTTAAAGATCTTGAAGTTATAAACAATCAATCCTGGGTAAGAAGGATGTTGGTGTAAAGATTCCAGTTCTTGACAAAAAAAAATTATTCTTACTGGAAAGTGGCGATGAGGCTTCACCCGATGTCTCAAGATGAAGGATTTGTCAGATGCATTAACAATGGTCCTCGTGTTCCCATGGAGACAATCACATGACTTGTAGCAGCTGACGGAACCATTGGTGTAGACAGAATAGTGGTAAAGCATCCAGACGAATACTCACCAGAAGATCTGGAGGAAATCAATAAAGACAAGAGAACTATGAACATCATGTTCAATGGTATTGATTCTGACATGTTTGAATGTGTCATAAACAATCCCACAACCAAGGATTCTGGGGCACCATTCAAATTTCTATGAGGGATCTGACAAGTCAAAGTAAACAAGAAGTAACTCCTCATACAACAATGTAAGTACTTTCACTCTATCTCTGGTGAAGGACTGAGTGAGACTTTCAACAGATTTCAAAAATTGTTGGATGGTCTAAGGTTGCATGGAAGAGACTATCTGGTCAAGGAATCAAATCTGAAGTTTTTGAGATCTCTTCCAAAGGAATGGAAGTCGACAACTGTCTCTGTCAGAAACTAATATGATTATAAGAAATACAATCTTGACAGACTTTATGGAATCTTTAAAATGTATGAGCTGGATATGCAGCAAGATGAGGAAATAGAAAGGGGACAAGGGAAATACAGATCTGTAGCCCTTGTTGCATCAAAGTACTATAAGAAGCAAGTGGAAGTCAAGATGGAATCTACAACAAATGAAGCTGAGGAACAAAGACCAAAGTCATCATAAGGCAAAGCCAAAGCTGTTGAGCTTGAGAATGTTTCCTCCTCAACTGACGAGCTTGAAGAGCTAGATGAGCACATGGCCTTTCTCTCAAAAAGATTTCTAATATGAAATTTAAGTAAAAATATTTTTCGAAGACATTCAACAAAGAATCCCACTCAAACAGAAATTTGGTTGAAAAATCAAGATTTAAATGCTATAACTGTGGAATAGCTGGACACTTAAGAATCTCATGAGTAATGAAGCTGTTGACTGTAAGAAGAAATATTGTAATCTCCTAATAAAAAAAGAAAGCCTTCATTACCAAAGAGAAGGACCAGGTGGAAGGAGGAGACTCGGATGAAGAAGATGTGTATGTGAATTTAGCACTCGTAGTAAATGATGATGGACTTGAAGTGAGTACATCAAGAATTTAGGTAATCACTACTGACTTGTCTAATCTGAGTAATAGTGAAAGGAAGGAAACCATAAATGAAATGATCTCTGAATTGTATAATCTGTATGTCTCTCTTAAAATCTCTCGAAAAGAAAATACTAGAGTTAAAGAATCTAACTCTTTACTTGTTGAGAAAAATGCTCAGTTAGAAAGTCAATTGCATGAACTTGTCAAATTGAAAAGAAATTATCTAGTAGTTAAAGGTGACTTGCTTGATGTGTTAAAGAGGGAAAAAACTCTTAAGAATCAGCTTGAATGTGAACAAAATATTATTGAGAAATGGAAAGAATCGAGAAATGCTGCCAACAAGGAATTAAATCTTTCTGTGACATTGCTGGAAACAAGGAGAAAGTTAAGACTGAACCTGTTAATAATTCTTGTATTTCTACGGATAGTGATTATTTGTTGAAAAATGAAGCTTCAATAGATAAAATTTATCCGTCGAAGAAATCAATTAGTTCTTCTAAACTGGAAAAACTTCATGAGAAGTATGGTCCAGTTAGCAAGAATTTTGTAATTGGTGAGTGTAGCAAAACCTAGCAGAACAAACAGCTGAACACTGAGCACCTATTCGACAAGCAATTGAAGGACAAGGTTAAGACTAAAGTAGAAGATAAGAAAACAAATAACAGGAATGGCAAGATTGGTATTAACAAACATAAAAACTACACTCCAGATAAGTATGCTCCGAGAAAATCTTATGCTAAGTGTGGTAGTTTTAATTATTTATATGTTAATTAAAAGTCTATGCTTGTGCCTATTATGTCTATGCCTAAGATGTCTATGCCTGCGACATATGCCTGCTATGCAATATTTTCCTATGCCTATCATATTTAATCAAAATTGTAACAACATGCCATACATTCCTAGTCCTTATTTCTCTGCATATAACATGCTATGGAACATTACTGAAATGAATAACATGTTTAATCCTCATAGGAATGTTATGCACTCACAGAAACTTGTATATGATTCTAACATCATTAACTCTGATCAAGAATCAAAGACTAAGGTGGACTCTGATTCTTCAAAGTGTAAGGGTAAAAATGGAAACAAGGCAAATAAAACATCTAACAAAACTGGACCCAAGACCACTTGGGTACCAGAGTCGGATTGAGTTGGTTTTGTTTGTGTGTAGGGAAAGAAGAGAAATATCTAGTATGTAGATAGTGGTTGTTCAAGACACATGACTGGAGATTCATCCCTGCTCACAGAGGTGGAAGAAAAAGCTGGCCCAAATATTACTTTTGGAGATGACGGTAAATGGTATACTGTAGGATATAGCGTGATTTCAAAAGGAAATATTATCATTGATCAAGTAGCACTTATTGAAGGACTCGGGCACAACCTGCTGAGTGTCAATCAACTTTGTGATAAAGGTATCAAAGTAGACTTTGATTTGGAAGCTTGTGTTGTTACGAATAAGAAAAATAACAAAGTGGTGATAACGGGAGTCATAAAAGGAAATGTCTATGTAGTTAACTTCAACTCAACAGATACTGATTCTATTACCCATCTTCTCGGTAAGGAAATTGTTGACTAAAGCTGGCTATAACATAAGAAGCTGTATCATCTCAACTTTTCAACAATGAATGATCTAGTCAAAAAGGACTTAGTAAGAGGAATTCCAAGATTGGAATTCTTCAAGGATGGTCTTTGTAGTGTCTATCAACTTGGAAAGCAAAAGAAAGCCTCTTTCAAGAGTAAGATAGTCTCCTTGATTGATAAACCCTTGTAACTGCTTCACATGGATTTATTTGGACCAATTAATGTCATGTCCATCTCCAATAAGCGATACTACTTAGTAATTATTAATGATTTCTCTAAATTTACTTGGACCTTCTTTCTTTATTCAAAGAATGATTCCAGTGATATCATTATTAATAACAACAAGTTGATTAACAATAATTCAGACTTAAAAGTGAGAAAAATCAGGAATGACAATTGAATTGAGTTCAAGAATTCAGTTATGACAAAATTCTATGAAAATGTTGGCATTCTTCATGAGTTTTCTGCTCCAAGAACTCCCTAAAAATGGAGTTGTTGAAAGGAAAAATAGAACTCTCATTGAAACCGTAAGGGCAATTCTAGGCGAATCAAAATCACCCACATACTTTTGGGCTGAAGCCATTAACACCGCATATACACTCATAATATCTCTTTAATTAATCAGGCTCATGGTACGACTCCCTATCAGTTATTTAAAGGGAAGAAACCAACCTTGGATTTTCTGCATGTGTGGTTGCAAATATTTTATTCGTAGAAATCAAGGTGAAAATATTGGCAAATTTGAAGCCAAAGCGGATGGAGGAATTTTTGTTGGGTATGCAGTTGGTAAGGCTTACAGAGTCTACAACATGAGAATCAACATTGTTATGGAATCAGTTCATGTAGCTTTTGATGACAAGGAGATTCAAGGATTGATATACCAGGAGTAGAATGATGTACTTGTATTTGATGATGAAATGGAAGACTGACAAGACAAAGCTGATGATGATCCTGGAAGAATCAACACAAAACCTGCAAATTTGACTGGTATGGAAAGAATAGTTAATCCCGAAAAGGAAGTAGTCATTGATCAGTCAAATAGGACAGTTGTTGACCAAAATGAGGCATCCATTGAAGCTCAAAATGATCTATCATTTGATAGAGAGCCTGGAACTCCATCAACTTCTACAGAAGCCTCAAACTCGGGGGAAGATTCAAGAAATAATCTTTCAAATCTTGTTCAACATAATGAAGATAATGAAGTTTCATCATTTAGATCAAATCTACCTTCACAAAGAAAATGGACAAAAAGTCATCTATTTGAATTAATCATAGGAAATGCATCTGCCAGAGTTGGAACCTGAAGAGCAGCTCAAGAGGAATGTCTGTACAATAGCTTTCTCTCACATAAAGAGCCAAAAAAAGTCAAGGATGCTCTACTGGATTCAGACTGGATTACAACCATGTATGAAGAACTAAACCAGTTTAAAAGGAATAAAGTTTAGAAGCTCGTACCTAGGCCAAAGGACATATCAGTCATTGGAACTAAATGGGTATTCAAAAATTAGATGGATGAAAATGGCATTGTTACAAGGAACAAAGCAAGATTCATTTCAAAAGGCTATTATCAAGAAGAAGGAATTGATTTTGATGAAACTTTTGCTCATGTGGCAAGACTGGAAGGAATCAGAATCTTTCTAGCCTATGCAGCTCATGCCAATTTCAAAGTCTATCAGGTGGATGTAAAAAGTGCTTTTCTAAATGAAGAACTTGAAGAAGAAGTATATTTTTTCCAACCACCTGGATTAAGGACTCAAAATTTCTAGATTATGTATATATTCTTTTAAAAGTACTATATGGTCTAAAGCAAGCACCTAAATTCTGGTATGACACTCTATCTCAATTTTTACTTAAAAATCATTTCACTAGAGGTACTATAGATAAAACCCTCTTTTACAAAAATGTCAATGGTTCCAGTATACTTGTACAGATTTATGTGGATGATATAATCTTTGGTTCAACTGATGAGAAGCTTTGCAAAAAGTTTGTAAAAGTAATGCAAAGTAAATATGAGATGAGAATGATGGGTGAACTCACCTACTTCCTTGGTTTACAAGTTAAACAAGTGAAGGAAGGAATTTTCATAAGTCAAATCAAATATGTGAATGATCTTCTAAAGAAGTTTGACTTATCAAATTGTTCACCTGCCAAGACTCCAATGCCAATTGCCACTGAATTAAAATTGAACATCTCATTAAAGAAAGTGGATATTTCTAATTATAGAGGCATGGTTGGGTCTCTGTTGTACTTGACATCCAGTAGACCAGATATTATGTTTGCCACTTGTCTTTGTGCTAGGTTTCAATTTGATCCTAGAGAGTCATATTTAATAGCTATAATAAGAATTTTGAGATATCTCAAAGGAACACCAAACCTTGTCATTTGGTATCCTAGAGTGTCTGGTTTTGATCTAATCAACTATTCAGATGCAGACTATTCAGGTTGTAGAATTGATAGGAAAATCACAACTCGAAGCTGTCAATTTTTAAGAAAAAAGTTGGTCTCTTGGTTTAGCAAAAAGCAGAACTTAGTATCAACCTCTGCAGCTGAGGATGAGTACATTACAGCTGGAAGTTGGTGTACACAAATTTCATGAATGAGGACTCAATTATCTGACTATGGATTAAGATTGGAGAAAATACCAATCATTTGTGACAACACCAGTGCTATTTCCATCAGTGAGAATCCAGGACAGCACTCAAGAACCAAGTATATTGATATAAGGTATCACTTCATCGGAGAAAATGTGATGAATGGTACTGCGGAACTACATTTTGTTCCAAGAGAGAAACAGTTAGTAGATATCTTTACCAAGACACTTGATAAATCGAAACTCACAAGACTAGTAAGTGAGCTAGGTGTGCTTAATTTTTCATAACTGATAAAATTGTCTGTTAATTATTTCTTGTTGCAGCCAGATGTTAGTGTTATGACACGTGTACGAAAAAGCTGTCGTAAAGTTTCGTTGTTCGTTCTAGTCTGAGACCGATTTCAGACTTTGTTTGTTAGTAGTTAAGAAAATCAATTTAACTATATCAACTGCTACTCTTAGCAGTTGATACTCATAACAAACATCTAGATTTTTTTTGGATTTTAGCAATTGATGAACAACTTCATCAATAGCTAGGTTCTTCTATCTTATCCATTGAGAGTGGGTCATTTTGAACCGTTAAATACGATGTTACGTGTGTCAATCATGTGTGTATATTCACAGTCATTTTTAGTAATCAATAACCCAATTTCATTTTTACAGTTACTTTTTGCATAAATTAGGAAATCTCTTTTCACTTATTTTTAACTTATTTTATGAGAGTATAAATACAAATATGATTTGTTGATTCATTCTTACACACTCTCAAGATTTTCTAAGGCAAAAAGAATACGCTCGCTCTCTCCCCCCCCCCCTAAAAGGCTAAAACCCCTTTTCTTGAAAAAACCTAATTTTCTCTTATTAAGATCATGTCCAACACCGGGTTCATCTACGAACAGAACAACTTTGTGGCTTATGTGGATGCAGACACGGAATACACCGAGTTCGTACCAATAATGGAATACATTAAGAAGTACAGACTCTTATATGCCATGCTTGAAGCTCTAATCATCTACTATGAGGTGGTTAAAGATATCTAGACATCTGCAGAATATGACAACACCAATTTAGTACTCTCTTTCACTCTAAAAAATGAAAGATATGTTGTTAACTCTGAAGTTATATCTGCATGTTTTAGAATTTCTGAAAACAAAGTGCTAGTTGAACCTACTCATGCTCAAATTGTTCAAATGCTTTCTGATATGGGTTGTGATGGATCTACTAAGAATTTGGGTAATATTGGTAGAAAAGGTCTAAGGAGAGAATTGATCTTTTTATGTTAAGCTTTCATCAAAGTATTTGCTGGAAAAGTTGGCGGCTTTGATTCTATTACTTCTGATCTGCTTAGTATGCTTTACATGCCTTTATCAGACAATTTCTTTAATTTCTCTGAGAAGATTTTGATAAAAATGGCACTAATCTAGGTAATAGAAATAAAAGAAGGAAAAATATCTATTTTTCTAGATTTATTATTATGTTGGCTAATCATTTGGTAACAAGTTTAAATATTGTGATCACAACCAACAAAATGGATAGCTAGGCCCATAACAAGAGAGTTCTTGGAGACCTTTTCAGCCTAAAGAACCATGACAATATAGTTTTTGTTCTACCACCAGGTATACAAATGATAATAAATTATATCCCTATATCTTCTCAATATCTCAATAATGCTTTGACTTCTTCGATTGCTATGGAGGTTGTACAAGGAACCCAACCACCTCACACCACATCACCTAAATCAAAAATTGCAAAATCCAAATCCAAGAAGCTAACTTTAGTAATCTCTCAAAAGATTACCGCTACAACAACTACCACACATATTATACCAGAAGGGAGTGTGATTGGAGATTTGAGTGGTGAGGGAAGGGGTGAATATCAAAAAAAAACCCAAGGATAAGATATGAGAGGATGAGGGTATGCTACCAATGCCAAACCATGCCTTGCATTCTTAAAAGGGTAAGAGCATTGAAAAGGAAGTTAGCTCATCCCAAATGGTATCCTTCAAAAAGAACTCCACTATTGAACAAAGTTCCCAGCCAGGAACACAGAAAAAGAGGGGGAGGGACACTGTTGCTTAAGACACACCTATAATACATGTATATACTAAGAAGGGTAAAACCTCCAAGGGTGCACATGGTACACACAACAGAGGCCATCTCAACTGTTGAGTCTGTGTCTTCTCAAAGTCAGCATGATATGAGTCCTGTAAATATGGAGTCACAACCCCACTCTTTACAAATTACAGTCAATACAACAAAGAGCAGCTCACATGTTTCTTCCATGAAAATTTATTTAATATCAATATCCCAAGCTGATTCTCCATCTCTAAATCTAATGGAGAAGTCCCGCTCTGAAGCTGATGATCATCATCTTTTGGATGATTTGTTTAAACATCAGCCATTTCTATCAGTCACTAATAGTAAATCTTTGCCCTTAAATGTTTCATCAATCTTCACTGATTCTACTGTAGTGACAACCTCAACTGCTATCTCATCTTCATCTTCAGTGGCTATCTCTCGGCCATTGATAAGTGTTAGTCCATCAATGGTTAGCTTAACAACATAGCCATTGATAGATCAAATTGTTCCATCAATGGCTATTACCCAGCCCTTGATAACTTATTCTGCACCAATCATAGAGAGTGTAGAAGCTCAAACAATTGCTCTAACATTCATAGGACTTCATAAAGGGAGTGAAAATTTGTATGAGAGTGAGAGGATGCTTTGTAAGAAGGCAAAAGGAGCGGGTGCAAATGAGAGGTTGGCCATTTCTTCCAGTTCAGCTAGTGAGATTGAGAGTACCACCTTAGTAGGTGAAGGTGAGGGTATGAGGACAGTGAGCCAGGGGCAGGCCCTGATGCAAGAACAGAGAGATTGAGAGTAATGCAGGTACATGAGGTACAAGGATGGAGTCTTTGGATACCACAACTTCAAATAGTGAAGCTCTGTACAAGACAGAATATCAAGTTATCTTAGATAATGTGAATCTAGATGCCTTCATATTTGAGTGTCCAAATCCAGCCTATCATATCTTAGTTGGACAGTCAAATCTGGAAGCTAAAGTTGCTCTTGGTTTGACTCATACTACATAATCAATGATGCGGGCTAAGGATGCTATCTCAAGTGTTCCTGCTAAAACTATTGATGATTTTGAGTATCATGATGAAACTAGAAATGATGAGGGAGATGATGATGGTCCCTCCACCACAGATGTTCCATACTATATTTATTCCAACACAATTCATCCATGAGAGTTGAATAAGGAATTATTGACTCGGTACCAAAATTAATTGACTAATCAATCCTCCCTCCACAATAATGCAGCGGTTAATGCAGTCATAAAAAATCCAACATCAAGCTTCATAAGCTTCAGCTCTTCCAGCACAAATAGGAGTTTGAAAGCATGATAAATACCATTAAAGAAATGAAAATTGCATACAACAGGGAGCTAGATGATAGACTGCCACTTCGCACAATGCCTACAGTTCTATCAAAGCTGAACAAAGAAAAGACAGCTTCCAGAAAGTTGGATAAAATGGACAAGCGATTAAGTATCATGGAACTAAAAATGTCCAATATTGACAAGGAAATGGGCATTCAGACAAAACTACTACGATAAATTCTCAGCTTCACGGCTCCCACTTCAT
Source organism: Apium graveolens (assembly GCF_009905375.1). Lineage (NCBI taxonomy): Eukaryota > Viridiplantae > Streptophyta > Magnoliopsida > Apiales > Apiaceae > Apium > Apium graveolens. The sequence continues at coordinate 139,937,197 of NC_133656.1, read as the reverse complement.
CTCTTGATGATAACAAAAAGGGGGAGAAGTTAGTAGTACAAGAAACTGAAAATGCTTCAAATATCCCTTCATCATCTATAACTGTCACAAGATTTACTACTCCATAGCAACTGCAGATTCAAGTGTTTGTGAGCAATGAAGAGGAAATCAAAGCTTTTGATAGTATAGCTGGAAGATTAGAATATGTCTTCAAAGCCACCAAGCAAAAACCAGTGGCCATCCCAACCTCAACCAACATTATGTAGATCATTGTTCCTGACATGTCTACAAGCAGATTAATTTAAAAGAGGTCTCCTTCATATAAGAATGAATTCAGTTCTGAGTTCAAGTTGTTTGAGGCAAGATCCCCTTCCAGTAAAAATAATCTCAAAGGAAAGAAACTCTCAGGAAATGTGCACTTTATAAGGCCCAAGCCTGATGATGAAAAGATCTTGGCTGAAAAAATCAAGAGATTAAAAACTTCATCAAGTTCTGATCTAAAGTAAATAAGAGTGTGCATATACATAGGGGGAAAGTCAATCTACATCTTTTATGGTCATGAAGGTTATGGAGAAGCCAAGACTGGGGAGTTTGCAAGAATTGCTCTTGAAGAAGCTGAAGGTGGAAAGAAAAGTAAAACAAAGGATGTGTTTACTGAACACCAGTTGCAGCTAGCCAAAGAGCTAGAAAAGGAACTGGATGATGAAATAGAGGTTAAGATTGAAGAAGAAGAAATCAATAAGCCTAAAAGAGTGACAAAAAGAAAAGAACCAAGGAAAAAGTTAAGAGCCAAAAGGGAATTATCACCAGATGAACCCGCAGTCACTGCCACTTCTTCTTAACATCCCGCGGTACAACTTCTTGAATATGTAGTACTGACACATGGGTTCAACATACATGGTGAATCAATATTTCCAAAGGAGGAACTCAGTGAGCCAGAAAATGTCAAGTTTCCCATATTTCTTGTGAAAAAGGAAGCTCAAAAGAATAAAGAGTTGAAAAGGCCACAGCCAAAACCATCAGTTCTCAAACATGTGAAAATTCATGAAGACAAGGAATCTTACATCTAAATTTCAAATATTGAGGATAAACAAATGTTTGGTCTATATCTGGATGAGATTCATAAAGTCAAAGGCTTGGATGCTGCGCACAGGCTGCCTGAAAGACTTGTGTTTAATTACAAGGGGGTTTCAATAGACAATGGCCTCCTGAACACATTCTTAAGGAAGGATTCAAGACCTTAATGATAATTTTTTTTCTCACATAAAGAGAACTGGTGGATTTACTCCAACTTCCAGAAGAATATTTCTTAATAAGATCAATCAAATAAGGAATAACAGGAATAACAAGAATACATTAGATATGAAACTAGCTATTCCTTTCACTAGAAAAAGAATTAATATTCAACCAGATCATTCAAGATGGCTGCAGAATATTCCTCAGACTCAAGAATAATCTAAATTTAGCTAATAATAATTATTTAGAATACATCATGGGAATGCTGAACACTAAAAATAAAGATGAAGAAATCTTCTATGGCTTTCTCCAATGGCAACATGGTTATAACCAGTTAAGGCAAGAAGAAGCAAAATGATCAGCTCAGACTAGAGGAACAAAGTAATCTCTTATCATTTTACTTGTATTTTCTATTCCTTTTAAAAACTCAGTAGCTTAATGAAAATATATAGTGCCTTCTTCAAAGTAATTTCATTCATAATGTGTTTAATTATCATTAAGGAGATAATTTATGACTGTTATTCCGTCAGTCATAAATTGGGGGAGATTGTGAGGAATTGCATATGCCTTTCCTGATGAACAAAATATATAGTATAATATATCATTAAGTAGGAAGTAGCTATCAATGGCTAAATTATCTTTGTCTGATAACCATCGATAAAGTAGCTTATTTATGATAAGAATTTGTAGCATTTTTCATGTAGATTGCAACTTATAGTCACTTTTGTAATTATTCATTCCATAGTCATCGTTGACTCCATGGATAAATAGAATAGGATGGTTAATTGTAAATACTCGATGTTATGTAATTCTAGTCAAATGAAGTGAGCATTCAATGGTTAAGGAGAACAGACTTTCAATTGCTAACGGATTTGCCCATCAATGGCTAATAAGATCACACTGTCAATGGTTAAGGTAATAAATAGCAATTGATAGTGATTTGACAGAGCACATATACCAAATCTGATAGAGCATATGGGCTGATAAAAGATCTCGGTTTGAAAAATGGAAGCCAAGATAAAATGAGCACGTGATCTTGGATAAAGAAGATGGGAAACATTTTATTTTCATGCATGACAAAATGAAGGGATATTCAAAACAATATATCAAGATAAAATTTAGCCTCATTTGTCAAGTCTCACGGGAAAGAGAATGAAGGAGCAATCTTGCTGGACCTCGAAGACTGTGTTATGTATTGTCTAGAAAGCATTGTAACTTGGTAATATATAAACCAAGTAGTAGTAGTGTAATCTCTAAGAAATAAGAAACTAGGGTTTTCAATAGAGCTTAGTCGAGAGCACTATCTCTTAGAAAATACTGTAAAACATAGCTATGAAATTCTTGTAATTTACACAGATTATTTCTTCAATATATAACTCAGGTGGTAAGTAAAAAACAAACCACTTGAAACTTTAATTCTTTTATTCTTATTTCACTTTAGCAATTGTTCACGAAGAAAAAGTTGAAAATCATAATTTGTAATTACTCATATATTGGTTTTTGGTAAATAACAGAAAGTCCTACTAGAACCTCACTTAAATTATTATTATTATTATTATTATTATTATTATAAATTAATTTTATAGATATATAATAATTAGGATTTATCTCCGAGAACATTATTGTGAATCAACACAAATGAATTTTCACAAAACAAATCATTTTTCTAGGAAAATGACATAGTTTCAACAATTTTTTTCATAATAATTAAAATCAAAAGTTTAAATATTTTCATAAAAAATAATAGGTTGCCAAGAGTAAAAAGGGTAGAGTGAAAAATATTTGTCAATGGACTATTTTTTCAGAGTATTTGGACTATTTCAATTTATCAACATAATGTTAAATTGGTGAAGTTTTTTTATGCTAGCATTTATACCTTTTCGATATATTTAGATCATCACATATAAGGATGTAATATTTGAAGAAAAAATTTGTAACCCAAAACTGCAAAGTAATCTATTAATAGAAGCGATTTTTTTAAAACACCATTTTTTAATTATTTTGAAAGATACTTTTTTTAATTCAATCTCGAATTCAACCAGAAGTTACTTCCAATGCAACAAAACAATTTTAGTAATATTTAGACAAAGTTGTATATCTAATTAATTTTATTTGCAAAACCATATATCTACAAATACTCTCAAAAGATAGCTATTGTGAATGAATCATATTAAAAGGTTCTATTTCCCAATCATTCTAATTTGCTCCTGTAATATCCATAAAATGTTTTAGGATAATATTAATAAAAATGTATTAGAAAAAAATTTAAAATTTAATAATGATTAGGATATTAAAATTGAATTAGACAAATGACTCTAAAATTTTGATCAAACTTTTGACAAAAAAATTTAGATCATATTTTAATACGTATAATTAGTATACAATTCAGCTATCATGTAATCATATTAACGTAACCAATATTTTATAATGTTATATTCTCATTTCTCGTCTTTATTTATAATATTGGTTATTTATACACAAATCAGCTATCTTGTAAAAATCGTATTGAAGTCATCTTAAGTCGGGATTCGTCGATACTAGACTTTTCGAAAATATATTTTCGTTCTCCATATTTGAGTTTTCTAAAAAATACATCTTGAAGAGTGTCAAAAAGCAAATTGGAATATGGTCATAATTAAGTTTTCGATCACCTTACTATTATTTTCAAAATTGCATGTTATGTGTGTATATTTGATTATCAAAAAATAGGCTAAGTTATGATATATTTTGAAATGATATGTATTGTTGCATATATGTGGTTTTTAGCTGATTATTTTTATTCTTTGATTTATGCCATGATTTGTGAAAATAAGAATAAAGACTTAGGATTGATTCACCGGGTTGTAATGACAATTTTCTGAAACTTTAGAACCGTTATCACCGGGTTGTAGTGGTCGTAGTATGAATCATGAGTTTCGAATAAGAATATTAAAGTTTATTAATAATGTTTGTTTTGTATATCATATTATAGAATTTATCGTATTTTGTTAGGCATGTATATGTTATTTGGTTTTACTAGTTGGATCGATTGGTTTCTTGCTGCGCTTTGCAGCTCATTCTTCAAATTCAGGTTTCGTGTAAGTTTGAGTTGAATAACATTAAAGTTCAAGGACTTATGATTGAAGTTGATTTACTTTTGAGTCATTGTTAGCTGCACTTTTATAATAGTCATTTTTACAACATATTTTTTATTAATAGATTATCTTTTATCTTTAGTTTAGTTTTAAATTTAGTTTTACTAGTCCAAAAATTCGGGCTGTTACAATTCCTGAGGAACCAGGATCCGAAAGATTAAAAAAACAAGTTGTAAATGCTAACGAAGGATTCCTCAAAAAGTTAAGGATTATAAATCTTTTTTAGAAATGGAATTAATATGATCTTATGCATACGCGAGGGTAAGTAAATAAAAAAGAAAGAAATTGAGTTCTTGTTTATTTTTCGATCACTTGGGAACCGTATGATATGAAAGTCTCATGCACAATTTTGAATAAGAGAAAGAAGTGAGGAATTCTTTTTCGACTCTAACCCTCCCGCTCTAGTCGTTATATTTCTTTCTGTCACTTCGAAAGTAGCTGCTTCAATTTCGGTCACTTAAATTTTTGATATTTATTTTTATTTTCTTATCTCCTAACTATTCTTAGCATGATATAAGGAATCTAATTGTAATGACTAATACAAACATAAAGCCAATGCTTTAATATTCGTCGTCAAATAGTCTATATAATTATGGGAATAATTGTTGGATACTCACTCAAGTTATGAATATGCAAGCATGATAACTTTGTTGTTATACATCCCCGTAAATTTAGGAATTTTGCTTGCATTGTAAGTTTGATCTACGTAACGAACCTGATAATTATGTAGGATTAAATACGAAAATTCTTTTTTACCCCTTTAAAATAAATAGTATTTTTGATAATTTTTCTTAATAAAATTGACTTATTTATAAAGTTGAGCAATCTTTTACTTCTAAATAAAAATAAAAAAAAACATTAGAAAATTTAATAAATATTCACAAAAAATATATACCTCACATAATTTTGTAAATGAATGTAAAAAAATGAATTAGAAGCGGGAACCGCTACACTTCCCTCAATCACAATTTACATTAATCAACATTCTCTATTTAATCACATTCACCATGTAATTTAAAAAATTTTGAATTTAATAACGTTATTAATAAATATTTAATTTGATTTTAGTTGATTCATAATAATTAATTAATTTTTAATGATTCTTGCTAATTTTAATTACAAGCGAATTTTAGTGAAGTTGTTGAATTTTTTTGTAAAGTCCTGCCGATTTAAATAAAGATTTCTACTTCTTCTTCGCGTTGTTCTTCATTCTTTTATTTTTCATCTTCTTTCAATATTTCACATCTTTTTCGTCAAATAACCGAGTCATATGACCTTTCTTTTGCCTTATATGCCACCTATCCTATTTTATCTCTTAACCGGTGTATTTTTTTTTAAAACTTTTAACTTCAGCTTATATACTATGAATGATCTGGTGTGTAAAGGTTTTGTTTCTTGATTAATCGCAAAAGTATTATTCCATCAAAAAATTAAAAGCCTAATTAATTAAAATAAAATAAAACACAAGACTTCATTCAGTCCGATAATATAACATATGTAGCACCCAAGCAACTAAATACAATAAAAAGTACATATAACCATGACAAACTAGACAATTGGTGCACAATACCGCAGTAAAATGCATAAACGAATGAACCCAATGAAATCCTATTATGTGCTTTGCTTAATCGATGTAAAGGACCAATTAAAGTTTTAAAAATGTAAGATTCCGTTCAAATCTCACCGATGGAGTTTCAATCGACTACATAGGGTATTGCCCGAATTGAGAACAAACTATAATTTGATCGGTTGGGTTCAGGAGTGTACATATTGCATGTATTTTGGCTTTTCAGATTTTATTTTGTTATTATTTTATTTATATCCCTTTTGGCATATCCAATGTCTAATTTTACTTTTTCTTTTCATTTGTCCATGTCATATCCTCGTGTCCAAATGTTAGTGACGAAAAAAAATTCAAATTTAACATCTTTTGTTAAATAATTCAAAAAAATATTATGACATGATATGTATTGTTATTTTATTATTTTAAATGAATCACTTGGATAGTCACTTGATACTTTCTAACGAGATCGGTGCGTACTTTAATGGAGGAAAGATAGAGGAGTACGAAGGTATGTTCCGTTATATAGAAGCTGAAATTGATAAGGATATTAAAAAGGTGTTCAATGAAAGTTTAGTGGGTATATAATATAGTAACATTAAGGTGAAATATATGGTAGATTATTTTAAAGAGAAAGGACTAACTGATATTGTAGTGGTCAAAGGGAATGATCGTGTCTTTTACCTTAGAAAGGATGAGGGTTTTGGCTTAAGAAAGAAAAAGAGATCATGGATAATTATTTCTTAAAAATAAGAAAATTCTCTGTAAAAGACATGATTGTTCAATATAATAGTAGTAGAATGTCTAGGGTTGCCGATTTGTGCATGGACAGAAGGCAACTTGAAGGCATTTACGAAAGAGATGGGAGAATGGCTATGCTGGAATTATGATGATACTAAGGAAATGAGTATCCATAATCCTAGAGTAACTTTACTTACTCATGATCATAATTTGGTGGATAAAAAGTTTCACGTACTGGTGAAAAGTAAATCACATGAATTATGGTTCAAAGAGCATGTCCCAAATGTTGAGGAAAAATCTGAGCAGGAGAATTCAGTATTTGAGGAGGACTCTATTTCAATTAATGATAGAGCTGGAGGAGAGTGTAACAAAGAAAAAAGCTTGATTTGAAAACTTAGAAAATATAGATTTGGGTGCAACAAAGAAGTGGGCAGTAAAGAAACTTTGGGTAATAAGCAGATACCAAATAGTTGTGCACAAAGTCAAGAAATGAATGAAGGAACTGTCATAGAAAATTCATTGGATGTAGAGGGGGATAAAATTATTTTGCTTCAGAGTAATGCTAGTATAAATTCAGACACAGTAATCCAAGAATCATAGTCAGTGGCTGAAATACAAGCAAAAAAATTATTAGTCCCTGAAGAAAAAGCAGTACAACAGGATTCATCAGAAGTTGAGGGCCTAGAAGTTATTAAATGGGTTAACATAGAAGCTGATAATTAACAAATAACTTTGATATCAAAAAACTTGGATAGTGAATCGGTCCCTTTGCAGATAGAAGCAATTATAGAAAAAATCGAGGATCCTCCTCTGGAGGAATTAATTGACTGTCAGAATTCTATTTGTGATAATCTTCGGAGACTAAAGATGGGGTAAGGCATAGGTAGGCCTAGGAAGCTAATAAAAAAATGCAACAATCCTGTTGACTTAAGACTGAGCTTGAGAGGCAATATTAAGAAAGGCAAGTCCTTGTCAAGAAAGGTTAGTGAGGATCAAATGAAGGTAGAAGAATTCCTACTAGCTAAGAAAGGTAGAGAACAAAAAGAAAGTAGTCAAGCGGGAAATGATGGAAAAGATTACTGGAAAAAAGCAAGTAACATAATGGATACAGCCATCCAAATGGGTTTGGAAGTGCAGGGTGGAAAATAAGAAGGAATTAGAGCTCTTCGCTCAGGTTAGAGGCTGAGAAAGCCTAGTTCTCGTCTTTCTCCATTTGAATAGTTGTTAATTATTATTCATGAATTATATCTTCATACTATCATGGAATGTTAGAGGGGCTTGTAGTACGATCTCCAGGAAGTTAGTTAAAGAAATGATAGTATCAAGTAGCGCGAACATTTTTTGTTTGCAAGAAATAAAATGTAAGGATTGGACCAGGATAAAACTAAAATCAGTATGGCGTTATGATGATTTTAGTTGGGTAGAGGAGAAATCTAAGGGTCTGTCTGGGGGACTTTTAACCATATGGGATTCTACAATGTATTCTTTAGAGAATCACCATAATGCAGACTGGTGGTTGTGCTATGAGTTAAGAAGCATTGCAGATAATGACACATTTCATATAATTAATATTTATGCCCCACGGGAGTTGTAAAAGAAAAAGGAATTTTGGATGCAGCTTAACCATACCTAGAGAAATCTGCAGAATAGTAAAGTCTGTTATATTGGAGATTTCAACAGCATCAAAGATGACTATGAGATGGAGAATTGTGAGTGCAAAAGGCTAGATGTACAAGGTTTCAATGATTTCATTGACAATGCCGACCTGTTAGATTTAAAAATCTCAAATTCTCAGTATACATAGTATGGGCCTGCTAGTAGAAAGAGCAAACTAGGCATAGTTAATGATAACTGATGGAGTTTAGGGAAATGGGATTTGATAGCATTATATAGGAAAAAATCAGATTACGGGCCTACCTCTCTTTGTAATTCTTAGTCAGAACTGGGGGCCAGTTCCCTTCAAAATCTATAACAATTGGTTATCAGATGGAAATTTGTTAAAAAAATTAGAACAGGTCTGTAGTTGGGGTTTTTTGATGATAACATGAACATTCCGTGTTTACTTAAAAAGGCCAGAGAAATTATCAAAGTTTAGGCCAAAGGTCTAGCAAATAATATTGATAGCAAGATAAAAGGGTTAGAAAGAAAAATTGAAAGTTAAAGAACTCCTAGGGGAAGAAGGTTGTTGGATATGCAGATCTCAATCAGCAACTTGATGAAATGTATAAGCAGAAAACGTAATATTAAGGCAACAAACAAGATCTAATTGGTTACTTCTAGGTGATAGAAACTCAAGATTCTATATCAAGCTATTCAGAAAAGAAAAAGTAGAAATTTGATAAAAAAAAGTGTTATGGAATAATAGATGGATTTCTACATCAGATCAGTTAAAAATGCATTCTACACTCATTTCAAATACTTGTTTCAAAAAAAGATCTCATCTGTTGTGCTAGAAACTGGTTCTCTGCCGGTAAATAAGATTAATATGAGTAAAGCTAATTGGTTAGAAAGAGATTTTTTAGTAGAGGAAATGGAATGGGCATTGAAGTGCTTAGGGTAAGACAAGGCCCCAGGGCCAGACGGGGTCAACATTGGAGCAATTAAATTGATTTGGAACTCGATAAAGGACAAGTTGTTAAAATGTTTTTTGGATTTTCAAGGAAGTGATAAGCTACCTGTAGGAATGAATTCCTCATTTATCTCATTAATTCCAAAGGTAGCTCAACCTAAAATGGTAACTGAGTATAGACCAATCAGCTTAATAAATTCCACAGCAAAAATTCCGACAAAAATGCTAGCTGAAAGATTAAGCTTAGTCATTGAAAAACTTGTCTCACATAATCAGTTTGGGTTCATCAAAGGACGACAGCCGGCAAACAACATTATCTTACTTAATGAATTCTGTCATAGTATGAAAATTAGTAAGGCTTCAGGTCTGATTTTGAAATTAGACTTTGAGAAAATGTTTGATACAGTGAGCTGGGCTTTGTAGAGGATCTCTTGGAAAAAATGGGGTTTGGGCTCAAATGGAAGAGCTTGATTTTAAGCTACATGAATAGTGATCGAATATTAGTGTTGGTTAATGGTTCACCTACGCCTGAATTTAGTCCAGAAAGAGGTGTACGACAAGGTGACTTTCTATCACCCATGTTATTTAATCTTGTGGTTGATAGTCTAAGCCAGATGATAGACAAAGCTTCTGAATTAGGAATTTTTAAAGGAATAAAAATTGCGGATGCTGCTACACTTATATCACATTTGCAATTTGCAGATGACACAGTCATATTCATAGAAGACAGAAAGGAGAGCATAATTACCATTAAAAACATTTTACAATGTTTTCATCTCCTGACGGGTTTGAAAATTAGAGTTGGTCAAACTTGGTTCAAGAATATTAGGTTGTTCAATTGGAATGTGGCCCAAGTTTTATCTAGAAGTAACGATAGATTTATCCCTCTAGAAAAGCAATATATTGGGACCCCCTGGTAAAAAGGTTCTCTAATAAGTTAACAAACTGGAAAAATGATAGTCTTAACATGGCGGGAAGACGTGTTCTACTCAAGGAGACACTTGACAGCTTACCAACCTACTGGTTTAACACTTTTGTTATTCCAAAAGGAGTTTGTAACAGGCTAGAAAGTATAAGAAAAGGTTTTTTCATGAGGAAAGTTTGATGAAAATGGTCAGAGAAGCAGGAAATTGCATTTGATTAGTTGGAACAAAATCATAAAAGCAAAGGAACATGGGGGTCTAGGGATAATTTCTTTGGCTGATAAGAACATGTCTATGCTCGGTAAGTGGTGGTTTAGGTGGCTTAGTTATAGAGATTCGTCATGGAATAAATATGTGCGAGCTAAATACAGCTTCTACTTGAATCATGACTTAGGTGAAGCCTTTAAAGATAAACAGAAATCTGAGATTTTGAAAGGAATAGTGAAGATTAATGAATATAAGGGTTTTAATGCATTTCTTAACGGAGATAAATTTAAATGGATCTTAAGGAATTCTTAAAAAACTTTTTTTGGGAGGACACTTGGAATATTTAGAACAAGTTGAAAATAACATTTAGTAGGCTCTTTAGCATATCAAGACTTAAGGGTGTGTTAGTCAGATACTTTTGTAAAAGGTGGAATAATCCAGAAACAGAAGTCATAATGTTATGTTTGAGGGACTTGAGAGCCTGGGAACTTGATAAAGTTGTCAAGCTAAATGAGGTGATAGGATAAATATCTTTTAAGGCAGATGATGATCATCTAATTTGGGTAGTGTCGGGAAGACCTTATATAATAAGAGACGGGAGAATGCAACTATGTGCTTATTCAAGTATTGTTGAAGGGCACTGGAAAGAAATTTGGAGGCTTAAAATACCTCCTAAAATTCAATTATTCCTTTGAAAATTCGAGCAAAGAATTTTTCCTTCACAAGTGTTTTTGATTAAGAGAACATGGCGAGCTTTAACCAATCTAAAGTGTTCAGTATGCAACCTAGCAATAGAAACTCAAGATCACATTTTCTAGGAATGCATTTTTGCTAAGGATGTTTGGATAAAGGTTTGTGCCTGATGGGGTTTTACAAAAAAATTTAATCGCCAAATAAGAATAAATATTTGGAAATGGATAAATTGGTGTAATGAACCAACAGTACGGATTTGTTGGGGTATCACTTTGGCATCCACTCTATGGTCATTGTGGCTGATGAGAAATGAAGCAACCTTCGAATATAAGTTCATGCATAATGAAGAAGTGTTTTCCTTAGTTAAAATCATAACTTGGTCATGGTGTCTTGCAGGGAAGCTAATTTCAGATTACTTTAAAATAATGTGGAATGTTAATCTGGTGGGATCAGTGATGTGCTATAAAAAGCAGAGCAATTTATTTTTTTGGAGCAATCAGTGGATGGTTGGGGTTTTACATATGGAGCGTTCAAGTTCAACAAAAATAGAGTACTGGCAGATGGTATGAGAGGGTACATAAAAAGCAAAGATGATAAGTTGGTTTTTATATTTTCTGGATCGTCTGAAGCCTCTAGTCCTTATCACACAGAGTTATTAACAATTTTATTCCTCTTAACTGCGATCCAAAATAGCTAGTGGAATGGAAAAACTATGTTAATATGTTTGGATAGTGATGAGGTTTTAAGCTTTATTCAAAAGGCAAGGGTTGGATTGTTGATTGATCTCAGAGGGATAGAAGTTAATGCAGTGGAGACATTAAAAAGAAAGAGTTGTTTTAAGAAAATAAGTAGATTGGAAAATAATGGAGCAGATGATTTGGCAAAGCAGGGGTTATCAAGAAAAACATTATTGAAAGGGTGGTATTAAACCAATTTTGGTATTAGGATATGACTGCAGGTAGAATAGTGGCACATTAGTTGGGTTATTGGGCCTTTTTAAATTTTATTGAGCTCCAGAACAAGTTTGAATCACTATGAGGGATATTAATATCTCTAACAAGTCCATGTGAGATCAGTAAAATATATTAAATATTTATTAGAAAAGGCTTGTAGAATAGCAAGGGTCTCGGACTTGGAATGTTTTAGTTTTTATATGGGAAGACGGGAGTACATTGCTGGCAATTTTGAAAGGAGGTCTCATAGCCTTCTGTCTACAATCTAATGAAGCTTCCTGGAGTTAGATAGAGGCTTCCTACTGCTGGTGCAGTCAAAATCAATGTTCATGGTTGTTTTAGAGAAGATCCTTTCCGGAATGGTAACAAAAGTGGGATAGGAGCTGTTATTCAAAGCGATATAGGAGGAATCATCTCTATGCTGGCTGGTTCCCTTCGTATAGAGGAATAACGAACCAATGAATTTTATACAATGCTTGAAGGCTTGGTTAGAGTGTACTTTGAAAATAGAAATGTAGTAGAGCTCGAAACGGATAATGTTGGGGCCTATTGGGAATGGTCTAACTCGATGATAGAAGTGCCTCCGAAACATTATTACGTAGTGCAACAACTGAATCAACACAGAGCTGATCCAAATCTCATGTTTTCCAGAAGGCCCATAGATGAAGAGAATAATGAGCTTGCGAGATATTTAGCCAGGTTTGGTGCTAAGTATTGGACTGAATTGGTCATCATTGAAAACTCTTTTGGTCGTATCACAGAGATTTAGAGCAGGGATATGGGTTTAGGCCTGGTAGATGGCATTTTTAAACCAGTGATGGAGGAAGATGCTTTAGTTCAAGCTCAGAAAGTTATCAATGAAGTTGATGAGGATCAGGTTATTAATGTTAACGCAAATATCGGGGTTAATAATGGGGCAAATGCTGCAGTTCTCCAAGATGCTATTGAGCTTAATTAAGAAGGAGTAGAAGCTGCTGGTATGGTTTTATAGGCGGGAGTAATGGGTTTCTACGTCTCAGTCTTTGTATAAAAGCCTAATCTTCTCCTAATATGGTAGCTCAATGGTCTCAGAAATTCAAATTGTTAATTATAATAGTTGTGGGGGTTTGAAGTGATAGGATATTAAATGGTGAAGTTTTTTGTTTGGCAAAGGAATGAGCAAATAGCAATGAGACTGGACATGCTGTGTGCATGGTGTCCACTTGGATGCTGGAGCTTTGGGGAGTTAGTATGCTGATTGGGGTGGTAAACATGTGTAATGAATCGTTTCAGTCTTAGGCATTTAGCTAGCTAGGTCTCCAGCTAGAGTATTTAGCTATTGTTGGGTTAGTAGTTGTTTGTGTGACGACTGAGAATTTGCGATGTAATTAAGTGAATGAAGTGTGATTTATGTGCTGTAAATATGAATTATGTGATTAAGTGTTGATTAATTTCCCTTATTGTATATTAGTATCTAGGAGCGTAATTAGAAGCGTTCCAATTTAAAGAGTCAGCTTAGGAGTTAAGCTGTGTTGTCGGGCTGTCAGGAAGAACGGAACCCGTCCTAAAAGGGGATTAAAGTATTTAAAGTGTGAATTATGTGTTATTATGTGAAATGAAATGCTTGAGTAAAGTAATGCATTCTAGTGATGTGTCGGTCGATAATGATATTGTAAAGCGTAATTGAAACGCTGAGCGTCGGGCCGTCAGGCTGAACGTGACCCAGTACGCGTAGAAAGAAATAATATAAAAGAAGAACAATTTTTATGATCAGACATGAGTTGTGATGTGTCCATATATGTGTTCGCTTGTCTGTATGCATGATTACGTGATCTGTTAATATTTTTATGGATTTAAGGGAATTATTTGATTTAAATAAGGTTTATTTAACCTTCGCGCATTTTTTTATAAAATTATCTGAGTAAGATAAAGGCATGAGATTTGTCATGTTATCTTCAAAATAGTCCTAGAGACTTTCTGAAAATGATGGACGGATTATTGATGATCGTTGTATTTTAAATTGATTTTTATGTGATAAAATGCTATATTTAGCACAAACTTGTGAAAATCATATAAAATCAACCGTACACTCAAAAGTTTATTATGAGTAATGGTTGGAAAGCTAATTTCGAGATCTACGTCTTAAAATTGTCATTCGCAATAATTTTCGACTTTCCGAGAGGGATATATTCAATATTCTATTTATATCTTATTTGAGTAAAAAGAAAGGATAAATCAAACAAAAAGGGAATTAGTAAATTACTAAACTACCGTTGGCCCTAATACAAATATAAACTCAACCCCCCCTTCTTTATTCTTTCTTTCCGTGAGCACCCCTCTCTCCCTCTCTTTCTTTCTTCCTCTCTCTCTCGAACACTCTCTCTCGGCTCTCTCTCCATCTCTCTTCTCTCTCTTGTATGCAACACCAAATACTCACCCAAATTCAAAGGTCTCACCATCCATAGCTTCTATTTTCGATATACTACTCAAGCACCACTTGCATGTAAGTGTTTATGTAAGTTTTATGAATTGCATCTCTATGGTTGTGTTCAAGGAAATACGATTTCTTGATATATGATCATAAGAGAAGATTTAAAAGATTTTGTGGTTTAAAACTCAAGAGGAGACCCGTTATGGGCACTCTTAAGTTCGACCACCACCGGCCATGATCCAATGAGAGCCGGTGGGATTTTAAGAAAATGATGTGTTAGTTGTACTAATGTGATTTTTGAGCTTTATGCCCTTTAAAAATTATATGTAGCCTTTGCATGTCTTGGTTTATTGAAGAGTTCAAAAAGGGTTTTGTACTTCCTTTGAAATTTAAGTGTGTTGATTGATAAAAGGATTGCTATGATTGTTTTAAAAGTATTTGGACTTGTGTAATTGATTGGATGCTTAAGAAATCAAATTTGAGGGTTGCATGTTGGGGTTTTGGTTCGGCAATTGTACTAATAAAAAGGGGAATTGGATTTTGTGACTTGATCTTAGTGTAAACTAAGCTTAATTAGAGAGAACTGTGATTGCATGTTGGTTTAAAAGAAGAACTAGTGATGCATGTCATTGTTTGGTCCATGAATTGTGACTTATGATTTTAGCCGAATGGAAAATGGGTCTAAAAGAGATTGATTTAATGCTAAGTGAAATGCATGCATGTTTAATTGGAAAATTTGATTAGAGCTTGAGTCACTAAGTGATGTTTTGATGTGTAATTCGAAAATTGTGATAAAAATGAGTGTTTGATTTAATTAAGAGATGAACTTGATTTGCATGTGAGCATATATGTATGATTTGGTTCGAATTTTATCAATAAAGAAAATGGTGATAGCTTAATTGTTGGATTATGCTAGAACTAAAGTTGCGTGGTGTAATTTTTGAGAAATTTGATTGTATATATATATTTATGGTTCGAATATTGTAAATTGAAAGAAAGGAAAATGATTCTTTAAAGGTTTTTGAATGAATATGTGTTTATACGAACTAAGTGAGTATTAGGTTGATTTTGTGGTTGGTATTTGCAATAAGGCCGAGTAGGCCACATAAACTTAGAATGAAACTTGATTTTTGATAATCGAAAGAATGATTGGGTGTGTATATGTAAATGTCTATGGATTTGATTGTTTGATTGTAGTATGTGGTTCGAATTAAAGAATAAAAGAAAAAGGGAACTAAGACGATTGATTTTAAAGGCTATAAGTGATAGTTATAATCGTAAAGATTTAGTTGTGTATGAATCGTGTACTCGTAAGAGTTATAATCATTTGATTTAAAGAATAGTCGAGATTAAAACGAGTATAAGTTGATTATTGAGTATATAAAGATATAAAGGCTACGAGAAAAGAATGTGTTATGTGCTATGTGCATGTGTGTATATAAGTTATACTCGTATAGTTTGAGTCAAGAGTATAACCGAGCTATCGTATTGAGTGAACGTTCCGGGAACGAGAATTGAGAACTGATTAAGGGTTTGGTTTTTATTATAGATTCAGAGCGTGAGGGCATTCAGGCTAGGAAGGGGAAAGGTATACTAGGTGGCAGTAGTTCAACCTTCAGGAAAGCGAATTCAGGCAAGTAACTCTAATTACTTGTGTAAATGGTTATAGAGAGGATATTGTTCATGCCGTGTAGAATATTGAACTGTTAAAAGAATGAACCCCTGTTATTGATTTGAGATACCTTGTATTTGATCTTGTAAACTGTTATTGATAATCTCATTGATTCGACCCTTTGGTAACCTATCTTTCCTATTCAAATTATTTGTTATACCATGAACTGTTATAAACCCTATAAGTACCTTTACGAATTCCTTGTAATGATGTTATATTCCTTGATCACCATATTCCCTATTGACCCTTGAAACAGTTTTGATTCTTCTAACTTAAGTGCCTTGTTATCATTGATTCAAGATCCCTAAAATTGCACCTTGCTTATCCTTGATTCATTTCCTTAACTTTGATTTCTTGAAATTGGATTTAAGAATGAGTTTCGACTTGAAAGAGTCCGAATAATTTCATATTCTTGGTAATGATAAAATGAATTTAGAAAACCTACTTTTTCCAACTCAAGGTTTTCCAAACGAATTCCTGATGGATTGGATTGGACGTAAGAGGCTAGTGGGACTAGTCCAGTCATTGAAAAAGGCTAGCGGGGCTAGTCCAGTTTAAGGCTGAAATTATGCCATTTGGTACCTTAAAGACCGGATGGAGGTCGATACAGGCTGATCACCCGTATTATAATAAAATGAAAGATAAAGTGGTCCAATCAAGGGTTCTATATTGATTTTTAAAAAGGAATTGAAATTTCCTACTCAGTAATTGATTCTTTGAAAATGAAATGGTTTATATTGCTTTGAAAAGAGTTGATTGCGATATTGTGCAGCTTATAACTTGTGAACCCTGATTTTATTCTGTTGATCATATAGCTGATTCCTTATAATGAAAAGATTGTCGCTTTTCTTTTTGAAAGATCATTTGTGATCACGATAATGATTTGTGATGAATGTTGGCTTTCACCCTGCTTTGAACCTTGTTCCTTGAAAGCCCCAAATTTTTCCTTCATAACCCTTTCTTAACCCGAAAGATAGAAATCTGCCACCTAGATCTGATAAAGTAGAATGCCCTGAGATTGGTAAAGTATATTGTGGATTTTATATCATAGAACTGCTTTATAGTTACTTGCTAAGTTTTATACTCATATATTTTGTTTTAATCTAACCATGGCAGTTAAGTAATAAGATGGTCAGGCTTAGGCGCACTGCTCGTAAGAGCGTACCTGGTGGTCCCTATCGTGTTGAGGGCTTCTGGTTGCCAGAGCAGGTAGTGATGTTTTTGAGTGAGCAAGCACTTAGCCAGGGAAATGTGAAGATACAATGGGTTATCTGTCGGTCCCAAACCGGGATCGACTATGTATATTTAATATTATTTTGGGGTTGTAAGTTATATTTTATGGTTGGTAGTTGTAATCTTGTCTCATACTTTATCCTATTTGATCCTGTTAGTAGGTAATCGGGGTTTATGCTTATTTAATTAATAAATTAAAGGTGTGTGGGTCCTCATTTCCTAACCCCGAGATTGAGGGTGTCACAGTTTGGGCTTCCCTCATTTGTCTGTCTTGGTTTCTCAGTAGTTTGTTTTTTAGTTCGTGAGGTATATTTGTTATTGCAGTTGTGTTCTTAAGTTGCGTTGAACCTTCTGATGTAATATCTCTACTATAATTTGGGACCTTCTGTTTCTAATGAACTGGCCTTTAAAAAAAAGAATACGCGTAAGGGGATCTCATCCAAATATTTGGTAGTTATGATCCATGTACTGCCAAAACAATTTCAACTGTTGAATCTTAAAAGATAACATCCTAACCGTCAGATTATAAAATTAGATATAATAATAAAGTGTAAATATATTCTGACTTTTAATGCTTCACAAAGCCTTCTAAAATTAACGGTATTCTAAATTGAATAGAATATAAGATTTAAACCAAAAAGAATTAGGCATTCTAAATACTTTTATTACATCTTACGGAATTCTAGATTGAATTGAATATAAGATTTAAACCAAAAAGAAGTAAGAATCCTAAACTGAATATAATTATAATAAAATATCTTATCATATCTTATTAGAAAAAAATAAAACCTCTAAAATTAATTAAAAAATTTCTTAATACAATCATGAATATAAAATGATCACATTGTTCTAATATTATTCAAACACGAGAATACCATACAATTTCCGAATACGGTCCTAGATAGAATATTATTAAATATTTAATCAATTATAAATATAAAAGGACAGTTCTACTAATCCTCAAATACTAAAATATGATGCAATGGTATAACCGTAATATGATTAAATATTTTACTATATATAGCTATATAATATACATGACAAAAAAATAATCATATTCAAAATTCGTATATCTTTCAATATCTGCATATTTGTTGAAAAAATATTGCAATAAGCTATAAAAGATAATAACAATATAAATACAAACATCAAAAGTAACAAGATAATACATTAAAAATTCTAAAATAAATTTATAAATTTTTAAAAAATAAAACAAGTAAATTTTAGAGAATCGTGCATCGCGCAGGTTATAATCTAGTTTAAATAGATAATAACAAAGGATACAATAATATACAGGGAACTGATAAATAAATAATAACAAAGGATAAATAAATATTTTGACAAATACTTCAAAGTCTCATTGATTTTATTAAAATTTCAAAATATTTAAATAATATTTTGATAATTTTTCTTAATAATATTGATTTATTTATAAAGTTGCGTAATCTTTCACTTCTAAATATAAATAAATGAAAAAATTACAGTAAATTTAATTTATATTCAAGAATAATTTGCCAATATACCTCACATGATTTTGTAATTTAATGTAAAAAAATTATAAAAACTGAAGGGGAACCGCTACATTCCCCTCAATCACAATTTATATTAACTACGATTCTCAATTTAATCGTATCCGCCATGTTATTTATGAAAATTTAAAAATTTGAATTCCATAATGTTATTTATCATAATTTAATTTTTTTAATTGATTCGTAGTAATTTATAAAATTTTAATGATTATTGATGATTTTAATTATAAACAAATTTTAGTGAAGTTGATTTTTTTTGTAGAATGTTGTCGAAAATAAATATTTTGCCGAAGACTTCAAAAGCTCATTGATATTGTTAAGATTCCAGAAGATAAAAATTGAGTAGAAAATCCATCAAAATCTTCTATTTTATCAATTACAAATAAAATTATTGATTTTTGAATACCATCGGATTTTAATAAATATTTTAAAATCCAAATTTGATATTAGCAGATTTTAATGAACTTTTTTTAATAATAAGTTAAATACTTCTAGACTTTATAGAATTTTTCAATTTTTTATTGAATACCGCCTTACTTTAAGTTTAGAATGCCTTATTTAATTATTTTTTTAGAATCTAAATGAAATACATCAAGATTTTAGATATAAAAATCCTTTAAAATCTATAATAAATACACTGACAGCCTTAATAAATTATATCTATTTATTTGAATTATTAAATTAAAGACAAAATAATGAAATTTTGGTTAGTAGTCGGTCATGTCACATGTAATTAAGTCATATTTAAAATAAAAAAAAATTAGAATATAATTATATAAGAGAATAATGATCTTAAAGTTAATCTTAAAATATTTTTCCTAAGGTCACCACAAATGTAAACAAGTAATCCTAATCATATATTATTAACTTACCATATTTTGCATGTCTTTGAAATTAGGAAAAAAACAATTATATGACAAATATCAATCATTACCTTATTCTTATTATATAAATACAAATAGAATTATAATATGTCTAATGGTCTCGAGTTTATATAAAATAATATATATTATTCATCTGGATTAGAATATATTATAGCATTGATCAACTTGTATATGAAAAATAAAAGTACACTAAATATAGTTATTTAAGTTTGCTAATTCGGCTTAAAATAAAATAATAAATACTAATGATTTGGCTAAAAAATACTATTGAATCAGGCTAGAACAAAATAAAAATTTTAAAAATAATTTGTTAGTCGATATAATGTCATTAGGCTAAAACAAAATAATTAATATTATTCATTTGATCTTAAAAAATAATATTCACTCAGATTAAAATAAAATTTAAACAAATTAAATATTATTAGGATATGGTTAATTTAATGGGCACGAGGTTAAAATAAAATATTTCTTTGTCCTAATATAGATGTCCCTTTTGAAAAAAAAGTCCCAAATTACTAGTATATCTCTTGTTTCAATACAAATTTAAGGTAATTTTTCAAAACTATCCCTATATTTATTATTTCAAAAATTTGACTTTTTAAAATTTAGCTCAATTCTCATTTTTCAATGCATTAAATAAGGATATTTGGTGGAAAACCTTATTTAACTAACATTTTCCTCAATATGCCTAATTTTTTCCAATAGGACATGTAATATGGGACGAAATGAGTAGTGCATAGTATTGATCTTCACTAAAATTAAAATTAAAAATCAAACTCAAACTCAAAATAATTCTTATATTATTCATCCGAGCTAAAATAAAATTAAAGTCTATTGATGGTTGTGAGATTGAGTTCAGACTTAAAATGAGTGGGATAACGGGATCCGCCCATATTAGTCGAAATATTAAATTTTTTATAGTCGATCTATCTGTACAATGATTGTGTTTATATAATTACGAGCTTTTTTTTCAAATTCTATTATATTCATACTATTTCATTAAAATAAAATTAAAGATAATCCTTTTATAAGGATAGTATCGTCGGACTAAAACAGATCAATTTATACCATTTATCTGGCTAACAGAATTTATACAACTGATCGAGCATAAAGTGAAATTAAAATCAGAAAATAATTAGACCAACTAAAACTTAATAATATGCACTTTAATCGGGAAAACATATAAATTCTACTGTTAATACCGACTTTAATAAATTAAACTAAAATAAATTTAAATAAAATTAGTTGAATTTGGTATATATAATGGCCCTTGTGCTAATAAAAGTTATTAGCCTTAAAACCCGTGCGATGCACAGATTATTTTTAATATTATATAATTTTTTAAATTTAATTTGAATAAAAAATATAAGTTACGAAACTTATTTATTTAAAATTTTAATAATATTATTTGATAATAGTTATTAGTATACACATAGGTGTATAAGTTAGTGATACTACAATTTTAAAAAATAATGTAATAATTGAAATTAAAATTTTTATTGATATTTATAAGTGTGTTTACAAAATATTATTATATTTAATTAAAAGGTAAATTTTAGATTGAGGTGATTGGGATGGGGTCAGATCAGTAGTATACGAATTATTATTAGTTGTTAACCGACCGAATCTAACTAACTCTATTCAGATTTATATTAGTTTAATATGTTTAAATCGGAATTAATGGTAAAATTTTATTTTTGAAGAGTAAAATTTTTGTGGTAGCTTGAGGTCCATTATATCAACCAAATCTAACTAATTATACTTACTAATTTACTATTTTGTTTTATTTTATTTTATCCCGGCGTGATTATTAATTTATTTTAGACCGAATGGATGATATGTATTATTTTGTTTTAGTTTGATGACCTTATATCGACCGCACGAATTTCCTCAAATTTCTATTTTGTTATAGTCCGGTCCAATAATATAATATTTTTAGCGGGATCAATAGTATCTATCATTTTATTTAGCCCGATTTTTCAAATTCAACTAACTATATGTAAATTTTTTAATATTTTATTTAAAATTAGATCAATAATATATTTTTTTTAGCCCGACTGGGTTTTATTTTAACGAAAAATCATTAGACATATTATAATTCTGTTATGAATATTCATCTATTTATGAAAGTGTTTTATATTATCTATTACTATATTTACGGTGAACAGACCGACTACCAACCAAATTTTCATTATTTCGTTTTTAATATAACTATTATATAACCCGTGCGATACACAGTTGTTTTTATCACTATATATTATATCACTATATATTATAAATTCTAATTTTGATATGTTGCGCAGGATTCGAATTTTATACCTCTTAAAGAATACTAATTTTTTTTACAATTTTAATATGTTGCTGGCAGGATTCGAACTTTATACCTCTTAAATAATACTAATTTTTATGAATAAATATAACGTTCTTGTCGATATGATCTAAAGACTCTCGATTAGTGATTAATGATCAACAATTACCAACCACCAACAACCAAAGTTTTAATATTTCATTTTTAATATAATAGTATAGATCGTACAGATCCATAGAATTAATCCGGACTAAATAAGACTATAATCAAACTAAAGTTTACCTTTTACTTCACACATGATTCTATTTTGTAACAGCATGTAAATATCAATAAAATTATATATTTTAATCATTAATATTATTTTTTAAATATCATTTATTTCAAAAATATCATTAACTTATCCATATACACGTGTGTGTATTTATTATTATTATCAAATTATATACATTTAAAATTTAAATATATAAATTTTAAATCTGTACAATTTCACCTTAAATTAAATTTAAAAAATTATATATTATTAAAAACAATTCGTTACTTATTATAAATCGGTTACCACTCACTAGATTCGAAGCTTACCCACCAAAAAAATCATTAAATTATAATTTTCAATTTTAGGGCCCCACACTATTAATTTGGTCGGTTTCTGGACAAATCATAACTCACCGTATCAATTTGATGGTTACCATCTTATTTTACTTTCCCTAAGTTTCGCAAATCAAACTCCCTAAATTTCAGGTAGTACTTTTTTTCTTTTTCTTACTTTTTCGAATAAAAAAAGAAATCTTTTTGTTTAATGACCCATCTTGTTATTTGCTTATTTGTTGAGCTTTTTTTCTGTGAAGAGACGTGTAGAGAAGCTGCCCTTTAATTTACAGGTATTTTCTTGAATTTTTACTTTGTAAAAGTTGAAGCTTTAATTTAAAGTTTTGATCTTTATTCAATTGGTGGTGTGTGATTGTTTTTATTTGGTTTAAGATGATAGTAGAATGACCCATTTGTTTGAATTTGTTAATTCTTGATTGATAGATCAAAAAGTTGTTAAGTTGCTATATTAGGCTTTGAGTTGGATGTATTTGTATAAAAAAGTAATGATTTTTAAGCATATAATGGGCTGAAATTGTGGAATGTGTTTCTGTGCCTCCGTTATTGGCAGTCTAGTTGTTTATTGATGATTGGTATGTGTGATTTGGTAGTAAAGTTGATTAATTCGGGAGATTTGATCATGTACTTAATTTGTTTCTGAAGATGAAGAAAGATGCTACTTTTAGTTGTCTCCATTGCAGAATTGTTTGTTTCATTGTAGTTAGGGTGTTGTAGTAGACTTTGAGTTAGATTTTGGGACGGGTTAAATTTCTCTATGAAAAAGGGATGATTTTTAAGAATGTAATTGGCTAAAACTGTGGAATGTGTTTATTCTGATTGGCAGTCTAGTTGTTTATTGATGATTGGTATGTGTGATTTGGTTGTAAAGTTGATTAATTTGGGAGATTTGATCATGTACTTGGTTTTGTTTCGGAAGATGAAGAAAGATGCTACTTTGGTTGTCTTCTTTCATTTCAGAATTGATTGGTTCATTGTAGTTAGTGTGTTGTAGTAGGCCTTGAGTTAGATTTCTTTATGAAAAAAGGATGAATCTTTAAGAACGTGATTGGCTAAAATTGTAGAATGTATTTATTCTGATTGGCAATTTAGTTCTTATCGATGATTGGTATGTGTGATTTGGTTGTAAAGTCGATTAATTTGGGGGATTTGATCATGTACTTGGTCTGTTTCGGAAGATGAAGAAAGATGCTACTTTGGATGTCTTCTTTCATTTTAAAATTGATTGTTTCATTGTAGTTAGGGTGTTGTAGTAGGCCCTTGAGTTAGATTTTTTGACTGGTTAAATTTCTTTATGAAAAAGGGATGATTTTTAAGAATGTGACTGGCTAAAATTGTAGAATGTGTTTATTCTGCCTCTGTTGTTGGCAGTCTAGTTCTTTATTGATGATTGGTATGTATGATTTGGTTGTGAAGTTGATTAATTTGGGAGATTAGATCATGTACTTGGTTTGTTCGGAAGAAGAAGAAAGATGCTACTTTGGATGTCTTCTTTCATTTCAGAATTGATTGTTTCATTGTAGTTAGGGTGGTGTTGTAGGCCTGGAGTTGGATTTTTTGACTGGTTAAATTTCTTTATGAAAAAGGTGTGATTTTTAAGACTGTGATTGCCCGAAATTGTGGAATCTGTTCATTTTACCTCTGTTATTCGCTGTTCGTTATAGATAATTTTATGTGCAGTTTAGTTAATTGATTGGGGAGAGATGATTATGTAAATTTGTCTCCGAACTCTGAAGATAGCGAAAGATGCTACTTTGGTTGTCTCCATTCGTTTCAAATTGATAATCATGACTTGGTAACGTAATGTATGCGTAATTTTACAGAAAGGTTAAATTTGAGCTAATAACTAGAGCGCTAGGTTGGGTAGGTTTAATAATTCATATATTTGTGGTAATTTTTGAAGGCTATAGTTATATTTGATGATGAGTAGTGGTAATCCCCTCCAAATTTGTTGTTTATATTTGATCTTTTTCCACCTTCAGTTCAGTTTCTTGTATTGAAGTTTACTTTTTTTTAGAAACTGATATGCTCTTTCTAGGATGTTTGGAGTTTGGACTGCAGTTGTTCTACTTTTCATTCTAAGCTGATATGTTCAGTTTGAAGCATTTTGATCAATGCTATTTCACTTTTTTTTAAACTTCTATATTGTATTCTTATACTCTCCTCAACATTTTTAGTAGTTCTTGATAGTCGAGCAACCTCAGCATGAGTACTCAGGAAGTAAGGAATCCAATCACGTATGTAAGGCAATCAAGGCGGAGGAAGATGATAAAAGTGGATTCAAATGTTTCACATTCTCATGTGAACAGGGTGCAAGGGCAGCAAATGGGAATTTCAGCTCACACTGCATCTCAAGTTGGTACGAATGTGCAGCAGGACGGGTCTATGGCACAAATTATTGACGTTGAGGCATATGATGACGATGTTATATTATCGTCTCCAAGGGAATTTGCTGAAGTATGTTTTTACGCTTTATGTATTTAACGTAATCACATTCTAGTTAATCATGTAATCATACCTACTGACAATACTGATAACTCTATGTCAGGCAAAGGCAAGGAACAACTCAAGAAGAAAGCGTAGAAGAACTGTTTTTATTGATTTAGAATCAGGTAATTAAATGTATATCTAGCAATGTTGCTAACCGGTGTCTAGCCTCTAATGTTCAACCATAGAATGAAGCTTCCACTGTAGCTGTTAATACATTCTTGAGCAATGCATTATATAGATTCGTTCTCTTTTAACAGATTTGTCCCAGTCTCATGCACATGTCATGTAAGAATTCTTTTCTTCTCTTCTCAATAAGAGGTGAAGGATTTTATCTTTGGATATAATTATATAAACAAACTCATATTTAACCACGTCTTTCTTGGGCCCATTTGAAAAAGACGTTTTTTTGCTAATTAAATAAACAGTTTTTTTTGTTGGGTTATGATGGACATAAGTAACATAATATTACTGGATAAACTTTAAAGAGATGATTACTGAGTGGCTTGATATTAAATATAGTCTTGACCAACTGTTGACAGTGTCTGATACACTTCAGTTTTTGATTTTTATCATTTGTGGATATGTGCATCTTCCCCCCCTAAAAAACAAGTATTAGCAATACTTTTTAATGTATGTTTTGTATTTCCTTTTTTCTATCTTTTGAGGGGATCTTTGTTATTACTAAATAATTTAGTTGTATGTTTTGTATTTCCTTTTTCTATCTTTTGAGGGGCTGATCTTTGTTATTACTAATAATTTAGTTGTAAATATAGTTTTGACTCGTAGCCACAATAGCACCAGGTTTTATATGTCTGTTGGCTTTACTACCAACTATTGACATAATGTTTGTTAGACTTCAATTTTTGGTTTCAACATTTTTGGACATGTGTATTGTCTCCATCTTTTAACCAAGAATTAGAAATATTCATAATATATTTTGTGTATAAGTTTCCCTTGTATGTTTCTTTTTTCTATCTTTGATGGGCTGATCTGTTTTTCTTATTAACAGAAGGACAGTCGACTGGGGTTTCTACATACAATCACATCAACCGCAGAAGAGCTCTCTTTAACCAAATTGCGCAAGGAAGTAGCAGGACTATGGTAATAGCAGCCTATCCTTTTTACTAGTCAACGGTGTATGTTTTTTCTCATACTTATGATTGATGGTAAACTAATAATATATCGTAATTTACTCCAAGTGCATTTAGTTTTAGTGCCAGGTCTTATGAGGCATACATTCAAGTGTGTAATATATATTGATATTTTCTACTTTAATTCATAGTATTTTTTAGATTATATTTATAATCTAGTATCTAGTCAATTGTAAGAGGCTTCTTAATTCTTTTGCGCTACATTTAGTACATTGATGTCGGGCTAATGTTTCAAAAATATGCCTTTTTTTATGGTGAGGAAGGGTAACCTTATCTGCCATATGAAAGAAGTTATCTTGCCATCTAAGATATAGCAACTCAAGTAGGCTCCCCATATCTCAGTGGGAGTACTAGTCAAAAATTTGCAAGTCAGCTGCAATATTCGAATATTGATAGAAATAATTCGTAGTCAATTATCTGCAAGTCAGCTGCAATATTTAAATATTGATTAAAATAATCCGAGTCATGTTCACATATGCCTGAAGAATATTGTGGACCTGAGGTCACTTGCACAGTGCTTTACATTTTACAATAATCCAATCAACACAAAAGGTCAACGTATGTGTATATATATAGGAAACTGTTGTGGTCTCATTTACAAAAAGGCTGATTCTGGCTGGCTCCTTCGCAACCCTTATAGAATTAATAGAAGTGAATATGTTAATAGGCCTGAATATTAGTACTTATAATTATTCGTTTTCTGGAGAACATAGTCTCTATTTTAGTTTGTTCTATGTTATTATATTCTCTCTTTGTTGCATGTGTCTGGACGCGATGCCATCTTTGAACATATTATAACCTTATTGTAAACAATGTAGTAATAGAAACGAAAATTGGCATCATGCAAGCAACTATCCCTTCCTCGGCATTTCATAAAATTGCTCTTGTAGGTTTTAGTTTCCTCATTGTGATTGAAGTACTTCTATAAAGAAATGTTGGCTTGCTAGTGCATTGGTACCTCTGCTTGTAATAACTCCCACTTCGATTGTATTAAATTTCATAATTTGAAGCATAATTATAGATTGCCAACCATCTTTTAGAATTCTAAAAGAAAGGCCAATTAATTTATCATGTGTAGTATAGAGATATACCTTCAACTTGCTTTCCCAGCACTTATTCATAGATGTCATGATGCATATATTCATGTAAGAAATGGGGCAGATTTTGTAGAGTAAATTGATAACTGTCATTTTAATTCTTTCATTTTTTTGCCAGAATGAGAATGAATTGAGTATGAAAGTGGCCCCTACCTGTCCTGTTTGCATGGGCCCATATGTTGAAGAGATGTCAACAAAATGCGGCCACATATTTTGTAAGAAATGTATCAGAGCGTCAATAGCTGTTCGGGGTCAATGCCCTACTTGCAGGGGAAAGATCAGCATGAAAAACACCATCAGGGTTTATCTTCCCGTCGCCAATTGAGTGCAAGGTCCGAGCTCCCTTTCATTCTAAATTAAAGGGTTGTGTATTTTATGAACACTAATCTAAATGATAACAAAAATTAAATTTACATTGGAAGTCTAATTAAGTTGTTCTCCTTGGTGGAAATTGCGGCGTGGTTTGACCAATATGGTTCAATGTTTATGTGGGCATCAGTAGATATTTCAAAATTTTAAAGAAAAGTAAAATTATGGAAAAAAAAAGCTACCTCAATGATGTATTCCTAACTTTATTAAAGAAACATATTGTTTACTTAAGTGGGACAAGTACATGAGTTAAGTTGAGCCTAGATGACTTGACCAACATAAAGAGGCCTCCTCCCTTAATCAGTTAAATGATAACCCCTGTAACAGGTAAATGGTTATCTATCAGTTGGATGAAAATCTTGGTAACTGGTAATTGGTTTTTGCCTTGGTTGAAATAGGCTTATTTTACAATTGTACATTTGTGTGTCAGATAATATCATTATTGAGTGAGTCCTTGCTTCTAGTAAGCTTGACTACAAAAACCTATTTGTGTTAATATCATTGGACCAGTGGTGGCATATGCAGGATCTTTCCCTGGTAATCTTGTGGAGACTGGTTTTCCAGGTTATAATTAAACTGGAACTATGCTACTTATATTAAATTTAAAGCCTAGTGCCAAAGAACCACTCCCACCCCTTCCCGTCCCTTGACAAGGTCATGGGTTTAATCCTACCCCCTCACTATGTAATCTACCCACAATTACGAGTCACTAACATCTGGATTTTGACATGTGCAGAAATTTTGCATCACAACGTGTACTTGATGTGAGTTTTCATCTTTGGGATTGGGTGCGTGGTTGTACAAGATATAGTTGCTCTCTCAGTGTCCATTACTATTATCTTACTGGAGTTTATGGATACTTTCAGATCAGATGTTGAAATTGGGTGTCAACATGGTGGCTTTTTTTTTTCTGGATTTATATAAGAGCTGGTTGTCACTCAAGACACTCAAGCAGGGTGATTACCTGTGATGATATACAAATCTGTGGACCAAAAGTAGTATTTTCTGCACCAAAAGTAGTAGAATTTTCTATGTTCAAGTTATATTATGTTAGTTTTATTTTTAGTTGAAGTTTATATGGAGATTAGATTTTGACTTCAGGCTGTATGTTGTGTCATGACATTTTTAAAGTTTGCTTTCATAATACTTTTCTAGGATTTTTATAAAATTGAGTAGTTCTAGGTACCCTGAATTAGTTTCCGATCTTTTCCACAATAACGTGGCACAATACTTGTCACGTTTAATTTATGGGCGCATATGTATGCATGCGGGATCCTATCTTATTATAGGGAAGTTACTAATTAACTAGATTAAACATAAGTAATTGAGAAATATTTTTGAAACAGATTCGAGATGCCTAACATTTTCCTATTGAATTTGTCCTTCCTGACAGCAACTGATCATGGAATTAACTGAATTGTTTACTGCTTAAACTATTTTCATGATCAAATGAACTTTTATTGGTTAGTAAATTACTAACCATTGTAGCAAGTATGTTCGATCCGGCAAAGAACCAGTGTCAAATAATTCCGAGCTCTCTACTGTTTATAAACAAATAGCGGTAATTTTCTACTTCTTCAGTTATATTTGGGAAGGATATTGTACCATCACAATTATCAACCTGATTCGGATCCTCAAGTAGCTTCTGTCATGCTTGATTTTCTAAAACTGCAAAAACTTTTTAGCTGAAAATACATTCTGTAAAACTGCAATCCAACTCTAAGTAGGGAATTATTTGATTTAAATAAGGTTTATTTAACCTTCGCGCATTTTTTTATAAAATTATCTGAGTAAGATAAAGGCATGAGATTTGTCATGTTATCTTCAAAATAGTCCTAGAGACTTTCTGAAAATGATGGATGGATTATTGATGATCGTTGTATTTTAAATTGATTTTTATGTGATAAAATGCTATATTTAGCACAAACTTGTGAAAATCATATAAAATCAACCGTACACTCAAAAGTTTATTATGAGTAATGGTTGGAAAGCTAATTTCGAGATCTACGTCTTAAAATTGTCATTCGCAATAATTTTCGACTTTCCGAGAGGGATATATTCAATATTCTATTTATATCTTATTTGAGTAAAAAGAAAGGATAAATCAAACAAAAAGGGAATTAGTAAATTACTAAACTACCGTTGGCCCTAATACAAATATAAACTCAACCCCCCCTTCTTTATTCTTTCTTTCCGTGAGCACCCCTCTCTCCCTCTCTTTCTTTCTTCCTCTCTCTCTCGAACACTCTCTCTCGGCTCTCTCTCCATCTCTCTTCTCTCTCTTGTATGCAACACCAAATACTCACCCAAATTCAAAGGTCTCACCATCCATAGCTTCTATTTTCGATATACTACTCAAGCACCACTTGCATGTAAGTGTTTATGTAAGTTTTATGAATTGCATCTCTATGGTTGTGTTCAAGGAAATACGATTTCTTGATATATGATCATAAGAGAAGATTTA
Source organism: Apium graveolens (assembly GCF_009905375.1). Taxonomy (NCBI): domain Eukaryota; kingdom Viridiplantae; phylum Streptophyta; class Magnoliopsida; order Apiales; family Apiaceae; genus Apium; species Apium graveolens. Next base: position 139,906,991 of record NC_133656.1, on the reverse strand, counting down.
AAAGATTTTGTGGTTTAAAACTCAAGAGGAGACCCGTTATGGGCACTCTTAAGTTCGACCACCACCGACCATGATCCAATGAGAGCCGGTGGGATTTTAAGAAAATGATGTGTTAGTTGTACTAATGTGATTTTTGAGCTTTATGCCCTTTAAAAATTATATGTAGCCTTTGCATGTCTTGGTTTATTGAAGAGTTCAAAAAGGGTTTTGTACTTCCTTTGAAATTTAAGTGTGTTGATTGATAAAAGGATTGCTATGATTGTTTTAAAAGTATTTGGACTTGTGTAATTGATTGGATGCTTAAGAAATCAAATTTGAGGGTTGCATGTTGGGGTTTTGGTTCGGCAATTGTACTAATAAAAAGGGGAATTGGATTTTGTGACTTGATCTTAGTGTAAACTAAGCTTAATTAGAGAGAACTGTGATTGCATGTTGGTTTAAAAGAAGAACTAGTGATGCATGTCATTGTTTGGTCCATGAATTGTGACTTATGATTTTAGCCGAATGGAAAATGGGTCTAAAAGAGATTGATTTAATGCTAAGTGAAATGCATGCATGTTTAATTGGAAAATTTGATTAGAGCTTGAGTCACTAAGTGATGTTTTGATGTGTAATTCGAAAATTGTGATAAAAATGAGTGTTTGATTTAATTAAGACATGAACTTGATTTGCATGTGAGCATATATGTATGATTTGGTTCGAATTTTATCAATAAGAAAATGGTGATAGCTTAATTGTTGGATTATGCTAGAACTAAAGTTGCGTGGTGTAATTTTTGAGAAATTTGATTGTATATATATATTTATGGTTCGAATATTGTAAATTGAAAGAAAGGAAAATGATTCTTTAAAGGTTTTTGAATGAATATGTGTTTATACGAACTAAGTGAGTATTAGGTTGATTTTGTGGTTGGTATTTGCAATAAGGCCGAGTAGGCCACATAAACTTAGAATGAAACTTGATTTTTGATAATCGAAAGAATGATTGGGTGTGTATATGTAAATGTCTATGGATTTGATTGTTTGATTGTAGTATGTGGTTCGAATTAAAGAATAAAAGAAAAAGGGAACTAAGACGATTGATTTTAAAGGCTATAAGTGATAGTTATAATCGTAAAGATTTAGTTGTGTATGAATCGTGTACTCGTAAGAGTTATAATCATTTGATTTAAAGAATAGTCGAGATTAAAACGAGTATAAGTTGATTATTGAGTATATAAAGATATAAAGGCTACGAGAAAAGAATGTGTTATGTGCTATGTGCATGTGTGTATATAAGTTATACTCGTATAGTTTGAGTCAAGAGTATAACCGAGCTATCGTATTGAGTGAACGTTCCGGGAACGAGAATTGAGAACTGATTAAGGGTTTGGTTTTTATTATAGATTCAGAGCGTGAGGGCATTCAGGCTAGGAAGGGGAAAGGTATACTAGGTGGCAGTAGTTCAACCTTCAGGAAAGCGAATTCAGGCAAGTAACTCTAATTACTTGTGTAAATGGTTATAGAGAGGATATTGTTCATGCCATGTAGAATATTGAACTGTTAAAAGAATGAACCCCTGTTATTGATTTGAGATACCTTGTATTTGATCTTGTAAACTGTTATTGATAATCTCATTGATTCGACCCTTTGGTAACCTATCTTTCCTATTCAAATTATTTGTTATACCATGAACTGTTATAAACCCTATAAGTACCTTTACGAATTCCTTGTAATGATGTTATATTCCTTGATCACCATATTCCCTATTGACCCTTGAAACAGTTTTGATTCTTCTAACTTAAGTGCCTTGTTATCATTGATTCAAGATCCCTAAAATTGCACCTTGCTTATCCTTGATTCATTTCCTTAACTTTGATTTCTTGAAATTGGATTTAAGAATGAGTTTCGACTTGAAAGAGTCCGAATAATTTCATATTCTTGGTAATGATAAAATGAATTTAGAAAACCTACTTTTTCCAACTCAAGGTTTTCCAAACGAATTCCTGATGGATTGGATTGGACGTAAGAGGCTAGTGGGACTAGTCCAGTCATTGAAAAAGGCTAGCGGGGCTAGTCCAGTTTAAGGCTGAAATTATGCCATTTGGTACCTTAAAGACCGGATGGAGGTCGATACAGGCTGATCACCCGTATTATAATAAAATGAAAGATAAAGTGGTCCAATCAAGGGTTCTATATTGATTTTTAAAAAGGAATTGAAATTTCCTACTCAGTAATTGATTCTTTGAAAATGAAATGGTTTATATTGCTTTGAAAAGAGTTGATTGCGATATTGTGCAGCTTATAACTTGTGAACCCTGATTTTATTCTGTTGATCATATAGCTGATTCCTTATAATGAAAAGATTGTCGCTTTTCTTTTTGAAAGATCATTTGTGATCACGATAATGATTTGTGATGAATGTTGGCTTTCACCCTGCTTTGAACCTTGTTCCTTGAAAGCCCCAAATTTTTCCTTCATAACCCTTTCTTAACCCGAAAGATAGAAATCTGCCACCTAGATCTGATAAAGTAGAATGTCCTGAGATTGGTAAAGTATATTGTGGATTTTATATCATAGAACTGCTTTATAGTTACTTGCTAAGTTTTATACTCATATATTTTGTTTTAATCTAACCATGGCAGTTAAGTAATAAGATGGTCAGGCTTAGGCGCACTGCTCGTAAGAGCGTACCTGGTGGTCCCTATCGTGTTGAGGGCTTCTGGTTGTCAGAGCAGGTAGTGATGTTTTTGAGTGAGCAAGCACTTAGCCAGGGAAATGTGAAGATACAATGGGTTATCTGTCGGTCCCAAACCGGGATCGACTATGTATATTTAATATTATTTTGGGGTTGTAAGTTATATTTTATGGTTGGTAGTTGTAATCTTGTCTCATACTTTATCCTATTTGATCCTGTTAGTAGGTAATCGGGGTTTATGCTTATTTAATTAATAAATTAAAGGTGTGTGGGTCCTCATTTCCTAACCCCGAGATTGAGGGTGTCACAGTTTGGGCTTCCCTCATTTGTCTGTCTTGGTTTCTCAGTAGTTTGTTTTTTAGTTCGTGAGGTATATTTGTTATTGCAGTTGTGTTCTTAAGTTGCGTTGAACCTTCTGATGTAATATCTCTACTATAATTTGGGACCTTTTGTTTCTAATGAACTGGCCTTTAAAAAAAAGAATACGCGTAAGGGGATCTCATCCAAATATTTGGTAGTTATGATCCATGTACTGCCAAAACAATTTCAACTGTTGAATCTTAAAAGATAACATCCTAACCGTCAGATTATAAAATTAGATATAATAATAAAGTGTAAATATATTCTGACTTTTAATGCTTCACAAAGCCTTCTAAAATTAACGGTATTCTAAATTGAATAGAATATAAGATTTAAACCAAAAAGAATTAGGCATTCTAAATACTTTTATTACATCTTACGGAATTCTAGATTGAATTGAATATAAGATTTAAACCAAAAAGAAGTAAGAATCCTAAACTGAATATAATTATAATAAAATATCTTATCATATCTTATTAGAAAAAAATAAAACCTCTAAAATTAATTAAAAAATTTCTTAATACAATCATGAATATAAAATGATCACATTGTTCTAATATTATTCAAACACGAGAATACCATACAATTTCCGAATACGGTCCTAGATAGAATATTATTAAATATTTAATCAATTATAAATATAAAAGGACAGTTCTACTAATCCTCAAATACTAAAATATGATGCAATGGTATAACCGTAATATGATTATATATTTTACTATATATAGCTATATAATATACATGACAAAAAAATAATCATATTCAAAATTCGTATATCTTTCAATATCTGCATATTTGTTGAAAAAATATTGCAATAAGCTATAAAAGATAATAACAATATAAATACAAACATCAAAAGTAACAAGATAATACATTAAAAATTCTAAAATAAATTTATAAATTTTTAAAAAATAAAACAAGTAAATTTTAGAGAATCGTGCATCGCGCAGGTTATAATCTAGTTTAAATAGATAATAACAAAGGATACAATAATATACAGGGAACTGATAAATAAATAATAACAAAGGATAAATAAATATTTTGACAAATACTTCAAAGTCTCATTGATTTTATTAAAATTTCAAAATATTTAAATAATATTTTGATAATTTTTCTTAATAATATTGATTTATTTATAAAGTTGCGTAATCTTTCACTTCTAAATATAAATAAATGAAAAAATTACAGTAAATTTAATTTATATTCAAGAATAATTTGCCAATATACCTCACATGATTTTGTAATTTAATGTAAAAAAATTATAAAAACTGAAGGGGAACCGCTACATTCCCCTCAATCACAATTAATATTAACTAAGATTCTCAATTTAATCGTATCCGCCATGTTATTTATGAAAATTTAAAAATTTGAATTCCATAATGTTATTTATCATAATTTAATTTTTTTAATTGATTCGTAGTAATTTATAAAATTTTAATGATTATTGATGATTTTAATTATAAACAAATTTTAGTGAAGTTGATTTTTTTTTGTAGAATGTTGTCGAAAATAAATATTTTGCCGAAGACTTCAAAAGCTCATTGATATTGTTAAGATTCCAGAAGATAAAAATTGAGTAGAAAATCCATCAAAATCTTCTATTTTATCAATTACAAATAAAATTATTGATTTTTGAATACCATCGGATTTTAATAAATATTTTAAAATCCAAATTTGATATTAGCAGATTTTAATGAACTTTTTTTAATAATAAGTTAAATACTTCTAGACTTTATAGAATTTTTCAATTTTTTATTGAATACCGCCTTACTTTAAGTTTAGAATGCCTTGTTTAATTATTTTTTTAGAATCTAAATGAAATACATCAAGATTTTAGATATAAAAATCTTTTAAAATCTATAATAAATACACTGACAGCCTTAATAAATTATATCTATTTATTTGAATTATTAAATTAAAGACAAAATAATGAAATTTTGGTTAGTAGTCGGTCATGTCACATGTAATTAAGTCATATTTAAAATAAAAAAAAATTAGAATATAATTATATAAGAGAATAATGATCTTAAAGTTAATCTTAAAATATTTTTCCTAAGGTCACCACAAATGTAAATAAGTAATCCTAATCATATATTATTAACTTACCATATTTTGCATGTCTTTGAAATTAGGAAAAAAACAATTATATGACAAATATCAATCATTACCTTATTCTTATTATATAAATACAAATAGAATTATAATATGTCTAATGGTCTCGAGTTTATATAAAATAATATATATTATTCATCTGGATTAGAATATATTATAGCATTGATCAACTTGTATATGAAAAATAAAAGTACACTAAATATAGTTATTTAAGTTTGCTAATTCGGCTTAAAATAAAATAATAAATACTAATGATTTGGCTAAAAAATACTATTGAATCAGGCTAGAACAAAATAAAAATTTTAAAAATAATTTGTTAGTCGATATAATGTCATTAGGCTAAAACAAAATAATTAATATTATTCATTTGATCTTAAAAAATAATATTCACTCGGATTAAAATAAAATTTAAACAAATTAAATATTATTAGGATATGGTTAATTTAATGGGCACGAGGTTAAAATAAAATACTTCTTTGTCCTAATATAGATGTCCCTTTTGAAAAAAAAGTCCCAAATTACTAGTATATCTCTTGTTTCAATACAAATTTAAGGTAATTTTTCAAAACTATCCCTATATTTATTATTTCAAAAATTTGACTTTTTAAAATTTAGCTCAATTCTCATTTTTCAATGCATTAAATAAGGATATTTGGTGGAAAACCTTATTTAACTAACATTTTCCTCAATATGCCTAATTTTTTCCAATAGGACATGTAATATGGGACGAAATGAGTAGTGCATAGTATTGATCTTCACTAAAATTAAAATTAAAAATCAAACTCAAACTCAAAATAATTCTTATATTATTCATCCGAGCTAAAATAAAATTAAAGTCTATTGATGGTTGTGAGATTGAGTTCAGACTTAAAATGAGTGGGATAACGGGATCCGCCCATATTAGTCGAAATATTAAATTTTTTATAGTCGATCTATCTGTACAATGATTGTGTTTATATAATTACGAGCTTTTTTTTCAAATTCTATTATATTCATACTATTTCATTAAAATAAAATTAAAGATAATCCTTTTATAAGGATAGTATCGTCGGACTAAAACAGATCAATTTATACCATTTATCTGGCTAACAGAATTTATACAACTGATCGAGCATAAAGTGAAATTAAAATCAGAAAATAATTAGACCAACTAAAACTTAATAATATGCACTTTAATCGGGAAAACATATAAATTCTACTGTTAATACTGACTTTAATAAATTAAACTAAAATAAATTTAAATAAAATTAGTTGAATTTGGTATATATAATGGCCCTTGTGCTAATAAAAGTTATTAGCCTTAAAACCCGTGCGATGCACAGATTATTTTTAATATTATATAATTTTTTAAATTTAATTTGAATAAAAAATATAAGTTACGAAACTTATTTATTTAAAATTTTAATAATATTATTTGATAATAGTTATTAGTATACACATAGGTGTATAAGTTAGTGATACTACAATTTTAAAAAATAATGTAATAATTGAAATTAAAATTTTTATTGATATTTATAAGTGTGTTTACAAAATATTATTATATTTAATTAAAAGGTAAATTTTAGATTGAGGTGATTGGGATGGGGTCAGATCAATAGTATACGAATTATTATTAGTTGTTAACCGACCGAATCTAACTAACTCTGTTCAGATTTATATTAGTTTAATATGTTTAAATCGGAATTAATGGTAAAATTTTATTTTTGAAGAGTAAAATTTTTGTGGTAGCTTGAGGTCCATTATATCAACCAAATCTAACTAATTATACTTACTAATTTACTATTTTATTTTATTTTATTTTAGCCCGGCGTGATTATTAATTTATTTTAGACCGAATGGATGATATGTATTATTTTGTTTTAGTTTGATGACCTTATATCGACCGCACGAATTTCCTCAAATTTCTATTTTGTTATAGTCCGGTCCAATAATATAATATTTTTAGCGGGATCAATAGTATCTATCATTTTATTTAGCCCGATTTTTCAAATTCAACTAACTATATGTAAATTTTTTAATATTTTATTTAAAATTAGATCAATAATATATTTTTTTTAGCCCGACTGGGTTTTATTTTAACGAAAAATCATTAGACATATTATAATTCTGTTATGAATATTCATCTATTTATGAAAGTGTTTTATATTATCTATTACTATATTTACGGTGAACAGACCGACTACCAACCAAATTTTCATTATTTCGTTTTTAATATAACTATTATATAACCCGTGCGATACACAGTTGTTTTTATCACTATATATTATATCACTATATATTATAAATTCTAATTTTGATATGTTGCGCAGGATTCGAATTTTATACCTCTTAAAGAATACTAATTTTTTTTACAATTTTAATATGTTGCTGGCAGGATTCGAACTTTATACCTCTTAAATAATACTAATTTTTATGAATAAATATAACGTTCTTGTCGATATGATCTAAAGACTCTCGATTAGTGATTAATGATCAACAATTACCAACCACCAACAACCAAAGTTTTAATATTTCATTTTTAATATAATAGTATAGATCGTACAGATCCATAGAATTAATCCGGACTAAATAAGACTATAATCAAACTAAAGTTTACCTTTTACTTCACACATGATTCTATTTTGTAACAGCATGTAAATATCAATAAAATTATATATTTTAATCATTAATATTATTTTTTAAATATCATTTATTTCAAAAATATCATTAACTTATCCATATACACGTGTGTGTATTTATTATTATTATCAAATTATATACATTTAAAATTTAAATATATAAATTTTAAATCTGTACAATTTCACCTTAAATTAAATTTAAAAAATTATATATTATTAAAAACAATTCGTTACTTATTATAAATCGGTTACCACTCACTAGATTCGAAGCTTACCCACCAAAAAAATCATTAAATTATAATTTTCAATTTTAGGGCCCCACACTATTAATTTGGTCGGTTTCTGGACAAATCATAACTCACCGTATCAATTTGATGGTTACCATCTTATTTTACTTTCCCTAAGTTTCGCAAATCAAACTCCCTAAATTTCAGGTAGTACTTTTTTTCTTTTTCTTACTTTTTCGAATAAAAAAAGAAATCTTTTTGTTTAATGACCCATCTTGTTATTTGCTTATTTGTTGAGCTTTTTTTCTGTGAAGAGACGTGTAGAGAAGCTGCCCTTTAATTTACAGGTATTTTCTTGAATTTTTACTTTGTAAAAGTTGAAGCTTTAATTTAAAGTTTTGATCTTTATTCAATTGGTGGTGTGTGATTGTTTTTATTTGGTTTAAGATGATAGTAGAATGACCCATTTGTTTGAATTTGTTAATTCTTGATTGATAGATCAAAAAGTTGTTAAGTTGCTATATTAGGCTTTGAGTTGGATGTATTTGTATAAAAAAGTAATGATTTTTAAGCATATAATGGGCTGAAATTGTGGAATGTGTTTCTGTGCCTCCGTTATTGGCAGTCTAGTTGTTTATTGATGATTGGTATGTGTGATTTGGTAGTAAAGTTGATTAATTCGGGAGATTTGATCATGTACTTAATTTGTTTCTGAAGATGAAGAAAGATGCTACTTTTAGTTGTCTCCATTGCAGAATTGTTTGTTTCATTGTAGTTAGGGTGTTGTAGTAGACTTTGAGTTAGATTTTGGGACGGGTTAAATTTCTCTATGAAAAAGGGATGATTTTTAAGAATGTAATTGGCTAAAACTGTGGAATGTGTTTATTCTGATTGGCAGTCTAGTTGTTTATTGATGATTGGTATGTGTGATTTGGTTGTAAAGTTGATTAATTTGGGAGATTTGATCATGTACTTGGTTTTGTTTCGGAAGATGAAGAAAGATGCTACTTTGGTTGTCTTCTTTCATTTCAGAATTGATTGGTTCATTGTAGTTAGTGTGTTGTAGTAGGCCTTGAGTTAGATTTCTTTATGAAAAAAGGATGAATCTTTAAGAACGTGATTGGCTAAAATTGTAGAATGTATTTATTCTGATTGGCAATTTAGTTCTTATCGATGATTGGTATGTGTGATTTGGTTGTAAAGTCGATTAATTTGGGGGATTTGATCATGTACTTGGTCTGTTTCGGAAGATGAAGAAAGATGCTACTTTGGATGTCTTCTTTCATTTTAAAATTGATTGTTTCATTGTAGTTAGGGTGTTGTAGTAGGCCCTTGAGTTAGATTTTTTGACTGGTTAAATTTCTTTATGAAAAAGGGATGATTTTTAAGAATGTGACTGGCTAAAATTGTAGAATGTGTTTATTCTGCCTCTGTTGTTGGCAGTCTAGTTCTTTATTGATGATTGGTATGTATGATTTGGTTGTGAAGTTGATTAATTTGGGAGATTAGATCATGTACTTGGTTTGTTCGGAAGAAGAAGAAAGATGCTACTTTGGATGTCTTCTTTCATTTCAGAATTGATTGTTTCATTGTAGTTAGGGTGGTGTTGTAGGCCTGGAGTTGGATTTTTTGACTGGTTAAATTTCTTTATGAAAAAGGTGTGATTTTTAAGACTGTGATTGCCCGAAATTGTGGAATCTGTTCATTTTACCTCTGTTATTCGCTGTTCGTTATAGATAATTTTATGTGCAGTTTAGTTAATTGATTGGGGAGAGATGATTATGTAAATTTGTCTCCGAACTCTGAAGATAGCGAAAGATGCTACTTTGGTTGTCTCCATTCGTTTCAAATTGATAATCATGACTTGGTAACGTAATGTATGCGTAATTTTACAGAAAGGTTAAATTTGAGCTAATAACTAGAGCGCTAGGTTGGGTAGGTTTAATAATTCATATATTTGTGGTAATTTTTGAAGGCTATAGTTATATTTGATGATGAGTAGTGGTAATCCCCTCCAAATTTGTTGTTTATATTTGATCTTTTTCCACCTTCAGTTCAGTTTCTTGTATTGAAGTTTACTTTTTTTTAGAAACTGATATGCTCTTTCTAGGATGTTTGGAGTTTGGACTGCAGTTGTTCTACTTTTCATTCTAAGCTGATATGTTCAGTTTGAAGCATTTTGATCAATGCTATTTCACTTTTTTTTAAACTTCTATATTGTATTCTTATACTCTCCTCAACATTTTTAGTAGTTCTTGATAGTCGAGCAACCTCAGCATGAGTACTCAGGAAGTAAGGAATCCAATCACGTATGTAAGGCAATCAAGGCGGAGGAAGATGATAAAAGTGGATTCAAATGTTTCACATTCTCATGTGAACAGGGTGCAAGGGCAGCAAATGGGAATTTCAGCTCACACTGCATCTCAAGTTGGTACGAATGTGCAGCAGGACGGGTCTATGGCACAAATTATTGACGTTGAGGCATATGATGACGATGTTATATTATCGTCTCCAAGGGAATTTGCTGAAGTATGTTTTTACGCTTTATGTATTTAACGTAATCACATTCTAGTTAATCATGTAATCATACCTACTGACAATACTGATAACTCTATGTCAGGCAAAGGCAAGGAACAACTCAAGAAGAAAGCGTAGAAGAACTGTTTTTATTGATTTAGAATCAGGTAATTAAATGTATATCTAGCAATGTTGCTAACCGGTGTCTAGCCTCTAATGTTCAACCATAGAATGAAGCTTCCACTGTAGCTGTTAATACATTCTTGAGCAATGCATTATATAGATTCGTTCTCTTTTAACAGATTTGTCCCAGTCTCATGCACATGTCATGTAAGAATTCTTTTCTTCTCTTCTCAATAAGAGGTGAAGGATTTTATCTTTGGATATAATTATATAAACAAACTCATATTTAACCACGTCTTTCTTGGGCCCATTTGAAAAAGACGTTTTTTTGCTAATTAAATAAACAGTTTTTTTTGTTGGGTTATGATGGACATAAGTAACATAATATTACTGGATAAACTTTAAAGAGATGATTACTGAGTGGCTTGATATTAAATATAGTCTTGACCAACTGTTGACAGTGTCTGATACACTTCAGTTTTTGATTTTTATCATTTGTGGATATGTGCATCTTCCCCCCCTTTAAAACAAGTATTAGCAATACTTTTTAATGTATGTTTTGTATTTCCTTTTTTCTATCTTTTGAGGGGATCTTTGTTATTACTAAATAATTTAGTTGTATGTTTTGTATTTCCTTTTTCTATCTTTTGAGGGGCTGATCTTTGTTATTACTAATAATTTAGTTGTAAATATAGTTTTGACTCGTAGCCACAATAGCACCAGGTTTTATATGTCTGTTGGCTTTACTACCAACTATTGACATAATGTTTGTTAGACTTCAATTTTTGGTTTCAACATTTTTGGACATGTGTATTGTCTCCATCTTTTAACCAAGAATTAGAAATATTCATAATATATTTTGTGTATAAGTTTCCCTTGTATGTTTCTTTTTTCTATCTTTGATGGGCTGATCTGTTTTTCTTATTAACAGAAGGACAGTCGACTGGGGTTTCTACATACAATCACATCAACCGCAGAAGAGCTCTCTTTAACCAAATTGCGCAAGGAAGTAGCAGGACTATGGTAATAGCAGCCTATCCTTTTTACTAGTCAACGGTGTATGTTTTTTCTCATACTTATGATTGATGGTAAACTAATAATATATCGTAATTTACTCCAAGTGCATTTAGTTTTAGTGCCAGGTCTTATGAGGCATACATTCAAGTGTGTAATATATATTGATATTTTCTACTTTAATTCATAGTATTTTTTAGATTATATTTATAATCTAGTATCTAGTCAATTGTAAGAGGCTTCTTAATTCTTTTGCGCTACATTTAGTACATTGATGTCGGGCTAATGTTTCAAAAATATGCCTTTTTTTATGGTGAGGAAGGGTAACCTTATCTGCCATATGAAAGAAGTTATCTTGCCATCTAAGATATAGCAACTCAAGTAGGCTCCCCATATCTCAGTGGGAGTACTAGTCAAAAATTTGCAAGTCAGCTGCAATATTCGAATATTGATAGAAATAATTCGTAGTCAATTATCTGCAAGTCAGCTGCAATATTTAAATATTGATTAAAATAATCCGAGTCATGTTCACATATGCCTGAAGAATATTGTGGACCTGAGGTCACTTGCACAGTGCTTTACATTTTACAATAATCCAATCAACACAAAAGGTCAACGTATGTGTATATATATAGGAAACTGTTGTGGTCTCATTTACAAAAAGGCTGATTCTGGCTGGCTCCTTCGCAACCCTTATAGAATTAATAGAAGTGAATATGTTAATAGGCCTGAATATTAGTACTTATAATTATTCGTTTTCTGGAGAACATAGTCTCTATTTTAGTTTGTTCTATGTTATTATATTCTCTCTTTGTTGCATGTGTCTGGACGCGATGCCATCTTTGAACATATTATAACCTTATTGTAAACAATGTAGTAATAGAAACGAAAATTGGCATCATGCAAGCAACTATCCCTTCCTCGGCATTTCATAAAATTGCTCTTGTAGGTTTTAGTTTCCTCATTGTGATTGAAGTACTTCTATAAAGAAATGTTGGCTTGCTAGTGCATTGGTACCTCTGCTTGTAATAACTCCCACTTCGATTGTATTAAATTTCATAATTTGAAGCATAATTATAGATTGCCAACCATCTTTTAGAATTCTAAAAGAAAGGCCAATTAATTTATCATGTGTAGTATAGAGATATACCTTCAACTTGCTTTCCCAGCACTTATTCATAGATGTCATGATGCATATATTCATGTAAGAAATGGGGCAGATTTTGTAGAGTAAATTGATAACTGTCATTTTAATTCTTTCATTTTTTTGCCAGAATGAGAATGAATTGAGTATGAAAGTGGCCCCTACCTGTCCTGTTTGCATGGGCCCATATGTTGAAGAGATGTCAACAAAATGCGGCCACATATTTTGTAAGAAATGTATCAGAGCGTCAATAGCTGTTCGGGGTCAATGCCCTACTTGCAGGGGAAAGATCAGCATGAAAAACACCATCAGGGTTTATCTTCCCGTCGCCAATTGAGTGCAAGGTCCGAGCTCCCTTTCATTCTAAATTAAAGGGTTGTGTATTTTATGAACACTAATCTAAATGATAACAAAAATTAAATTTACATTGGAAGTCTAATTAAGTTGTTCTCCTTGGTGGAAATTGCGGCGTGGTTTGACCAATATGGTTCAATGTTTATGTGGGCATCAGTAGATATTTCAAAATTTTAAAGAAAAGTAAAATTATGGAAAAAAAAAGCTACCTCAATGATGTATTCCTAACTTTATTAAAGAAACATATTGTTTACTTAAGTGGGACAAGTACATGAGTTAAGTTGAGCCTAGATGACTTGACCAACATAAAGAGGCCTCCTCCCTTAATCAGTTAAATGATAACCCCTGTAACAGGTAAATGGTTATCTATCAGTTGGATGAAAATCTTGGTAACTGGTAATTGGTTTTTGCCTTGGTTGAAATAGGCTTATTTTACAATTGTACATTTGTGTGTCAGATAATATCATTATTGAGTGAGTCCTTGCTTCTAGTAAGCTTGACTACAAAAACCTATTTGTGTTAATATCATTGGACCAGTGGTGGCATATGCAGGATCTTTCCCTGGTAATCTTGTGGAGACTGGTTTTCCAGGTTATAATTAAACTGGAACTATGCTACTTATATTAAATTTAAAGCCTAGTGCCAAAGAACCACTCCCACCCCTTCCCGTCCCTTGACAAGGTCATGGGTTTAATCCTACCCCCTCACTATGTAATCTACCCACAATTACGAGTCACTAACATCTGGATTTTGACATGTGCAGAAATTTTGCATCACAACGTGTACTTGATGTGAGTTTTCATCTTTGGGATTGGGTGCGTGGTTGTACAAGATATAGTTGCTCTCTCAGTGTCCATTACTATTATCTTACTGGAGTTTATGGATACTTTCAGATCAGATGTTGAAATTGGGTGTCAACATGGTGGCTTTTTTTTTTCTGGATTTATATAAGAGCTGGTTGTCACTCAAGACACTCAAGCAGGGTGATTACCTGTGATGATATATACAAATCTGTGGACCAAAAGTAGTATTTTCTGCACCAAAAGTAGTAGAATTTTCTATGTTCAAGTTATATTATGTTAGTTTTATTTTTAGTTGAAGTTTATATGGAGATTAGATTTTGACTTCAGGCTGTATGTTGTGTCATGACATTTTTAAAGTTTGCTTTCATAATACTTTTCTAGGATTTTTATAAAATTGAGTAGTTCTAGGTACCCTGAATTAGTTTCCGATCTTTTCCACAATAACGTGGCACAATACTTGTCACGTTTAATTTATGGGCGCATATGTATGCATGCGGGATCCTATCTTATTATAGGGAAGTTACTAATTAACTAGATTAAACATAAGTAATTGAGAAATATTTTTGAAACAGATTCGAGATGCCTAACATTTTCCTATTGAATTTGTCCTTCCTGACAGCAACTGATCATGGAATTAACTGAATTGTTTACTGCTTAAACTATTTTCATGATCAAATGAACTTTTATTGGTTAGTAAATTACTAACCATTGTAGCAAGTATGTTCGATCCGGCAAAGAACCAGTGTCAAATAATTCCGAGCTCTCTACTGTTTATAAACAAATAGCGGTAATTTTCTACTTCTTCAGTTATATTTGGGAAGGATATTGTACCATCACAATTATCAACCTGATTCGGATCCTCAAGTAGCTTCTGTCATGCTTGATTTTCTAAAACTGCAAAAACTTTTTAGCTGAAAATACATTCTGTAAAACTGCAATCCAACTCTAAGTACAAAGATAACACGTAGCATGGCGAAGTATTTGTCCTAATTTTGCATGCTGAAACCCGGCTGTACAGTTCATCATGCTTGAGAAAATTGAATATTTTTTAACAAATTACCTTCAAATACTACTCGTTCTGATGGAATTCTAGTTTAAACAATATCGTTTCTTGGTTTTGTTTTCTTCCTCCAACGAGTGCGTGCCCTGTTTATTTCAAGTTTGTTGTCGGATAATCTTAACATGTGTAAGAATGGGAGCAAGTCATCTCTGCCTGCTGCTGCTGCTGCTGCTGCAGCAGCAGCATATCCGTTAGATACTTTGAGCTTTGTCCCTGCAGCATTTTCCTCCGACTCGGGACTTGTGAGAGAATCTACGACATCATCATGCTGGCATTCACGTCTATAATCCAATGTTATCGTTTGTAGTTCATGAGTGTTGATAACTTCCTGGGGAATGCTCTGTCAGAGAGGATATATGTTCCCAATTAGCAAGATAGATAGCAATTTATAATAGCACTAGCTTAAAGCAGCTTCAAGGCTCAAAGGTATCAAATGTTCATATGCATGTTTCTGTTGATAAAACTATATTTCTGAGTACAATGTCAGATAATGATATGTGTGCATGTGCAAAAGGAACATGCAGTTACATATCAATTTAGATTGAAGAGGAAAAGATATTTCAACCAACCTCCAATATCCATCCAATGTAGGCAACATTGTTTACATGTTGGTTCATGTCCAGATCAACTCTTCGTGGCTGCAATGTCGAAAACTTAGTGTTTGCATGGAAAATTCTAGTAGAATCTGCAAGGTCCAAAAATCTTACTGCAAGCCCGAGACTGGAAAAGTGAGCAGGATCTTCCAGCTTTGATATTTTCCTTAAGCTGTAATTGTCCTCTTCAGGAAATGCGAATCTAAGAAGAACACAACAGAATGCCCAAACAAAAAATTTAAAAAGGTATCATATTATCAAAAACAAAAGAGGGCAGATAAGTTTTATGAAAGTGTGGAGTCAGATTAATCTCCAGAAATTAACCTGGCACTGTACAATGCTTATCAATTACAGAAATCTAAATACGTCGAGATTCATATGTAGAAAAATAAAATAAATTACTTTGCAGTTTCTTTTAGCCAGAGGCCTATTTTGATTTCCAATACATATTTATCATCTGCACAACAAGCCAAATAAAAACAGATGATAGTATAAATACATATTGGAGAACAATGTCCTTACCTCGGGGTTTTTGGGCAGAAAACTAAATATTCATCTCTGACTTCATCGCTTACTTTCTGGAATCGTCTGCTATCATGGTTCATCATCACCCACTTGCTGCAATGAAAACCTTCCAAAAAGTCAATCCGCAAGAACCACCAAGAAGTCGACTGAAACACACAAATATAATTCTGTCCAGCAAGAACTGGCCTCTTCAACAAAAAACACATATATGAATGAAATGTCTGCTACAAAAGACTGCTAAAATATTGGTAAGAACCTGCATGAAGTGACCAATCTAGATAAGCCTCACTAGCTTACATGGTAAAACAAACTGATTTGACACATGACCATTATTATTATCAGAAAGCGAGGTGATTTGCCAACAGCCAAGCCTACATTAATTCAGTATTTGCTCAACCCCCCAAACTGTATTGAACTATTTGAGAAAGTTTTTACCTCTATCAATACCAATTCCAGTTTTCCTCTACAAGGGCTTGGCACTCAAAGCGATTATTAATCTTGCAAGTAATTACAGATTTACATTCTCACTTTTTCCCCAAAAATAACACATTGCTCTTTATTGTAATGATTTAAGTCAGGAACTATTTCGGATCTCCATGGAGCCAGAAACCAGAACTGTTTACATTTCTGTGTCCATGATATCTATTAGTTTAAGTTATGCATAATATTGTATCTGTTAAATGATCATGCTGTCATTGATGTGCAATAAACTGGATACATTCATGAACGGTCAGAGGGAATTTAGAAATGTAAGATGGTAAATTCTCTGACTGCTAAAGCTTTGGCACTTAATTGAATTTTGCTGATATATAAGAAATTGAAATGCACCTTGTTGCTCTTCCAATGACTTCTCCATTAGAGTAGTCTCTAATAATCCAATCACGTCTGGTTCCGATCCTTCCTTCGCTTTGGCCCCATGTCTCTATCTCAACCACATCACTCCTGTTTGACATTCCAACAAATAATAAAACATGGCAGTTAAAAGAAAGCTCATGAACTATGATACCAAAAATCCATATCTTACCAAGCAGGGTATTTGTAGACTTCAATGTGCATGCGGGCTGTCACCCATATTAGATTCAATCTTCTCATGGTAGTTGTAGTCGAAAATCCATCTGTTGAGAAACCAACCATCTGAGCATGGTTGCATGCTACCTCCTACATAACGCAATCAAAATATGTAAATTCACTACATGTAACAGGTTCCACATAGCATTTTAGGATAACAGAAGGAGATATGAAGAGTTGTTACTTGTTAATACATAAAAAATACAAATTCATGAAGCAATAGTTTGAGGCTTCGTTTGGGTTCACAGCTCTCTGCATATGACTGAATTTAACTGGACAAATGTACATATACAAATTACACGCTAAAAAAGTCACTCATATACGATCTTCGCTCAAGAATATCCAAAAAGAAATTTAAGTAGTATTTGGGGAAAAATGAAGTGTCTGGAGTAATTACTTTACTCAGTTAAACTAGCAAGAAATATCTATTGAGAAGTTAAAAAATGGAAGTAATTAAAATCAGGAAAAAATCAAAGAAAGGACACTGGGAAAATAAACTGCGAAGTTTAACTGAATAGGGAATTACCCACAGAAAGGATAACGGCTAATATATCATCTACACTCAATGCTACCTCATCCTTTTCTTCGGAGTTATTTCCGACAGAGTGGGGATTGACAGAGTTATTTTCTCAACTTTTAGGAGTAGGGTAAGGTCTGCATACATTTCACCCTCCCTCGCTAGCTAGACCCTACTATACCTGGGTTGTATTTGGTTTACAATTACATTTTCCTTTCAAGTCCATAGTTAACAAACAAGCCTAATTTGTGCTTCCTATAAAACCTTAAAGGCAAGCACCACACAACAATAGCACAATTATCAGAACTACATAACCAAAAATTCAGCCAACAGCACTACACAAACAATTGAAAATAACACAACACTAAGGGGGCAGTTGAATGGTTGGTGGGAATGTGGGTAAATGGGAACAATATGGTGTCTTAAAGGGCGCAGACTGCAGAGGCAATGATATATTTACCTACCAAGATGAAATATGAGGTTCTCATTTCCATACAATAAAACCGGTAATCCAAACACCGACACATGAAATTAAGCTTCCAATTCCCATTATTGGGGTTGATTAACCAAGAACCAAATTGCACTCACATCACAAATTAATATAATTAATCTACATGACTACGTCCCAATCTCTGTCAAGCACAAAATACCAGCTAATTTTGTGAACTGTTAAAAATGTCAAATCTACAAGTCAAAAATGCAAACTCAAAACCTCATTCTAATTAACTAAAAGGGGAGTTAAAATACCTGTAAATAATTAGCCATAGTTTCAACAGTAGCAGTCTTGTTAATTCCAACTTCATAACACCTCACAATAAATTTCTCCTTATACGACAATCCATCCTCCGCTAAGCTTCCAAACCGCAACTCCTCCGCTAAGCTCTTAGCTACCTCACCACTCTTTTTCTCCGGTTCACCGGCATTGACTGCCGTAAACTGGCCATTATTACTTCTACAACAAGTAATAGCAGACGGAACACATGCAGTAGTGTTTAGCCGGAGAACAGAACTGCACAGATTTAAAGCAACATTTTGGTAAAAGAAAGCAGCATTGCATGTAGTTGTCCATGTCCCTGTTGTCAGTAACATTATTTTTGATGATAAAATACAGGTACAATCTCTGTCCCTATCTCTTGTACACATTGTATTCTATCTCTATGCAAAAGTTTCATGTCACAACAACTTCAGCAGTACCACATAATTAAATGTGTTTTTCTTTTCCTTTTTCTACTATGGCTGATAACTTATTGATTGACATTACATTTTGTTTGCACGGATTTAAATTTAGACAAATCATCAAAAATGTTATTTTAAAAAAAATGTATAATTGAAAATTATGTTAGTAACCAATTAATCTAAAAAGTTAAGGTGAGCCCCGCAAGAGTTGATTCAATTGGTTAAAAAATGGATAACTATCTCTTGGTCACATGTTCGAATCCCACTGAAGGCGAACCCGAATGTATGATTATACTCTCCTACGGTTTACCTTAGTCATGTTGTTTGAACTATATTTTGAACTTGTTACAGCATTCCAGTTAGATCTCGAGTCTTATTATTAAAATAATAAATTTAAACTTGTTACAGCATTTCAGTTAGATCTCGAGTCTTATTATTAAAATAATAAATTTAGAAATTGATTTTCATTGGTTGCATAAAAGAAGATAAATTGTTTACCTTGGTTCACGTCGTTTGAACTATATTTTGAACTTGTTACAGCATTCCAGTTAGATCTCGAGTCTTATTATTAAAATAATAAATTGGTTGCATAAAAGAAGATAAATTGTTATAGTCATAGTCATATCCCATACCTTTATTTTACATGTATCGGTCTTATTTATAATAAATAAATTTATAATGTAGTTTAGTGGCTAGATAAAGCCCTTTATTTAGAAGTACGTGTCTAGAGTCTATTATAAAATCTTATTAGAAATTATAAAATTTTATTTTAAAAAATATAAAATTCAATACTGATGTGAAATAATAATTATATTTGAATTTATAAAAGGTTTAACAGTAAAAAGTTGAAAAAGAAAAATCAGTTCTAAATTTGATTTTACTATAAAATATATAAGTATGATTCTATTACACAACCACGGAGAATTATATGATTAATTTTCAATGGTTATTGCAAAATTTTATATAAGAAGTTCTTTTTAGATTGAATCTCATAACACAGTATTAGAAGGGCCCGTGCGAGCCACGGGTATGATCGAATATCATTATTATAAAATTTGTATATGTGTTTATGAAATAAAATATTATTTATATTATGAGAAGTTACGGTCTTTGTTGTAAGGATGAGTTTTTTCGTCGTTTGTATTTTATAGCCGATATGAGATACAACCATTTACAAAACTCATATGTTAATGAAATGTATACATGTTATAGAATTGAAAAATATGGTATGATGTGAGATGTACTTCTTTTTAATTTTGTATTTTGTTAAGAGATATACTTGAAAGTGTTTAAACTTTTTAAATTTCATAATTATTACAGTATAGCATGGAAAGTCATTATTTGACAATATCATGTTAACCGATTACGAAAAAATTGAGTTCATTTGTGTTAGTTACTTTTTTTTTTGAGAAAATTTGTGTTAGTTACTTTAATTTCTTATATCTTGTATGTATGTGTATATATATGTATGTTTTAGGGTGTACGCGATTAGGTTTGGTGTTGGGAGGTCAAAATCGCACCAAACCACAAATAGCGGTTTTCTTAAATCTCCAACCTTAGTCGCATTTGCGGTTGCGGTTAATCGCGACTTTTTCAACCGCGCGGTTGCGGTTGGTGCGGATCGACTTGCGGTTCAACCATCGACTTGTACGATAAATGACAAATAAAAATAGGTGATTACAATTATACTTATCAAATCTTAGAAATTTGTAAAAGTAAAATGTACTGCAAGAGTACAAGTGGTTAACGCAAATTATATATGGCTGGTTACCGAAAATTATGAATCATATCTACATTCAGTGAGGGTGTGGGTGAATTTGGTGTTTTAGGTGCTTCAATTATTAATAATTTTGGCTGTGACTCCACATTTAGTGGAGCCACATCAAGCTGACTTTGAGATGATGCAGTGACTGAGTCTTTAGCTCCAGTTTGCACTGTGTGTGTTCCCTGTGTATCCCCAAGGGTTTTAGATCTTTTCTTTCTGGCATAAGTCTGTGGTGAACTTGTGTCCCTAACCCTCTTGGTCTGTGCTCCTGGTTGAGAGCTTGTTTCAATAGTTTCATCCTTTTGGGAGGATGAAACTAGAATTGAGTTGATTTCCTTATTAACAAGCATAGTTTGTTGGGAAACTGTGGTGTGGCTAGGCTTGGGTACACTAATCTCACTAGCCTTATCCTTAGGGTTTCTTTGATTTTCACTCTGTCCCTCACCTAACTCACTCTCCTTCACACTCTTCTCTTTGTGTTTGATGGTTTTTGCAACTGGTTTCTTTTGAGAGAAACCAGTGGGGGCTTTCTTAGCTTTAGATTTTGAAATTGTTGTTTTGGTAGCTTGGGTAGGTATCTGTTGGGTCATTAACACAGATGCCATAGCTACACTTGAAGGCAAATAAATTTTTGAGGTTGGAAGAGCAGAGACAGTGGTGCTTACCTCACTTACCTGAGGTCCCCCCATGATTGGAAAGTAGAAGAGGGGCACCTCTTTGTGATGACTTGCTCTGTTGATATCTGCAATGATTCTCCTTTCTTGAACCCAACAATTCAGTTTGTTGGTTGGGTTCTCAACAACAATATTCTCAATAAGATGATTAACAAGCATCATAAAGAATCTAGCATAATAGACACTTTTACCTCTCTTATTAAGTCCCCCAAACTTATAACCTAACTCAAACATGATGTCACTGAAGTTAAAGTACTTATCAGTAACTAGCATATAAAGCATGTTAAGCATGACAATATTAACAAAATCAAAATTACTCACTTTACCAGAAAATACTTAGGTAACTACATCACACACATAACTCCACTCTTTTCTAAGACCTAGTCTCCTAATCTCACTTAATTTAGAGGTAGGAAGAGCATAGCCAATATAATTAAACATGTTAACTAAATCAGTATCTGTGTGTGGAACAGTAGTAGTATTTTCAGGAATTTTAAAGCAAGTTTGAATTGTATCACTGTTAATGCAGAACTGCTTACCTTTAAGAGTGAAAGTTATGGTCTTGTCAGAAGATTGCTACACAGCATTTGTCCATATCTCCTCCACAACTTCACAGTAGATTTTGGGTGATTCCAGCATAGCATAACTGAGTTTACAGTCCTTCACAAAGTCCATCATTTTGTGAAAATCTCCAGATTGTGGAATCTCCTTGTTTACAAGAGCTACGAAGTTATTCTTTTCATAGATGAATCCAGACTGGGACATGATTTTGACTACTAGTGCCATTGTTAAAGTATGGAAATTTGCAGAGAGAGTATTTGCTTTGGAGAAGAAAGAAGTTAGAGCAATTGATTTGAGAATGATAAAAGAATAGAATAAAAATGAATTATGCTTTTATACTATCTCAGAAATAAACTGTCAAAAATAATAAAGTGAAATAAAGTAACCAATCAAAATAGCTCAAAATATCCGTTTAAAATAAATAAACTGTCAAAATTCTGTCATATATCCGTCGTGTTATACTTACAAACTGTAAGTATACCCGATGGATAATGTTTAGAGTTTTCAAACTAAGATTGAGACAATTCGACGGATGAGAATAAAACAATTATTCATTGTGTTATAAAATAATCCAGAAAAGTAATTGATTTTTATTAATAAATACTATTCCGACGGATGATCAAACTCGATGGATAATAAGCATCCGTCGGGAGGTAAATTTTGACTTAGCCAAAATTTCATCCAAAACCGAAAAATTTAATTAAGTTTCTGGCTGCATTATAACTTGCAAAAATATCTGAAATGATTCAAGAATAATTAAGCATACCTAACTCACTTACTAACCTTGAAAAGGTGGATTCATCAAGTGGCTTGGTAAAGATATCTGCAAGCTGCTTTTCACTTGGAACAAAATGAAGTTCCACAGTACCATTCATCACATGTTCTCTAATGAAGTGGTACTTAATGTCTATGTGTTTTGTTCTTGAATGCTGTACTGGATTTTCAGTGATGGCAATTACACTTGTGTTATCACAGAAAATGGGAATTCTGTCCACTTGTAGACCATAGTCCAACAATTGGTTTTTCATCCATAAAATTTGAGCACAGCAACTACCAGCAGCAATATATTCAGCTTCAGCTATAGAAGTAGAAACTGAATTTTTTTTTACTGAACCAGGACACAAGCTTGTTCCCTAGGAATTGACAGATTCCTGTTGTACTTTTTTTGTCTATTTTATAACCTGCATAATCTGCATCTGAATAACCAGTTAGATCAAAACCAGAATCTCTAGGGTACCAAATGCCAAGTTTTGGTGTTCCCTTGAGATATCTGAAAATTCTCTTTATAGCTACTAAGTGAAATTCTCCAGGATCAGTCTGAAATCTAGCACAAAGATAAGTAGCAAACATTATATCTGGCCTACTAGCTGTTAAGTACAGAAGTGATCCAACCATGCCCCTATAGCTTGAAATATCCACAGACTTTTCAGTAGTGTTTAATTCAAGTTTAGTTGCAATGATAATGGGAGTTTTTGCAGATGTGCAATCCATTAGATCAAACTTCTTTAAAATATCATAAATATATTTAGTTTGACTAATGAATATTCCATTTAGGTCTCCCATCATGCTCATTTCATACTTACTTTGCATCAATTTGGCAAACTTTTTGCAAAGTTTTTCATCTGTAGAGCCCAATATAATATCATCTACATAGATTTGAACAAGTATACTAGAGCCATTAACATTTCTAAAGAATAAAGTTTTATCAACTGTACCTCTTGTGAAGTGATTTTCCAAAAGAAACTTTGATAGAGTGTCATACCAGGATCTAGGTGCTTGCTTCAGTTCATAAAGTGATTTCAAAAGATAGTAGACATATCCTGGAAAATTTGGATCTTCAAAACCGGGAGGTTGACTGACATAGACTTCCTCCTCCAAATCTCCATTCAGAAAGGCACTTTTGACATCCATTTGATAGACCTTGAAATTTGCATGGGCTGCATAGACTAAAAAAATTCTGATGGATTTAAGTCTTGCAACAGGAGCAAAGGTTTCATCAAAATCTATTCCTTTTTGTTGATAGTAGCCCTTAGCAACCAATCTATCTTTGTTCCTGATCACTATGCCATTTTCATCCATCTTGTTTCTGAATACCCACTTGATGTCAATTGGATTCTTTCTTTTTGGTTTGGGTACCAACTTCCATACCTTGTTCCTTTCAAATTGGTTTAGCTCTTCCTGCATAGTTAAAATCCAATCAGGATCCAACAAAGCTTCTTCTACCTGTTTTGGTTCTTCGTTAGAAAGGAAGCTGCTATACAGACATTCTTCTTGAGTTGCTTTCCTTGTTTGAACTTTAGAAGATGCATCACCAATGATGAGCTCAAAAGGGTGATCTTTAGTCCATTTTCTTTGTTGAGGTAGATTAGCTTTAGATGAAGAGGCCTCATTATTGTCTTGATGTGTGACTGAGTTTTGATTATGAGAAACTCCCCCTGAATTTGTGAATATTTGATTTGAGAAAGGGGTACTTTCTGTAGGTGATCTATTCTGGCTCTCATCTTCTCTCATTATTCCGACGGATGATGCACTTTGTATCTCGACAGATAAAACTGATTGTTTCCCAACGGATAAGGTAGATTGTCTCCCGACGGATGAAGCATTTTATAAATTGACAGATGTTGAATTATGTGCTTCATTAGTTGTAGATTTTTCTGTATTATCCTTAGTCACTGTTTCTTGATCACTTTCATCATCACTGTCATCACTAACCATCTCCACATTATCAAACTTAAGGCTTTCATGGAAATCTCCATCTTGTAGTCCTTCAATCTTTTTATCATCAAACACGACATGTACTGATTCCATAACAATGTTGGTTCTTAGATTATAGATTTTATATGCTTTTCCCACAATATATCCAACAAAAATTCCTTCATCTGCTTTAGCATCGAACTTTCCATGTTGATCAGTTTGATTCCTTAAGATATAACATTTGCAGCCAAAGACATGAAGAAAATTTAGAGTTGACTTCCTATTCTTGAACAATTGGTAGGGTGTCATGCACTTTGCTTGATTAACTAAAGAGATATTCTGAGTGTAGCAGGCAGTATTCACAGCTTCAGCCCATAAATATGTTGGTAACTTTGATTCTTCAAGCATTGTCCTTGCAGCTTCAATAAGAGATTTGTTCTTCCTTTCCACTACTCCATTTTGTTGTGGAGTTCTTGCTACAGAAAACTCATGCATAATCCCATTCTCTTCACAAAATGATCTCATCACAGAATTCTTGAACTCAGTTCCATTGTCACTCCTGATTCTTCTTACTTTAAAGTCAGGATGATTGTTCACTTGCCTTATGTGATTGATGATGATTTCACTAGCTTCATATTTAGACTTTAGAAAATATGTCCAAGAGAACTTTGAGAAATCATTTACAATTACTAGGCAATATCTTTTTCTTGAGATGGACAACACATTGACTGGTCCAAATAAATCCATGTGCAACAGTTGCAAAGGTTCTTCAATTGTTGAATCAAGCTTCTTTCTGAATGATGCTTTGATCTGCTTTCCTTTCTGGCAGGCATCACACAATCCATCCTTAGTAAACTCCACTTGAGGAATGCCTCTAACCAGTTCTTTCTTGACAAGCTCATTCATGGTCTTGAAGTTTAGATTGGACATGTTCTTGTGCCATAGCCAACTTTCATCTTGACTTGCTTTACTGAGAAGACAAGTGACTAGTTCTGTATTTGATGAGTTGAATTCAGCTAGGTACATATTTCCTTTTCTCACTCCAGTGAAAACCATTTTGTTGCTCTTTTTGTTTATCATAACACAGGCTTCTGAATTGAAGGTAACTGAGTTGCCCTTATCACAAAGTTGGCTGATACTCAACAGATTGTGCTTGAGACCATCCACTAGGGTAACCTCTTCAATGATGACATTATCTTTTGAAATCAAGCCATATTCCACAGTATAACCCTTGTTGTCATCTCCAAAAGTGATACTTGGGCCAGCTCTTTCCTTAAACTCAGTGAGCAGGGTAGAATCTCCAGTCATGTGTCTTGAGCAACCACTATCCAGTTACCAAAGATTCTTTCTGTTTCCCTGCGCACATCAAAATCAAATCAAGTTGATTTTGGTACCCAAATTTCCTTGGGTCCTGCCTTGTTAGCTTTCTTCTTTGGTTTCTTAGGTTTGATCTCATTTGACTTGGGAATTTCTGATTCATCCTTAGTCATTTGAGTTGGACCTTTGAAACCAGTCATTAGAACATAATTATCATGCACATTTTGATTAACAGGAAAAGACATGCTATTTGCAAACATTTTATTCCAGTAAGGTATGCTAAATGACATTTGAGGCATATTAAATGCAGCATAATAAGGATTATGTGCAAATGGCATATTAGCAAATTGTGCATTCATATTTTGAGTAGACATAACATTCATAGGCATGGTAGGCATGACATTTATTTTGGGAAAAGAAGATGGTACAGATATAGAAGTAGGCATATCAAGTTTGTAATTAACAGACAAGTGATTAACACTACCACACTTAACACAGATTTTTCTTGGTGCATATTTATCAGGTATGTATTTGTTATGTTTGTTAATTCCTACTTTCCCATTTCTATTATTTTTCTTGTTAGCTTATGTTTTAACCTCAATCTTTTCTAATCTGTCATTCAATTGCTTGATAGACAGATGACCAACATTAAATTTCTTTTCCTTCCTGACTTGATTTGATTCTCCTGGAATAAAGTTCTTAGAAACTGATCCATATTTCTCATTCAACTTAGCTAGCTAAGCTTTGCTAACTGGTTTACTCGCAGCCGACAGATGCGGCTCCTTGTCACTCGACGGATAATCCTTTTGATTATCCGATAGATGATTTTCATCATTCGTCGAGTCCACACCTATCAACAATCCTTCAACCAAATTGGACTCAAGATTCTCTTTACTTTTCTTCCAGGCTTCATCACAAAAGGAGGACTCAATACCTTGAACTTTAGTGATTTGAGCATGAACATCTCTGGATGATTTCCATGCCTTAATCACTTCTTGTTCTCGTTCAAGCTGCTTCTTTAAAATCTCTTCTTTCTTTAAGGACTCAGTTAATTCATCCTTAGCAGTCTTACACTCAATTCTAAATTTCTTAAATTCAATAAACTGAGACTCTAGCACATTATTCCTCTCACTTAAAAATAATTTTTTTTTTTAATTTTAGCATTTTCCTTAGTGAGGGACTTAAGTGTAACACGTAGGTGATATAATTCTGTGGACATATCATTTATTGCATCATTACACTCAGCTTTAGATAAATGTGCTAGGTTAGTGGTGATTACCTGATTGCTTGAAGAACTTGTTTCTGTTTCATCAGATTTGGCCATTAGGGCTAGATTAACATAGCTTGTTTCTCCATCTTCATCCACTCCATCTGCTGCCCAATCATTCTCCTGTGTAATAAAAGCCCTTTCTTTTTGTTTGAGCAACTCAAAGTATTTCTGTTTATAATCAACAGGCTCAAACTTCTTTTTGCTGGAATCAAACTTCCTACATTCACTAGCAAAATGACCCGCCAAGCCACATTTGAAACACTTAAATTTTGACTTATCAAACATGTTTCTGTTTGGCTTAGCTGCTCCAAAATTCTTCTTGAATTTGAGCTTGTCAAATCTCCTAGATAGGAATGCTAGATGTTTATCAATATCATCCATGTGATCTTGGCTCAACTGATCTTCATTTTCAGCTACCAGCCCTTTACCCTTGCTTTAATAGACCTTTGATGTAGTCTCAACAGCTTCCACATTCATCTCTTTCTCCTTCTCTAACTCAGCAACCAGTGCTATGTACCCTTTTTTCTTCCTTGCTTTCTCCATCCTTTCATCTTACTCTATTTCAAGCTCATAAGTTTTGAGGATGCCATACAGTCTCTCCAAGGTGAACTCCTTGTAATCCTGTGAATTTCTCAATGAGGCTTCCACTCCTTTGGAAGAGATCTAAGGAACTTGAGGTTTGAGTCTTTTGTTTGATAGACTTGTTATTCCTAGTGAACTAACAATGAGATTTACAGAAGGGGGGTTGAATGTAAATCTCAAAACTTTTTCAAGTTTTGAGCAGTTTCAAAGGCTGTGTATTTAAGATAAACAAGTGTGTGAATTGCTTTAAGCTAATACAGACATATATATATTCAAGCACAAAAGTACAGAACACAACAGACCTTAAAAACTTTTCTGGTGGATTTGTTGTTCCACCAGAGATGGTATTTCAGAAAATCTGTGATTCAAGAAGTTGATCACAGCTGCATCCTAGTACAAACTAGATAATTTTTCTCAAGATTTTTCTAAACAGCTCTGGAAAAATTCTCTTCTAATTACTAGCTGCTACTTGGTTTTTATATAACACCAAGTTTACAAGTGAAGACAAACATAAAAAGTACAATAATAAAATAAGTTCTCCACTTGTTTCTTCTCCATTTTACTCCAGTGCATTGTTGACTATTGCCTCTTTATACTAGAGTAGAACGGCTGCTTTTTTTCTGATGTTCCTGAAATAGGCTACCACATCTCAGTTGTCTCTGTCAACCCATGTGCCTCTGTTTGTAGGTACAACTACCACTTGTCAACTGCTATTTAACAGAACATCCGTTGAAGGCTTCATCCGTTGATGGCTTTATCCGTTGATGTGTTAGCAGTTGAAGCTCTATCCGTTGATGCACTCATCCGTTGAAGGATGTTATCCGTTGAAGCTTTAGAGACATCCGTTGAAGCTTTGTTTCTCATCCGTTGAAGGTCTTTAAGTTATCCGTTGACACCATTTCATTTATACAAAATTACAAGGCATGAAATATTTACAATTGGCCTTCCTATCTGCATATCCTTTAGTAGTCAACATGACTTATAATTTCCCTCAACATTTAAGAATTATATCTCAAATTCAGAGACTGAAATGTGCTACAACACTAGACTTATTTCTAAGTAAAGCTACACCATCAACGGATAGCCAAAGTGGTCTTATCCGTTGAGGCTACAAATACTAGATTTCTACTTAAGTGTTTTATTAAACATATCATCAAACTAATGTACATATATTCCTAACAATCTCCCCCTATTTATGTCTATAAGAATTGTAGAGATAAATTCAAGGTTAACTTGATGATAACAAAACACTTAACAAATATATGAACTGAAACTAAGTAGAAATTTAAAAGTGCTGCAAAAGTGTATGTACTAGAAGTTAATTGAAGATTTACAGTGTTTCCAAGGGTGCTCCACTAGCCTGAGCAAATCATCTTTTTCTTCTTTGATCCCTGATTTTCTTTCCTAGCCCTTTGTCATTTTCCTCAATTTGGAGTTGGAGTTGTCTGAAGAATTCAGTTTCATCTTCATCACTGATATCCAACTTAGATTGCATTTCTTTGAGAGTTTCATTGCTGGCAATCTTGAGTTGGTCTTCAAGTCTGAAAAATCTTCTGACTCCTTTATCATCTCTGAATTCCATCAACCAATGAGGTGATTTGTGAATTGTAGTTCCCCTTTCTTGAATGAGTAAGGTTCTGGGCAAAGCATTGGGCTCCCTCCAAGTTTTCCTTATATTGGCAATCTTGTTGAGAATTTCAGTCTTGGCAGTCCTGGTAAAGCCATAATCCTTTTGTATGGCTGAAAAGACTCTGATCAAGGTAGAGTAGCCTTCATTCAGAATCCTGTAGAGAGGCCATGTTCTTTCCCCAGCTCCTTTGTATCTGAACACCAATCTCTCTGGTAGCTGTCTGTAAGCAGCAATTCCCCTTACATCCTCCAGCTCATCCAGATAGAGTTCAATGTCTGAAATTTCTTTTATGTCACAGATGTGAACATAATCATCTTTAGAAATGGGTGGCTTAGGGTTAGGTTTATGTTTTTGAGTGAATTTCTTAGAGTTTAGGGGAGGTGTAGATTTGGATTTTCTTTTCTGTTTCTTTGGTAGTGGAAGAGTGGTTAAAAAGGTAGGCAAATTGATGGTGTCCCAATCAATAGGTTCCTCTTTTGGGATGATTGGTTCACCATGGATGTTTATAGTGGGATCAGCAACAAAGGGTTCAGGTATGGAAGGTAGAGATTTAGTTTCTTCAGTGTTGCCTTCACTCCTTCTATGTGCCTTGGCCTTTCTTCTGTTTCCCTTCTGCCATTCCTCTTTTTCCTCCATGCTTTCACCAAATATACTCCCAAAAACCTCATC
Organism: Apium graveolens; assembly: GCF_009905375.1. Taxonomy (NCBI): domain Eukaryota; kingdom Viridiplantae; phylum Streptophyta; class Magnoliopsida; order Apiales; family Apiaceae; genus Apium; species Apium graveolens. The sequence continues at coordinate 139,876,942 of NC_133656.1, read as the reverse complement.
TAAGTTTGCAATCTTGTCTTCACCTCTGACTTCAATTCCTTTCTCATTTTCAACTAGACTTGACTTTAGCTTTTGTTCTTGTGCTCTTTTGTCAGCCTTGAGTTTTTCAGCTTCTTTCTTTAACCTTTTGGTTTCTTCCCTCTTGGCTATTGAGAATTTGGGATGTCCTTGCATCACACATATGCTCTTTCCTTCTCTAAAGATAATAGCCATGTTTCTCCTTACTGCCTCATCCATGGTCTCCTTGTGTTTTATGATGCTAGTACCCAAAACTTTGTCTTCATCAGGCTTTGGAAGAGGAAAGTCCACTTCTTTCATCTGAGCAAAGTCTAGAGGGTTCTTTGTGGAGTCCTTGCTGGATCTGGTGTTGGGCTTGAGAACCATAGGTTTTAGATTCTTGAAAGAAGTCTCTCCAGCCTTATTTCTCCTTTCTGGCTTGTGCTCCATATTGATTGGTTCAACCTTTGTGCTATGTTTCACATATATTGATTTATCTTGTGTTGAGCCAAACAGCTGTTGCATCCTTTCATCAATTCTCCTCCTTTGCTCTTTCACTTGAATTTCAGCTGCTGCTAGCTGGATTAAATCAATTCCATCAGGCTTTCCTTTGATTTGAATGATTGGAGAAGTAGTGATGGCAGGAACTAGCACTTTAGATATTTGGATTTTTGTAGATGGCTCTCCTTCCCCTTCCCTTTTACTCTCCCCCTTTTTGTTATCATGAAGGAGAGGGGTCAAGCCCTGTGCTTTTGCCAGCTGCATAAGTAGATTTGTTTGAGATTGTTGGTTGTGAAGAATGGTGGCCACAGAATCTTCAATAACTTGAACTCTGTCTTCCAATTTGACCAGCCTCTTTTCAGTATGTGATTCCTTTTTCAATCTCAACAAAATGTCCTGCATTGTACCAAAGGGCATGACTGAATCCAATTTTTCAGAATTGTAGGATTTCAAGTCAGCAATATCCTTTCTTAGTTCATCCACACTCAGATTCTGTCTTACTTGCTGCAACTTTATGAGATGCAGTGAGTCCAAGTGAGCTGTAAGGATAGCCTTTGTACCAGAATGAGAAGTTTTCCGAATGGCCTGTTTGATAGTACTGATTTGTTTGACTAAGGAGACATTGAATTGCCCTGTTGTAGACTCCTTTGTGAAGGCCCATTCAGGTAGATTTGGAATAGAACTAGGGCCTTCATCTCCCCCTAAGTTCATGCTTCCATCAGAAGAAACAAAGTCATCATCATCAGAATTTACTCCAAATTCTTCAAATGACTCACCAGCTGTTGAAGGCATCTTGTTAATAGCAGTTTTGTCCCTTTGAAGAGATGCTGTTGTATGTACTAGATGTAGTGTCTTTTCTGCCTCCACATTGCCCTGTGCAGCCAATACTTGATAGGCTGAAATAGGATGAGTAAAAGTGTCAGCATCCAAGGAAATGTTATCAATTACAGCTTTGTAATGTTGCTGAAATTGTCTTTCCTTTTCAGCATCATTCACAATCATTGACTCACTAGCAATGGCTGGATCCATCCTTATATCTGCTGTACCTGCCTTTCTCTCATTTTCTCTATGTTCTTGCATCAGGGGCTCCCCCTGGCTCACACAACTCACTCCCTCACCTTCACTTACTAAGGTGGTACTCCTCTCACTTACTTTTGCCATGCTGGAAGAAATAGCATGCATATTTGAGCTCTCAATCTCTCCTTTTGCCTGGGAGCAACCCAGCCTCTCACTCAAATTGTCAATCCCTTCCCTCAGTCCTAGAAGTGATTGTACAGTAATCAAGTCTTCTACACTTGGAATTGTTTCAGTTGTGTGTGTAGAGACTATCAACGGATGAGGAATAGCCGTTGAAGGTGAAACTGATGATATCAACGGATAACTGCTGTTAAGCTTATCCGTTGAAGAACAACCACTTGTCAACGGATGAGTGATATCTGTTGAAGAAGGAAAAGAAGTAGAAATTGAAAGTGATATAACTGTTGAATCTGTGTAGATTGATATGAGTTTTGGTGACACAGATCCTTCAATTACATCTGAAAGAATTTGCGGGTGATCCAACAAATCATCTAAAAGATGATGATCACCTGTATTTGAGTGGGGCTCCTCCCTGAGTTGTAAAGAGGGAGAATCAGGAATTGATGGGAATAACATATCCACATCTAGAGATGGTGAGGAAGTGTGTGGTGATTGATGTGTGTTAATTGTGAGAGAATGGGGCTGTGACTCCACATTTGTTGGAGCCACATCAAACTGAGTTTGAGAAGGCATAGATACAGATGGATGTATCTGTGCAGTGTGTGCACCCTGTGTAGAAGATTGGGTTCTAGCTCTCTTTCTTCTAATAAAGGCTTTTGTTGGTGAGTGTTTGGCTTTAGTGTCCCTTCCTCGTTTGTGTGTTCCTGGTTGGGAACTATTTTCAATAGTTACATCCTTTTGGGAGGATGCAGCTAGGGATATGCTAGTAACCTTTTCAACCACCACAGCTTTTTGAGAAACTGTGGCTTGGCTAGCTTGGGAAGCACTTTTCTCTCCTTCCTTATCCTGGGGGTTTCTTTGATGTTCACCCCTCCCCTCACCACTCACACCCTGTTCACTCCCCTCAGGGTTAATGGTAGGTGTTACAACTGTTGTCTTTTGAGAAACAACAGAGGTGGTTTTCTTTGTCTTTGATTTTGAAAGTTTAGTTTTGGTGACCTTGGTAGGAATCTGTTGGGGCATTGTCACAGATTCCATGGCCACACTAGAAGATAAAGAAATAGAGGGGTTGGAAGAAGTAGGAGTTGTAGAAGCAATTACCTCACCTACCTGTGGTGCATTCATGATTGGTAAATATACCAATGGCACACTGCTGTTGAGATCCATTCTCAATAAATCTGCAAGAACTCTTTTCTCTTGTGCCCAGCACTTAAGTTTATTATTCTCATTCGTAATGACCAAACCTTCAGCAACATGGTTAGCCAATAACATAAAGAATCTAGCATCATAGATGTTATTAGGTCTATTAGCTTTATTACCTAATCTAGTACCCAATTCTAGCATAACATAGTTGCTAAAATTAAAATACCTATCAGAAACAAGCATATAGAGCATATTAACAAGAGATGAAGTTATGGCATCAAAATTGCTAATTTTCCCAGAGAAAACCTTGATAAAGGCATCCCCAAGAAAACTCCATTCTTTCCTAAGGCCTTTTCTTTTAATACTCCCTAAACTAGAAGAGTTAAGAGAATAACCTATGGAATCTAACATGCTGGATACATCATTATCAGTGTGTGGTGTCATGGCATTGTTCTCAGGTAATTTAAAACATGCTAGTAAGTCATCACAGTCAACACAGTAATTTTTACCTTTGAGAGTGAAGGAGATAGTCATATCTATGGAGTTGAACTCAGCAGTTGTCCAAATCTCCTCAACTATTTCACAGTAAATCGTTGGGGCTTCCAGCATTGCATAGCTAACTTTACAGTTTTTGATGAAGTCCATCATTTTGTGATAATCTGAGTGGGCTTCATTCTTTTCTACCAAAGCTATGAAATTGTTCTTCTCATAGATGAACCCAGATTGAGACATAATCTTTACTACTGGTGCCATTGTTGTGAGTAGAAATTGCAGAGAATAACTTGAAGGTTTTGCAGAGAGAAAATGGTAAAAGCTTTGAAATTTCAAGAAAGCGTAAAGTAAAAATGAAAAATCAGAAGGGCTTATATACTTTCTCAAAAAAAAAACATAAATAAGAGATTAAACAATAAATATGTGTAAGTGAATTTCAGCCCCTTTAAAACAAATACATACAGCTGTATGTATGAGTATCAACGGTTAAGACAATAGAATCAACGGCTGTGAAACACTTGAATCGACTGATGTGATATTTCAACGGATAAGGTAAACTGTCATCCGTTGAAGAGCACTTCAGTTTTATCCGTTGACGGATAAAAATTCCAGAAATGTATATGACTTTTAACGGATAATGAACATCCGTTGACAGAACAATTTTGACTTTCAACGGATAGGGAATATCCGTTGATGGAATAAACTATGTTAAAAATCAAATTTGTTCTTGCAGCTAATACATTTCAGGCTTCAATTTAAATTGCAATAAGGACATGAATTTTAAGAGTAATTAAGCATACCTAGCTCACTTACCAATCTTGTGAATGTTGATTCATCAAGTGGCTTGGTAAATATGTCTGTAATTTGTTGTTCACTTGGAACAAAATGAAGTTCCACTGTACCTTTCATCACATGTTCCCTAATGAAGTGGTACTTGATATCAATGTGCTTGGTCCTTGAGTGCTGCACAGGATTCTCTGTTATGGCTATGGCACTTGTGTTGTCACAAAAAATAGGAATTCTATCAACATGTAGTCCATAATCAAGGAGTTGATTCCTCATCCATAACACTTGAGAGCAGCAACTTCCAGCAGCAATGTATTCAGCCTCAGCTGTAGAAGTAGAGACTGAATTTTGCTTTTTGCTAAACCATGATACAAGCTTGTTTCCCAGGAATTGGCAGGAGCCTGTTGTACTTTTCCTGTCTATTTTGCAACCTGCATAGTCTGCATCTGAGTAGCCAATTAGATCAAAACCAGACTCTCTAGGGTACCAAATTCCTAGATTTGGAGTCCCCTTGAGATATCTGAAAATTCTTTTAATAGCTACTAAGTGAGATTTTTTAGGGTCAGCTTGAAATCTAGCACAGAGACATGTAGAAAACATTATATCTGGTCTACTGGCAGTTAAATATAAAAGTGAACCAACCATGCCTCTATAACTTGTAATGTCCACAGACCTTTCAGTCTTATTTAATTCAAGTTTGGTGGCAGTGGCCATGGGAGTTTTTGCAGATGAACATTCTATTAAGTCAAACTTCTTTAAAAGATCATAAATATATTTAGTTTGACTAATGAAAATTCCATCACTAACTTGTTTAACTTGTAAACCAAGAAAATAGGTTAGTTCTCCCATCAGGCTCATTTCATAATTACTTTGCATTAGCGTAGCAAACTTTTTACAAAGCTTATCATCTGTAGATCCAAATATTATGTCATCTACATAAATTTGAACAAGTATACTAGAGCCATTAACATTCCTAAAGAAGAGAGCTTTATCAACAGTACCTCTAGTGAAGTGATTCTCCAAAAGGAATTTTGATAAGGTTTCATACCAGGCTCTAGGTGCTTGCTTCAGTCCATAGAGTGCTTTCAACAGATAATACACATAGTCTAGAAAATTTGAATCTTCAAACCCTGGAGGTTGACTTACATAAACTTCTTCCTCCAATTTCCCATTTAGAAATGCACTCTTGACATCCATTTGATAGACTTTGAAATTGGCATGGGCTGCATAGGCTAGAAAAATTCTGATGGCTTCAAGTCTTGCAACAGGAGCATATATCTCATCAAAATCTATTCCCTCTTGTTGAGAATAGCCTTTAGCAACCAATCTGGCTTTATTCCTTATGACAATGCCATTTTCATCCATCTTGTTTCTGAATACCCATTTTGTGTCAATGGGACTCTTGCTCTTTGGTTTGGGTACCAGCTTCCAAACTTTGTTTCTCTCAAATTGGTTCAGCTCTTCCTGCATAGCTAATATCCAATCTGGATCCAATAAAGCTTCTTCCACTTTCTTGGGTTCCTCCTGAGATAGAAAACTACTATACAGACATTCATCTTGAGTAGCTTTTCTTGTTTGCACTTTAGATGATGCATCACCAATAATCAGTTCAAAGGGATGATTCTTGGTCCATTTCCTTTGAGGTGGAAGATATACTCTAGATGAGGTGGCCTCAGTATTGTCATGATGTGAGACAGAGTGTTGATTAGTTGAAACTCCCCCTGAGTTGTTGGTCCTTTGCAGGGAACTTGGAGTTCTATCAACTGATGATGTAAATCGATTATCCGTTGATGAACTATGATCAACGGATGCTTTATTTTGTACTTCAACGGATGATGCACTATGTCTTTCAACGGATACTGCATTGCCTCTATCAACGGATGCAGAATTTTGTGCATTATCCAAGGGCATGTTTTGAATCCCTTTTGAAGTGTCATCTCCATCAGTCTCCTCTTCACTATCATCACAATATATCTCAATGTTGTCAAATTTGAGTCTCTCATGGTGTCCCTCATCTGTTAGTCCATCAATCTTTTTATCATCAAACACAACATGCACAGATTCCATAACAATGTTGGTTCTTAGATTGTAGACCCTATAAGATTTTCCAGCTGAGTAACCAACAAATATCCCTTCATCAGCCTTTGCATCAAACTTCCCTTTATGGTCAGATTGATTTCTCAGTATAAAGCATTTACATCCAAAGACATGAAGAAAGTTTAGAGTTGGTTTTCTTCTCTTGAACAACTGATAAGGAGTCATGCCTTTAGCTCGATTGATCAAAGAAATATTCTGAGTGTAGCAGGCACAATTAACAGCTTCAGCCCAGAAATATGTTGGTAACTTTGATTCTTCAAGCATTGTTCTAGCAGCCTCAATTAAAGATCTGTTCTTTCTTTCAACTATCCCATTTTGCTGAGGTGTTCTTGGAGCTGAGAACTCATGCATGATTCCATTTTCTTCACAGAACAGCCTCATTATCAAATTCTTGAACTCAGTTCCATTGTCACTCCTGATATTCCTAACCTTCAAGTCAGGATGATTATTGACTTGCCTGATGTGATTGATAATGATTTCACTTGCTTCATCCTTTGATCCAAGAAAATAGACCCATGGAAACTTTGAGAAATCATCTACAATCACTAAGCAATATCTTTTTCTTGCAATTGACAATACATTGACTGGTCCAAACAAATCCATATGTAGCAGCTGTAATGGTTCATCAATTGTTGTTTTAAGCTTCTTTTTGAATGATGCTTTCCTTTGTTTGCCTTTCTGACAAGCATCACACAAACCATCCCTTGAGAATTCAACAAGAGGAATTCCTCTAACTAAGTCCTTTTTGACTAGATCATTCATTGTCTTGAAATTCAAATGGGATAGCTTCTTGTGCCATAGCCAACTTTCAACTGGACTTGCTTTGCTGAAGAGACAAGTAATAGATTCTGCATCAGTAGAGTTGAAGTCAGCTAAGTACACATTTCCTTTTCTAACTCCAGTTAGAACCACTTTGTTGTCTTTCTTACGGGTGACAACACAGGCTTCAGAATTGAAGGAAATTGTATTCCCTCTATCACATAGTTGACTGATGCTCAGTAAGTTGTGCTTGAGACCATCAACTAATGCAACTTCATCAATGATGACATTCCTCGTTGAAATCAAGCCATATCCCATAGTAAACCCTTTGCTGTCATCTCCAAAGGTTATGCTAGGGCCAGCTCTCTCCTTAAACTCTGTGAGCAGGGAGAAATCTCCTGTCATGTGTCTTGAACAACCACTGTCCAAGTACCATAGATTTCTTCTGTTTCCCTGCACACCATAAAATTAATCAAGTTGATTTTGGTACCCAAGTTTCCTTGGGTCCATTCATGTTAGCCTTTCTCCTAGACTTCATTCCTCCTGCATCTTTAGACTTAGGTAACTTTGAGTCAACCTTGATCTTAGATGTAGTTGGTTGAGGTGTAGGGTTAGTCACAGAATCATTTAGCATATTTGGAATTTGATAAGGCATGGATTGTGCAAACATGTTATTCCACATAGGCATATTGTATGGCATTTGAGGCATACTAAATGCAGCAAGATAAGGATTGTTAAAATATGGCATGTTTGCAAAATGTGCATAAGGATTCTGTTGAGACATAACAGGCATAGCATGCAGAGGTGATGCAGACATATTAGGCATGGAAGAGGGTACAGGTATGGGAGTTTTCTTAATAGATTTGCAATTAGCAGATAGATGATTAACACTATTACAATGCACACAGCTTTTTCTAGGAGCATACTTATCAGGTGTGTAATTGTTATGTTTGTTAACCCCTACCTTCCCATTTCTATTAGATTTCCTTTTAGTTTCCTTTTTATCCTCAACCACTTTGAGCCTATTCTTTAACTGTTCTAAGGTCATGTGTCCTATATTCACCTTACTGAAATCTTTGGATGTGCTTGCTTCTTCTTTGACAAAGTTCTTGGAAGTTGAACCAAACTTTTTGTTGAGTTTCTTTAGATTTTCACTTTTAGAAACATCTGCCTGTTTTAATTGAGGAACCTTCAACGGATGCTCCTTTTCTTCCTTCAACGGATAATTTTCATCATCCGTTGATTCCACATTCGTTGACAGCCCATCAATTAATTCCATTTTCTTTTTGTTTTTATCCCAGGCAGTCTCACAAAATGATTCAATTCCTTGGACCTTGACAATTTGAGCACTAACATCCCTAGATGTCTTCCAGGCTTTAATCACCTCTTGCTCTCTCTCTAATTGATTAGAAAGTATTTCTACTTTCTTAACAGATTCAGCTAGTTTATTTTCAACAGATATACAATGTAGCTTAGTTTTCTCTAGGTCAATCAACTTATCTTCTAACACAGCATTTCTATTACTTAAAAACAGATTGTTCTCTTTAATCCTACTATTTTCTTTAGCAAGAGATTTAAGAGACACACGCAAGTGATACAATTCAGTAGACATGTCATTAAAAGCATCATTGCACTCTTCTTTAGTAAGCTGTGTTAAATCAGTAGTGATTACCTGGTTGCTTGATGAACTAACTTCATTTTCCTCAGAATCAGCCATGAGAGCCAAGTTGACATATTCCACATCTTCATCCTCTTCTTCTCCATCAGCTGCCCAGTCTTTTTCTTGAGTAATGAAAGCCTTCTCCTTTTGCTTGAGCAGATCAAAATATTTCTTTTTGTAATCTACTTGGTCAAATTTCTTCTTTTCAGAAGTTGGCTTTCTGCACTCACTTGCAAATTGTCCACTTATACCACAATTGAAACACTTGAACTTGGATTTGTCCACCATGTTCTTATGAGGTTTAGTGGCTCTAGTGTTTTTCTTAAATTTCATCTTTGCAAATCTTCTGGACAGAAATGCAAGATGCTCATCAATACCATCAGAGTCATCTTGGCTAGAGTTGTCTTCATTCTCAGCAACTTGCTCCTTACCCTTGCTTGATTCTGATTTGCTTGTGCCATCTTTGGAGTTTAATGTTGATCTCACAGTTTCTTGTCTGCATTCTTTCTCATTTTCAGCTACCAAGGCAACTGAACCTCCTTTCTTTCTTCCCTTCTCCAATACCTCATCCTGTTCCAGCTCTAGTTCATAAGTCTTCAAGATTCCATATAATCTTTCAAGAGTGAAGTCCTTATAATCTTGAGAGTTTCTCAAGGAGACAGTCATGGGTTTCCATTCCTTTGGCAAGGATCTTAAAAATTTAAGATTTGAATCCTTCACCTGGTACACTCTACCATACAGCTTCAGTCCATTCAACAGCTTTTGGAATCTATTGAATGTGTCATTTAAAGATTCATTTTCTTCAAAATGAAAATACTCATACTGTTGAATGAGAAGCTGCATTTTGTTTTCTTTTACTTGTTCTGTACCTTCACACAGTAGCTGAACTGTGTCCCAAACCTCTTTGGCAGTTGTGCAATTTATCACATTATCAAACATATCCTTGTCAAGACCATTAAACAAAATGTTCATAGCCTTCTTATCCTTGTGGACTTCTTCTGTGTCTTCCATTGTCCATTCTGCTCTAGGTTTTGGAATGGATTGACCAACAACAATTGTGGCTGTAGCAACTGTGGCTACTTTGTGGGGAATGTGAGGACCATTCTCAATGCAGTTTACATAACCTTCATCTTGGGAGAGTAGATGAAGGTGCATTTTCACCTTCCAATGGTGATAACTGTCTTTGTCAAGAACTGGGATTTTTACTCCAATATCCTTCTTACTCATCTTTGTTAGTTTCCAAGAACTTTAAACTCTTTGTGTGTCAAGAGCCTGCTCTGATACCAATTGTTATTCCTAGTGAACTAACAATGAGATTTACAGAAGGGGGGTTGAATGTAAATCTCAAAACTTTTTCAAGTTTTGAGCAGTTTCAAAGGCTGTGTGTTTAAGATAAACAAGTGTGTGAATTGCTTTAAGCTAATACAGACAGATATATATTCAAGTACAAAAGTACAGAACACAACAGACCTTAAAAACTTTTCTGGTGGATTTGTTGTTCCACCAGAGATGGTATTTCAGAAAATCTGTGATTCAAGAAGTTGATCACAGCTGCATCCTAGTACAAACTAGATAATTTTTCTCAAGATTTTTCTAAACAGCTCTGGAAAAATTCTCTTCTAATTACTAGCTGCTACTTGGTTTTTATATAACACCAAGTTTACAAGTGAAGACAAACATAAAAAGTACAATAATAAAATAAGTTCTCCACTTGTTTCTTCTCCATTTTACTCCAGTGCATTGTTGACTATTGCCTCTTTATACTAGAGTAGAACGGCTGCTTTTTTTCTGATGTTCCTGAAATAGGCTACCACATCTCAGTTGTCTCTGTCAACCCATGTGCCTCTGTTTGTAGGTACAACTACCACTTGTCAACTGCTATTTAACAGAACATCCGTTGAAGCCTTCATCCGTTGATGGCTTTATCCGTTGATGTGTTACCAGTTGAAGCTCTATCCGTTGATGCACTCATCCGTTGAAGGATGATATCCGTTGAAGCTTTAGAGACATCCGTTGAAGCTTTGTTTCTCATCCGTTGAAGGCCTTTAAGTTATCCGTTGACACCATTTTATTTATACAAAATTACAAGGCATGAAATATTTACAATTGGCCTTCCTATCTGCATATCCTTTAGTAGTCAACATGACTTATAATTTCCCTCAACATTTAAGAATTATATCTCAAATTCAGAGACTGAAATGTGCTACAACACTAGACTTATTTCTAAGTAAAGCTACACCATCAACGGATAGCCAAAGTGGTCTTATCCGTTGAGGCTACAAACACTAGATTTCTACTTAAGTGTTTTGTTAAACATATCATCAAACTAATGCACATATATTCCTAACAAGACTCTTCCATGCAACTTCAGAGCATTTAGTAGCTTTTGAAATCTACTAAAAATATCAGTGAGAGACTCACTTTCTTCACAGTGGAAATGCTCATATTGCTGAATCAGTAGCTGCATCTTGTTCTCCCTTACTTGCTTAGTACCATCACAAATAATCTGGATTGTGTCCCAAACCTCTTTGGATGTTTTACAGTTAATGATGTTATCAAACATATCACCATCAACTCCGTTGAACAATATATTCATGGCCTTCTTGTCCTTCCTGACTTGTTCAATGTCAGGATCTGACCATTCATGCCTAGGTTTTGGAATAGATGGTTCATTTCCATTTACAACTCTCATTGGTACATGAGGACCTCTCTCTATGCAGTCCACATAGGCCTCATCTTGAGAAAGAAGATGTAGGTGCATCTTCACCTTCCAGTGATGATAGTTGTCTTTGTCCAGATATGGGATCGTCACTCCAACATCTTTTTTGTTCATCTTATTGTTTGTTGTGATCTTTACACTCTTTGTTCTTTAAGAGCAAAAGTGAGTGAGGGGAGTTTCATCTTAGTAGGTGAAGGTGAGGGTGTGAGGGTGGTGAGCCAAGGGGAGCCCTTGATGCAAGAAAATAGAGAAAATGGGAGAAATGCGGGTACATGAGATATAAGGATGGAAGCCATTGCCAGTGAGTCAATGAATGCCAGTGATGCAGAAAAGGAGAGACTATTTCAGTAAGAATATCAAGCTGTCATAGATTCTATCTCCTTGGATGCTGAGACATTTACTCATCATGTTTCAGCTTATCAAACTCTAACTGGACAGGGCAATGAGGATGCTGAAAGGATGCTTAACTTGGTGCACACTACTGCTTCTATACAAAGGGCCAAGGATGCCATCTCAGCCATGCCACCCACAACTGGTGATGACATTGATTATTGAACTGGTGGTTCTGAGGGTTTATTTGGTGATGAAGATGATGATGAAGGAGATTCAATGGACATAGGGGAGATTTCAGCCCTAGCTCAAGATCCAGCATGCCATCTTGGGCATTTTCCAAAGAATGTGATGAGCAACATTTTAAGTCTACCCTCTTTCATATCATCTAACAAACTCAGACAACTCTTCAAGCTACAACCAATGCCAACACCAAGAAGCTACTTCAATACATCTCAATTCTCTTCAACTGCACCAAATTCAATCTCTTCAACACAATCTGGATGTCACTGCAATTAAAACAGAGATTGATCAAGTCAAGAAGGATGTCTCTGAGGGATTGGATGCTAAATTTTCTAACACAACCCTGTTTGACATCAACAAACAACTAAGGAAAAACTCTAATCTTGCCAGCAAGGTGGACTCTTTGGATACGAGACTCAAAACATTGGAAGCTTCCGTCACTACAATTCACTTACATCAAGCCCAACAAACTCAGTTGCTTCAAAAGTTAGTGGTTGCACAAACTTCTACCTCCACTCAACTTGATGCTAACAAAAAGGGGGAGAAAGATTCACTTGTCGCAGTTAGTCAAGAAAAGCCAATCAGTGAGGGGGAGAATGTGCTAAACATACAAGTTAGTCAAGTAATTGTTCCAAACATTACTTATACTAAGCCACCAGTCTTAGACAACATTGATATGATCCAGATAGCAGCTACTAAGTTGGATTCAAAAAAAAATTTCAAGAAGCTTGATATTGTAGCAGTTGAGAAGAATTGGATGACAAATGGAGGAAGATTGATGAGGAAACCACAAAGAAATTTGGTCCAATTGAGAAACCAAGCAAGACCTTTCATCACTTCTCTCAAGTCAAGCAAATTTATGTGAATGACATGAGTCTAAGTAATCTGGAAAAGAGCCAACCTTCATGCATAAAGTCTCCAAAAGGCAACTTGGTTTTGAAGCCCAAAAGGAATTATCCAAAGTCATCTGACAAAAATCCCTTGGATCTTATGTTTGAGACTCCAAGACATATGAAAAGAAGTTGTGGGAAAGGTCCATTGCATTCTTCAAAGATCCAACTGACTCAGTGCTAAAAAAATATTTTTTTTCAATAAATAACACATATAAGGGTAAAATCGTCATTTTAATGAGAATAAAAAATCTCATGAATTTTATCACCATGTTCTCCTATTACATATAGAAGAGATGTAAACACTAAATTATCAAAGACAAAATATTATTTATAATAATTGTTATTAAAATCATGATCATTCAGATTATGTATTATATTTAGTATTTTATACAATTTTATTTTCTAATATTAAAGTTTTTAATTTATCTAGAATAATTTTTAAATTTTTCTAAAAATTTTGATGAGTAGAATAATACTATCAGTGGATCGAGTTTCAACCAATTTAAGAAATTATATTTATTATTTCATATGTTTTCAAATATCTCCTAATTTTATTCTAATAAAAATTCAAAAACAAAGGGAAAATAATAATAATAATAATAATAATAATAATAATAATAATAATAATAATAATAATAAAGACTACGCAATATAACTAACTCAAATTATGGTATTATTTAGCATGTTTTAGTTTACAAACTTTTAAATAAAATTTTAAATTTTAAATTTTATAATAATTAATTAAAAAATCCATCAGCAATGACATATTGCGGTTGTAGGTTCTCCTGTAATGACACATTACGGTTGAAGGTCCTCCATAACGAACCAATTAAAGTTGGATTGCTCTCTCGATGTGTCATTGCTATAGTAAAAAAATATGATGGTTCCCCTAGTCATTTCTAATTGTGGAATAGCATACTCCACTAGAAAAATTATTGATGCTATAAACTAGAAATTAAAATAGATATTTTTAAATCATGTCAAAATATGGAATATATGGTATGTAAATTGGTCATTGACAAATGTAGAAAAATACACTTATATGAGATTGTGAAAAAAAACTCAAAGAGTAAAGGGAAAAATCAAATTAAAAATAAACGAAATTAGCCAGAATTCTATGTGTGACGATGAATTTTAATTTTATATAGTTTCTTGGGAAACCATTAAGTTAGATTGATTAATGGGATTAGATTAATTTGTAGTTTTTATTTTGAGGACTGTTTTCATTGGATTATCTTCGTATATAATAATGTGGGCTTTATAAACTTTGGACCAACACCATTCTGGGCGGTAAATTTTATAAATATTTTATAGGTTGGGCCATGGTAGGCTCTTGGGCCAAAATTACGGGTGCTTTTAGAATATTCTTGTTCATAAATAACTCTTACGGACACAAAATTAAAACTATAAATTCATCTATTCTAATAGAATTGTGAAACAAATATATATATAAACACAAAAATATAATAATGTTGTAATAATGTAAATTTGGTATTAAATCAAACAACTCTCACAAGATATTTATCTTATAAACACAGTTTTATAACTTATTTTTAAGATTTTTTTGTATATTAAAATTTAAACGTTAAATTATTATTTAGAAGAATTTTTTTTTAAAATAATTCATGAAACTACATTTTTAGGAGCCGTAAAATGTTTGTCAAACTCTCATCACCAAGGTAAACGTCTTGGGGACATATGGAGTACTATATATAAATATATAAACATATATCAAATCATTAAAATATTACAGACTACCACTATATTTTAATAATGTTACCAAAAATTGACATAATGCTAATAATCAAATCTGAACCTAACATTAGTGAGTAAAAATAAATACGAACCTAACATTAGTGAGTAAAAGAAAAAAAATAATAGTTGAATGGTAAGTTCCTAAAAACATGATAAGTTGGGTGACGAAAAAATCTATTTTTCCTAAATTTTTATTATAAATACATTAGTCGAACTTATTTTTTATCATCCACCTCCAACATTTTCTCATCGTATTCCACTTGTCGTCCCCCATTCCCATTCCCTCTCCCTTATGCAAAACAAAATCATTCCAATTCTTGGTAATTATTTTGTTATAACCTATGATGTCTGCGATGTTTGTTTGCCAGATATGTTAAAAATTACCCGATTATTGACCTGCCTTTTTATTATATCTATAAAATATTTTGCATCTTAATTTTATTTAATCAATTCGCCATCATCTAGGCACACATACATACACACACAATTAGTATATTAATAATAGAAAGTTATGCTATGTAATTTTTGTTTCATTTTTAAGCTCAATATCTTTTGAACCAAATTATTTTTTTAAAGAAAAGAAAAATATCTAAAATTTAATAATATATCATGTGCGTATTAATATAGATATGTATAAAGCGGCCGCTTTTATATTTTTGACTGAATCTTGAATTTATGGAAAACCAAATTATGTGATATTTGATTCTTTTTTTGTACTTAAGTTTGGATTAGATAAGAATAATTGGTTTAATTGAAAAAAATTTGATGTACATAGCATTACATATTAACATGATTCGGTATGTGGTTGCTTCTTAAAAATCTAAATGTTTGTTTGCTTTAAAGAATAATTTGTTATATGTTTATATTACAGGAAATAATAAAGAAAGTGCTCCAAAATTTATACATAGCCACAGGTAACTTCATTTTATTTATTGAAACAATTTTTTTAAATTTATGGAATTAGTGTCATAAACATTATTAGTATTTCTTTATATTTTTATATGATTTTCATATTTTGAACCAAATGCTAATTTTAAAAATATCATTTCGTAAATGATAACAACTAGTTTTATTCATGGTTCAATATTTTGTGGTTACCTAATGAAGAAGTGTTATTGAACCAGAAGTAAATTACTTCTTTCTAAATGGTAGTTGACTGAGACTGATCGATCTACAATGAGAAGTACGATTGAAATAATTCGCGGATGCATGAGAATCGGTAGTTTTATTTTTATTTTTATGTGTATTTTAATATCCTAAATCTGACTAATTCGATGGTAAAATATTGATAAATTGATAGTTTTTTCACCAAAAGATATAACAAATTCGTCGAGTTTCAATATATACCATCATTATTATGTTGGAGTGACAAAAATTATTAATTTATGGTGACTTTCTAATAAACTTATTTATAAAACTTTGTTGTTTATTTAATGTGGATAGAAAATTTTGTAGATTAAGAGTTTGATGTAAAATTTGATTGTTTGACATTTGTTATTTTTGTGCATTGGTGTTATAGATGAGTATGTGCATCTTGTTGTGCAAACAGGTTCAAGTTTTGGTTTAGCATCTTTATGCAGTGGCGTAAATAAATGGTACGAGTACGAGATCGCAAGAAATTGTTCTTTTGCTTTTACCTTAACAGCATCGAAAGTAAATCACGTCATCAAATATTATTTAGTACTTATATTTGTGTTGTGTGTGAATGTGTAAATTACAATATGAGGTTGTCGTAGAGTTTCACTAAAGAGCATGCTTGCCTTTTTCATGACATTTTTAAGGAATTTGGTTCAGTTCACCATTTTTTTAAACATGTCTTATTAGAAATTATGTTATTCATGATGATAATTTTAGCATTAAGTAATTCTGTGTAGCTAGTCTACAATACCATTTTTATAAAGTATATGTTGATTCGGTAACTCATCAACGAATGAACCTTTTGTAACTGATTTATTATATTTCCAAAATAGCAGTTTATAAAATCGTTGACAAAATTGAATAAGCCATGTTTATTATCAATGCATATGTAAAATACGATGATAAATTACAAGTATTTTATATTATGTAATTTTGAATAAGTGATGTGATACTCAACATATAATATTATAAACTATTATAAGCTAAGTTGTCAAGAAAATCAACGTATTATGATAGTCATCGAATCAACTGATAAAACTTCAGAACAACTAGCTATTGACACTGACTTAACACTATAATTCTGAAATAACACATAATTTTCTTTGAATCTAAAAAAAAGTTGGAAGCAAAAAAAATAACTTGGTGAATATTGAATGAAAATAAACATTTAATTTTTCATGCATACAATTTTGATAGATAAAACATGATATTTGTCTCAAAAAATGGACCAAAATGACACCATTTGGAGATAAAATGACCAAAATGACATAAACTGATTTTTTGGCCCAAAATAATACTTATACACACTACATCGTGTAGCATTTGGAAAACAAGCCAAAACGCTACACAATGTAACACTTTGTCTTCTTTTTATAAATGTTTTTAGTACTACCATGCTATATCATGTATCATGTAGCATGTTGTGGTTAATTTATTTGATTTATTTATTTTGGGCATTTTGTGTATCATTTTGAAAGGCAGAAACACCACTTAATGTAATATTTTTGACATTCATTTTTTTAGTTTATCATTAGCGTACTTGATCGTGAAGAGCATATATGACGTCATAAGTTTTTAAAGAGTTATTACACTCCACACACCTGATCTAATGTGAAATGACACTTTTAAAAAACAAACATCTAGACCATACACAAGACAAACAAAATCTATAAGTAATATAAATCTAAAAACACTTATTTTAACTTAATCTATATTAATTTTACATAAAAGTTATAACTTTACAATCACCTAAACTTTTTCACCACTATATATCAATGCATGATATTTACGACTATAAATCTTTAAAATTTTCAAAATATATTTATTGAGTGTGAAATATATAAATAAAAAAATCTATTTTTTTATAATATAAAAAATAATTTTTTTAAATTTTATTACAATTTTTACTTTTACGCTTTCATTAAAGTATAAAAGAGAAACAACTATTGACTCATTAATTAAAAATCTTAAAATAACATGATAAATATTTATAAAAATAAAAAAACTATATGTATATATAACTAAAAACTTTTTTTGGTAATTACGTATATAACAAAATAAGATATATAAAATACTAAAAACACCTTAAAATAAAATAATAATAATTTTTATATAATATAATAAGACTTTTTAAAATTACCATTTACCCCTAAAATCTAATTATAAACATTAGTTGTTAAAATAGAATAATAAGATATATCCTATAAAAAAGAAACAACAACCACACTTAAAATTATAAAATAAAAAACAATTATTTATGTATAACATAATAATGCCTATAAAAGATCTAGAACCTAAAATACAATAATAATTAATTATGTGTAACATAATAATACATATGAAATATTTAAAGGATTAAAATAAAATAATAGTCATTCTATATATAACATAATAACTATAACAAATACCATATTTTTCATGGATCACTGTTTTATGATTTCATCAAATTTATTATCTATAACATTTATTTATATATGTATCATATAATTAATAGCCATACACAATGGTTTTAAAAAATCTACTAAAATTATAAAATTATTTCTATCTGTATTCAATATTCAACTTATTTAAAAAATAATACAAATATAAAGGTGCAACATACAAGCACGCAAACAATTAACCATAAATTATACAACATTTTCCTCATATTCTCTTATTCGTACTCATTAAATTCAAAAATACATGTCGATAAAATATTTAAATGTCACTTTCAATTTAAAAGATTGAGGTGCCTTTCACTCACTAACTTTGGATCTTTAACCAAGTGAGTGCAATATGTTACATGTCTCTACCATCATAACAAATCTACTTAATTGACAATGTTACTTTATATGGCCAAATGTATTCTACCATTTGAATTGGTGATAGATTTCTTTTGTACATGTCTTGTTTGTCTTCTAGACAGCTCATAATGTTATCAGAGATTAGGGATTTCTATGCAATATTCTTGTATATAATAGTCATAGAAAAAATTAATTTTATAGATGTTGTGCAAGACATGCCTTAATATAACAAGACTAAGTCATATTGATAATCCTAGTATTTAGTTGACTTATAATTTCTATGTAATCTGTAATGGTATTTCTTGAGTCTGTAAAAATGTTGAAGAAGACTAGACTGAAGTATTTTTCAGTAAACAACCAACAAGCTAGGAATAAATCTCTGGAAGAAGATCAAGTCTGATCATACCTCAGAATGAAGATAAACAGCTTGGTGAAGAATAATGTCATAGATTGAAAAATGTTCTAAGTCAAATATCAAGAAGTCATAGATTAAGGAATATCAATAAGTCATATTGAGAAGTCAATTTGGCCTGTAGAGAAGTCACTTTACTTGAAGAGAAGTCAATTTGGCCTATAGAGAAGTTGAGATGTCGACAAATCAGTTGGGTATTAGAGAAGTGGAGATATCGATTGTCAAAACACATGTAGAGAAGTGGAGATATCGTTTACCCAGTGCGCACCCAAAGGATAGAGGCTACGGGTTCCTGATGATAAAAAAGTGGAGATATCGAAAAGTCAAAACACATATAGAGAAGTGGAGATATCGACAAGTCAAAACACATGTAGAGAAGTGGAGATATCGACAAGCCATTTATACATGCAATGAAGTGGAGATATCGATAAGCTATTCTACATCGCGATACAGACATCTCTATACACTTTAAAGATCCCGATAACAGCCTCAATTAAAAAATGCATCTATCCTGAAGATTCAAGATTATCTGTGAATAAACTATTTTATCATTAAAATGAAAAGTCTACAGATGCAGTTCGAAGAGTGCGAGATCAGTGGACAAGATGAATTGGGTAAAGGAGGGTAACAAACCTGAAAGATTGTATGCAGATTTGTAGCACTCAAAATAGATGTTAGGTAATGAATATAACACATGGGTGAATGTGTTTTGGATATTTTTAAGGCTTTTTGAATGTTTGTTACTTGGTGAACAAAGCAGATTAGAAATGCAGTAATATCATGTTAACTGAAATTAAAACAGTGCACATAATATTTCAAAACTCACTTAATTTTATATTAAAATAAAGCTAGTATTTTGCTACAAATTATGTGTTCTTTGTAAGTAAAGAACTCAGTTTCTTCCTTGAGAGAGTTACAAGAAAAACTAGATCTTTTTGATAGTATTTAAAATCAAAGAACCAATATTTACTTTATAGATTAGTAAACACAGGTTTACACAACATGTAATAAGATGTACTAAACCCTACTTTAAGTTATCTCTAAAGCTTTCCATTTCTGGCTTAGTGTATCTTTGCAAATTATGTGAATCTGTGACTTTCCTTTTTCAGTTAATCTTGGCCTTTGATCTTGTACTCTTCAAGATGCTTTTATAGAATTTTCAATCTAAGCGATTAGATCATTTGTTGATTGATAATCTTGAATATTTAACTTGTATGCATTCTGTACTTGAGCTTCATATAGAGATCTCCAGTTTGATCTATAGAGAACTAACATCTCGATAAGTATAATGGCTTATCGAGATCTCTGATTTGTCTATAATTGTCTTTGACTTGTCGAGGTCTCAGAGTTCTCTATAAGTGAACTTGGCTTGTCGAGGTCTCCAAATTTCTGCATGGGGAAATGACTTGTCGATATCTCTGAGATCTCTATAAGCATATTGACTTATCGATATCTCTGAGTTCTCTAATGAGAAAATTGACTTGTCGATATCTCCAATCTTCATATTTTATTTTGACTTGTCGATATATCTGAGTTCTGAAATGCAGAAATGACTTGTCGATATTTCAGAGATCTCTATATACATTTTGACTTGTAGATATCTCTGCGATCTCTAATAATAATTTGACTTTTCGATATCTCCAATCTTCATGTCCTCATTTGGCTTGTCGATATCTCTGAGACTTCTCTATAAGCTGTTTTGGACTTCTCGATAAGTCATTCTGGAGTTCTCGAATGACTTCTCTATATGACTTGATCTGTGACTTGTAGATATGTTGACTTAGAACATTTTTCCTATAACAGATTTATTCAACTCCAAACTTCTTCACAATTTCTCTGAGGCATGATCTTCTTGATCTTCTTCCAGAGTTTATTCTTAGGCTTGAGACTGTTTACAGAAAAATACTCCAGTCTAATCTTTAACATTTTTACAGACTCAAGTAATACAATACAAAATACAAATTTAGATTATCATACAACTAATTTTTAGGGCTGTCAATTTGACTTAGTCTTGTTATAGTACATGCATGTCTTGCACAACAATCTCCCCCAATTTGTTAGAAGTTTGCTTATCATAAATTTATTCCTGGTAACAAGACTAACCCCAAGTTCCAATGAACAATAAAACATTACATAAAAAATTGACAGAAGTACAACTTTTATATATTAAGTGATTACATGAGTTTGATAAGTACATTCATCACACAAATTTCTCATAGCCTGTTTCTTGTCTAATGAGGTCATTTAGTTCTACAAGTACTTACAGTTCCTCTATGATTTGAGTCCCTCTTAGAGCTTTCACAAGCTTGATCCACTCATCTAATGAATAATTATTCAACTAACCAACTCTGATTCTTGAGAATCTGCCAACTTTAATGTTCAGAAATTGTCCATCCTTAAAATTCTGCTCATACCCTTTGCCTTGAATTCTTCAGATCTTTGCTAAAACAATTCTATCTCTTCAACATATTTCCTTTCTCTCTCCTCTCTTTTAGCCTTTTCTTTTTCTCTTCTTTCTTCCCTTACTATCAACCATACAGCCAATACAAATCTCCATGCCATTGTACCAGTATCTTTATCCTTCGGTAAGCTAATTACCCTTTTAATCTTTGTGGTTGAAAATATATTCATTAAATTCCTGCCAAGTAAAGTGTAGGATCCATCTTGATAATAGATTCTTACTTCCCTCAATGATACAACCCAAAATTTGACCATTTCTTCAGCTAATTGTTGAAAGTAGTCATCATCTGTGATGCACCAGTTTAAAGGTAGAAAATCATTTTGATTAAAGCAGTTCCAGATGGCCCTCTCAGTAACTTGCAGTTTTTTTGGTTTTCTTCCAACATATTTGTAATGAGTTTTGATTGGTGGCTTGAAGGAATGTAGGTTTGAGATTTTCTTTAGAGAAGTTTGGCTGGAAGTGATTGGTATTTTCAGTAGGGTGTTTGCAGTGTGTTTGTACAAAAATTTAGGCTTAGAGGTTAGATGTGGTAAAGTGTTTGAGTTTGTTGGTTTGGGGGTTTGAGTTTGTTTGATTTGGATTTATAGGGCATTTTTCTTTGGTTCTGAACCATCCTCTTTCTTCTTTCTTCTTCTCTTATCAATACTTTTCTTATCATCTCCCTTCTTCTCATCTTCCTTCTTTTCTTTGCTACCAGTTGCTCTAGAAGATTGACTTGGATTTGAGCCAGAAGGTTTTTGATCATCTTACTTCTGCTTATCATCATCCTTGTCATCTTTTAAGTTGAATTGTAAATTTGGCAACATGGTATATGCATTTTGAAGATATCTTCCCAAGATTCCGATCATCTCCTCATCTTCAATTTTCTTATTTTTCTTGGACTTGAGATCAGTTTCAAGAGACATTATCAATCTCACATTTCCTCTTACATAATTCTTTGAAACTGTGAAGAACTTGTATTTTCTAGATTATGAACAGATGTAGGTCACCCCTTGCTTGGATGAAGATAGGCTTCAGGAAAAGCAGCTATCTGAGCTTTTCTGAGTTCATTTAAAAGTTGGGTGTCCTCTGGAATTACTGGATTAACTCTGTCAATAATTACATCTAGCTCAGATGCTCTCATAGTTTGAAGATTTGAGAGAGACACCTATAGACATATGTCCAAGCCAGTCATTTACATTTGCAATAATTCTTTTCTCTAGAAAGTTATCAACTTTGACAATCACAACTCTGATAAAATTGATGTTATTGGTTAATTCTCTTTTGTAGGTAATATAGTTGTTGTGAAGAGACACCCTTTAGACTGTTAACAGTTCATTAAATTCCTGGTCTTGACAAGGTCCCTCTGCAGCTTTTAGAAGTCTGTCTTTTCCAACATCTTTAGATAGTTGAGCTTGTGAAGAGTTTTGACCAATGTTAGTGGATGTCAATTTTCCAGTCTCTTTAGATTTACCAGCTTCCTTTGACTGTTGAATCCTAACTTCTATCTTTACCTTAGTCTTATTGGCATGCAGGAGTAGTGGAGTTGGAATTTATAGCCTCACAGCTTCAGGAAGAGCATGTAGAGGAACATTTAAAGCACCCATGATAGCTCCCAAATGAACTGAGTTCTGCATCTGAAGGTGTTTGTGGGAGTCTACCAGGGTCCTGATGTCATTTTGTTGACTCTACACTAGAAAAGTGGGAGCTTGTACTTGAGTCGTGAGTGAATCATTAGAGAACTATGGAGTTGAAACTTGATGTTATAGAGATTGAAGTTGGAGATTTGATGATGTTGATAATTGTGACTGAGAGCTTGAAGATACTGAAGCACTACTAGAATTCTGTCAATAGACATCGGTCCTTAGATATCGGTTGCTCAGACAACCGATGTTAAAGTTTTTTTAGACATCGGTTATTTTAAAACCGATGTTACTGCTTATATTAGACATCGGTCGAGAAAATAACCGTTGTCTATAGTTATTTTTCAAAAATGAGAAACGTTAGTTAGACATCGGTTTTCTATATAACCAATGTCTTTGTTTTATAGACATCGGTTGTATTTTACAACCGTTGTCGATGGTTAACTTAAAAAAATTAAAAAAACACGCGGAAACTTTCCCCCCTTTATTCCCCAAATATTCCCCCCTTAACCAAAAAAACTTGTTTTCCCCCTAATTCTTTTTCTTGTCTCTCTCTCTCTCACTCTCACTCTCTCTGCTCTCTCTCACTCTCACTCTCACTCTCTCTACTATCTCTCTCTCTGAGCTCTCTCTGTTCTCTCTGATTCTTTCTCTCTCTCTCTCTCTCTCTCTCTCTCTCTCTCTCCTCCATCTCTCTGCTTCTCTCCCTCTCTCTCTCTTCTATCTCTCTCTCTCTCTCACACACACAACATATCAGTTGATTGCAAGTATATAGGGTCTCAATTAAACCCCAAATTGAAGAACACCTTCAATTAATCAACCCCATCTACGAGAAACCCTAATCTGAATAGGTTTGTTTGTTCAATTAGGTTTGTTTGTTCAATTAGGTATAATTTGTTCAATTAGGTTTGTTTGTTCAATTAGGTTTTATCTGTTCAATTAGGTTGTCTGGAGAGGCTTTTGAGGACGAGACTGGAGAGGCTTTTGAGAGAAAAGGAACTCAAGAAATCCAACAGGTCACTCAATATAAATGAGGAAGAAGGGAAAGATTTTAAAGGGGATAATGGCACTGTCGAGAATTGCTTCCACTACCAAAACCAACGCCGCCCCCTCTCCGTCTCCCTTTCGTATGCCCACCAAAAAGCCATCTCTCTCAACTCGTTTATTCAGGTACTAATTATTACACACACTCTTGCCTTTTATATTGTGCTATTACGTTTATTATTTACACACAGTGATGATATTTGTGTGTGTTTTTAGTTTTCCGGTTGAAATGAGTTCGATGCAACCCTATCACACGACCACTGCTTCTGCTTTGATGACTTCTATGCTTACGCTTTCGAGAGTCGGTTACGGTTGGATCCCCGAAGGTATTTTCTTTTTTCATCCTTTTTTGGTGAAAATAGGTTTATGTAGTTTGTTTCAATTTCCGATGTTAAGGATAGCTCTTGCGTGTTTCAGCAATAGGAACTTTTTTCGATAGTTATTACTGTATGCTTATTCATGATTAGGAATTGGAGTGCGTAGCTTAATAGTTTTTGATGATTCTGTGTAAATGTGTATGTTTGTGTATGCTTATGTGTGGTGCCTTTTTTTTATAATTTTGAATTGGCTTTTAAAAACACGAATTGCTGTATCAGCTCTAGTAATTGTTGGAGGCCATGTCATTAGTTTTTTGTCCATTAAGTTTCCAGAAAGAAACTGATAACATGTTTTGTATATTGTGAAACCATTTAACTCTGATACAGTTTAAGAGCTAGTGGGGAGGGCTTCGATAATGAGCATGAAAGGAAAATGAAAGTCTGGAGCCATTAGTATTTCTGGTTAGTTCATTTTTTGAGGTGTATGTAATATAATTTCTTAGTATTCGAAAATCAAACTTTCACTTTGTCGTATTGTTTGACAGTTGTAATGATATTACATGCAGCAGTAGCTCTGTCTACAAGAGCTGCTCTTTTGCAAGGAATGAGCCCAGAATTTTTGTGGTTTATCGACAAGCCATAGCCACTTTAGTCAATGACAACTACTGGCTTATAGTTTTTTTACTGCTCTTTGGTAGCAATTGCTGCTGGTCACTATGGCTAATTTTTCAGGTACTTAATCATCCTACGGTTTATATATACTATTCCAGTAGGAATTGCTAAACTTACAGTAGGATGATTAAAATAGCTACTATCAGATTGTGAATAATGAAAGAGGTTCTCTTATTATTCAGGGATTTGTCATTCAATAATCTCAGTGGTCCTGTACCATGTTTTCAGCAAGAACATTCAAGTATGCATGTTGCTCCTTATTTAGTTTAAATTGTTCACAGAAGATATAGGTACAATTGGTGTAGTCTTCTATTTATTCATCAGTTTGCTAAAGTGTGTTTGATATCTTTTTGCTTTCACATAATTTTCCTTTCTATAGTTTTCTGGGGAACACTTTGATTTGCGGAAGCCATGTCCATGAAGGTTGCTCTGGATCAATCACTCCTATTCCTCTTTCATTTTCCCTAAATTCTTCCTCCGGTATCAATTTTGAACTTTTGTAATCTTCATATAAGAATGGCCTAACATCAAACTACATATAAGTAATTGGCAGCCTGTTCCTCTTTCATTTTCCCTAAATTCTTCCTCTGGTATCAATTCTGAACTTTTGTAATCTTCATATAAGAATGGCCTAACATCAAACTACATATAAGTAATTGGCAGGTATTGGGATCTGAGTAAGTAGTCAGATTGATTGCTACCAGAGAAAAAGCAAGGATGAATATTTGATGGTACATTAGATTTCCTTTTCCTAGAATACCACCAATATGATCATGATGTATACAAATACTTGTGGGACATTATAAATTTCTGAGTTTGGAAACCTACTCAGTCTCTGGCAGATTGGTAGTTATATAAACTTGGAAAGTAAACAAAATTAAAATGCTTGAATGTGTCATGGATTTTAACTTGCAAATCATGCATTTCAACTAAATTACGAATTTTGCAGGTAAATTATATAAGGAATCTGGAGTAGACGGTGTAAAGGCAGGCAGGTTCGAAAGTAAATCATATGTTACTTTTTCATTGTTAGAAATTGGATATATACCTAAATAATATGGTAGTAATAATTTTAAAGGTCTGCTGGCACAAAATCATATGCAGACCCAGTGGCTCTTCTCAAGAAGAAGGAAGCCCCTGCCAAATCCGCAGAAAATACCTCAATTGGTAAGGGAAAGCAAGTAATGTGGATTGGCTGATCCATTCTCCTCTTATTTAAATAACATATTTTCTTTGATGTCGAAGTTCTATAAATGTAGCCATGCAAGAAAATATGTTCTTAGGTTTTATCTTTACATGACATATGTTAATTGTTGAGACTTGGGATTGTGAAAGCTTGGGGTTCTTTAACGTTGTTGGTTAATATTAAGAAATCAGGTTTATGCTTAAAAGTTAAAACTTTGAGCAAAGTTTTTTGGTCATGTTGATCGGTAGAAAGAATATCTATATTTATTTTGTGAGGATGCGTGAACCAATTATGTCTACTAAATAAACATGTTTGCCTTAGAAAATAAACTACCATGCTGGCTTGAGCAGAGTGTATTGTATATTTGCTGATTTTGAACCTTGTAACAGTCTCTTAGTGAGATGAACCCACATCTTGAGCCAACTGAAGATGTGCAGGTTTTTGTAATAAACTACTACTGATATTGCATTCAGAGTTTAATTCTCAAATAAACAGACTAGTTTAATAATCTCAGATACATAATATACATTGACAATGGTTACACTCGAGTAAGAACCAAAGTATTGGTAGAACAAAATTTGCGGAACCACTACCAAGACCAAACGGACAATTCAGTTTGTTGATTGGTCCCAACTGGATTCAAGTGTGGAATCAACTATCAGCCCCCTACTGTTGTTCCTGGCGGAGACCTTGCCAAGGTTCAGAGAGCTGTCTGCATGATTTCAAACTCCACCAGTGTGGCCGAGGTGTTCTCCCGTATTGACCACAAGTTTGATATCATGCATAATATTGGAAATTTTCTAATACTTCATGTTCTATAACCATTTAATTATAACTTTAGTATCTGCTCACCATTTTTGTACTTCAGGGCATTACTACTCTTTTCTTCGTTCTGCTCCAAACACCTGGTACAAGTTTGATGACCCAAGGGTGAGCACATGTCCTCCATTTATTTAGTGTCACCTACCTTATTAACTGATACATACTAATTGATTCCCTCATTACTATTTCAGTTTATGCATCAGATATCTTTTAAAGGATTGGAAAAGTTTTAGGCGAGACAAATATCTTTTTATTGATTGGAAGCATGGTAAAGAAAATTGGAGCCCGCATGAAAGGGGATGACTTGAGTACTAGAAATAGAAATATGGTTGATTTTACACCTTAGTTGTACTTTGTTTAGAATGATAAACATATTTGATATTAGTTGTACACATTGAAAATTTGTTGATCTTGAATTCAATTGAGTAATAATATATATGTATTGGTTGAGTTTTGAGAATTAAGTTTTTTCAATATATGTTTAATACATTGTCTAATATTCGATGTTAATAAAGGGATATTAGCACATATAAACAAGGCAATAACATCAATTTAAAAATAAACACCTGATGTCTATTTATCATATTAACATCAATTATTTAAAAAATAATCGATGTCTATTGTTCAAATTGACATCGGTTATTTAGAAAACAATCAATGTCTATTGTTCAAATTAACATCGGTTCTTTAAATACAACTGATGTCTAATAGGTTATAGACATCAGTTTTTTATTTGTAATCGATGTTATTTTATAAATATCGCTTGTGTGTTATAGTTTTAAATAGGCCTAATCGTCCTAATATTACATTTCTGAACTTGACATTACACAATTATATAACATCAATATGAATTAGACATTAGAAATTTTCCAGAAACGATGTGTAATATTATATAGACATCAGTTTTTAACCGATGTCTATGAGAAAATACATTTAACATCAGTCGCGAAGACATCATACATTTTTTACATAGACATCGGTTTTTAACCGATGTCTAAGGTCTTTTTTCTAGTAGTGAAGTGCTAAATGTAGCTTGCACAGCTTCCTTTATGCCTTCCATCAAAGAGCTGAAGGCTCATATCTGTTTGATGAAGTTGATTTAACTTGAGTTTGGTGTCATTGGAATTTGTAATGTGCTATTGAACCACCTCATGCAGAGCCACAAAAGATTTCCTTAGATTTTTTATATTTGTATCCACTGTAGTTAGATCAAATCTTGCCATCTGTTCTGCAAAGGTCTTGAATTTTGATTTGATCTCAACTTGTGAAGGGATAATCTCATCCATCTTCTCCCTTACCATCTTCCTGATTTTGTCTTGATGACCAGTCAAAGTCACTTGTAGTGCTTTACCAAAGAGGTGAAAAGCCTTGATTTGAGCCTTCTAGACTTCATTGATTGTATCATACACTTCATGTGGAGTGAGGATCTTGGCATTACTCCCCAATATGGTGACATATTCCTCTCTGAACCTTGCCAAGACCTCATCCATCTCCAAGGTGAAGTCATTAGACAGCCAAGCATCAACATTGACATCCTGCTCAGCTTCATTCACTATCTTCTGCTTTTGCTTTTCAACATCTTCATTATAAGTGAGCAGAATTGTCTGATAGTCTTGATTTGTCATATTTGTAGTGAGCATATGTCGTGTGATGTTTGCAAGGCCTGAGAGTTGATCAAACAGAAGGTCATCCACAGTGTTTGTTGGTATTGAGCATTTTGCAACCATTGTTGGATTAGGTGAGAGGGTTGTTGTGTAGGGTTGGATATTGAAGGAATATCTATAGGTTGTGATGTGGAGGGTAGATCTTCAACAGAACTACCTGTGACAAATGTCACAATTTGACTCACAAGTTGAACTGTGGTTATGACAGTTTATTATTCTCCACTTGTGGTGGGAACCTCCATTAGAATTGGAGGGGAGTTAACTAGGTTACTGTTATGTACTCTATTATCAAACCCTTACTCATTTTGCAGCGAGCTTGCACTTGAATATGCTAAACTTGCCTCCCCAATAGCAGGATAACTGGCAATTGAACTCCTAGCTTCAATTGTGAGTACAAACTCAGCTAGGGTTTTAAGGGGAGTTGTTCCTTCAAGAGGAACCTCTAATTGAATTGGAGAGGATTTAGATAGCTCCCCCTCAGGAGTACTACCCTCAAAGCTACAACCTGCGAAGGTTGATTTGTACATGAAGGTGCATTGGAAACTATCACAGGGTCTTCAGTAAAAACTGATAAAACCCTTGTGTTTGTGTTGGTGTCATCAAGGTCTACGCCAGCATGTAGCCTCTAACCAGCTAAATTTGGTTCTTGGGTGGTGAGCACAGTTTCTTGAACCATGTCACTTGATGTTGGCAACTCTTGAGAATCAGATTCAAGAGTTTGATTAAATAAAGAAGAAATTTGAGAAATTAGATGTTGAGTCTCAGAATTGAGTGTTGGCAGCTCCCCCTGATTAGATGAGGGAGCTTCAAAAGATGTGTTCTCTTTGTGTGTGCCATCCTTATTTCTTCTTTTATACACTTGAATTTGTTCAAGCGTTGGTGCAGACTCTTTACAAGGTGAACTAGGGAGAGTGCTCTTTTCAAAAGAGACACCCTGTTAAGAGGATGCCCCTAAAGTCTATTTTAATCCCAATTTTACAACTTGTTAGTCCCTAACAATGCAACAATAATTACAGAAGGGGGGTTGAATGGAATTCTTGAAACTTTTTCTCAAGTATAAAGTGTTCTAACTTAAATATATATATGTCAGTGTTTTGATTTGCAAAGTGCGGAATGACAAGTTAAATATGGATCAAAACATAAAGTAATAAAAATAAAAGTCTTTAAAACTTTCTAGTGGATTTGAATGTATCCACCAGATATATATATATATATATGTATATATCAAGGGAACCCTGTGAAGCTTGAATAGTTCACAGCTGCTTACAAAATAAGAACAACTAAACTTACAGAGAAATGCTAAGGATGCAGCTTACAATTGTTTCTCTGAGAAAAATGTATTGCTTAGTCTTGTTTTTATTCTATTTGCTACTCTTGGTTTATATATCACCAAGATTACACAGTAAAAATACAAGATAATAAAACAAAACCTATCAAGTCTAATATTGTGCTGCTTCATTAACCTATTCCAGCATCTTTGAATATCTTCATAATAGCATGGAAATGACAATGCTTCTTTGTTCTCAAAAACCCAGTTGAATAGTCTTCCACATTCCTTTTGCATACACTCGACGCATGTGACTGTGTTGTCACTGTCAACTGATGTTTGAATTGATTATCCGTCGGGTACATGATCATCCGTCGGGTTGCCTTGTTGATCATCCTTCAGGTAGCTTTGTTGATCATCCGTCGGGTAGTTATTTAGCACTTGACTTCATTTCATTTATGCAGAATTATAAGACATCATCTATGTACAATTAATCAACCTATTCTGCATATCTAATTAAAGTCAACATGACTTATATGCTACTACAGAATCTAAACAAAGGTGTTTGCGGAAATATGCTACATGACTTATTATTACATAAGCTACTCACTCGATGGATAATAAATCATCATCCGTCAGGACTATATTGAGTCATCCGTCGGGACTATATTCCTTATCCGTCGAGTGCCACATAATTCACTAAGTTGAATCTACTAAGGTATTTTGTTAATGAAATCATCAAGTTCACAACATATTCACAACAATCTCCCCCAATTTATGTATACTAGAATTGTAGCCATAAATTAAGAGAAACTTGATGATAACAAAACACCCTAAAAAATACAAATTTAAATGGAAGTAGATAAAACTGCAAAGTGCTTCAATTAACAAAATGTACAAAGATTTGCTCACAGTCTTTTTCAAGGTGCTCCTCTAGCCTGAGCAGATTAATCTATTTCCTTGAAGATCTGGATCTCTTTCCAAGCTTTCTGTTGTTTTGTTCTATCTGATTTTGGAGCTGTCTATGGAATTCCAGTTCATCAGATTCTGAGAGATTTAGCATTCCTTACATTTCCAAAAGAATCTCATTACTAGAGATGCTCAACTGGTCTTCTAATCTGAAGAATCTTCTAACTCCTTTATCATCCATGAATTCCATCAGCCAGTAGGGCCTTAGATGCACTCTACTCCCTGTGTAAGGAATAGTTAGAGTCTTTGGGAGTGCATTTTTGGCTCTAATACTCCTCAGTTCTTCAATCTTCTTTAGAACAAGTCTTATAGCTGTTATATTGAATCCAAAGTTCTTCTTGAATGATGAATAAACCTTTATCAGCACAGATTGGATTTCTTGAAGGACCCTGTAAAGTGGTCATTTTCCTCCCTTGTACTTGAATACTAACCTTTCAGGTAGATTCCTGTAAGCATCAATCCTTCTAACTTCTTCCAGTTCATCTAGATAGAGGTTTAAATCTGAGAATTCCTTGATGTCACAGATGTACATGATGTCTCCCTTGTTGACTTTGGTTTGAGCTTTGGTTAGGGACTTGGATCTGAGAGTTGAAGGCTTCACTTTCTTGACTGCTCTGGTCTTTGTCTTCTTTGGCTTCATGAAGTGAGGTAGGTTGAGTTCAGGAATTGGTAGACTGTCCTAGTCTATTGGTTCATCCTTTAGAATGATAGGTTCACCATGAAAATTCTTGGATGGATCTATCTTGAATTCTTCATGTGCCACAGAGGGCATGGATGTTTGAGTTGTTGCAGAAGTAGACTTTTTGGGAAACCGATCTTCCAATTCTTTTTTATCAAAATCCACTTTTCTCTTTGCATGAAGTTTGTATCTAAAACTTTTTCTCTGATGTGATTCTTCTTGCATTTTCAGCTCCCTAGATTCAGTGGTTTCAGATGATTGTTCAGGAATTTGTTGTGTAGGTTTGACAGCTTGTAGCTTGGCTAAGATAGCAGCTTGCTCCTTCTTTTGTTTGACCTTTTTAGCATCAAGAGCAGCATGCTTCTTTTCTTGTTTCAATCTTGCCTTTTCTTCTCTTTTTGCTTCAGCAAATTGAGGGTGTCCAGCCAGCACACAAATTTCCCTACCATTTATGAAAACTTTGGCAATTCTTCTTTTCAATGCTAAATCAGCCGGATCCTTGTGGAATGCAATAGATCTTGACAGCAGTTTCTTTTCATCAGGCTTTGGTATCTCATACACTGTATCCAAAGGGTTCTTTAAAGAAGATTTAGGATAGTTCACCTTTGGCTTCAAAATTAGCTCAACCTTTGGAGATTTGATGCAGGATGGCTGTCCTCTTTCCAGATTATTCATGCTCATATCATTCACAGAGATTTTCCTGACTTGAGAGTGATGAATGGCTGATTTTTCTGGCTTCTTTGCTAGACCAAACTAATTTTGTATATCCTCATCAATCTTCTCCCAGTTGATTAGACTCAACTGCTTCTTCTCAGCTGCTCTCAATATGACTGTTGCTGCATTTATCAGATCAATGTTGTCTTTAGTTGGTGGCTTAGTGAAAGCAATTATGGGCACAATTACTTTGCTAACTTGAATGTATAGTTGCTTCTCCCCCTCACTTGAGCCTTTCTCCCCTTTTTTGTTATCATCAAGTTGTGTGGGAGGGAGTTGAGCAGCCACCAATTGTTGAAGAAGTGCAGTATGAGCTTCTTGATTGGTGAGTATCTTGGACATTGACTTCTCTATAGCGGACAATCTTGAGTCCATGGCCTCAACTTTCTTATTGAGATCAACCTCCTTTCTTAGCGTTTGAGCAACTTCAGTCATGATGGTTGCAGGGAGTCTAACATCCATCCTTTCTATAACATTTTGCTTAACTTCTGAAATTTCTTGCTTGATAGCATCCACACTCTGACTGTGTTGGAAGGCTTGAATTTTATGTAGCTGGAGTGCTTCGAGATGTGTTATCAGTAGCTTCTTTGTGCTGTCATTAGTAGATGCCTGAATGGCTGCTTGGGTGTCATGAATTAGCTTGAATAGTATTGATTGGAGATGTGAGTAGGAGCATTCTTTTGTAAGCATCCAGGCAGGAACAGTTGCATCTCCCTCTATGTCCATGTTGTCTTCCTCATCATCCCCATCAGCATCCCCAAAAGAAGCTTCATCCAGTTCAAAATTACTACCAATGTTGGAAGGCATAGCAGTGATTGCATCATTTGCTCTTTGTAAAGATTGTGTATTATGCACCAAGTTCAACAATCTTTTAGCCTCCTCATTGCCCTGTACAGCTAGAGTTTGGTAAGCTGTCACATGGTGAGTAAATGTCTCAGCATCCAGGGAAATGGAATCTATAATAGCTTGAATTGCTTGCTGAAATAGCCTTTCCCTTTCTGCATCATTGACATTCATTGACTCACTTGCAATGGTTTCCATCCTTATCACTCCTGTACCTGCATTTCTCTTTTGATCTCTCTTTTGTTGCATCAAGGTCTCACATTGGCTCCCCACCCTCACACCCTCACCTTCACCATCTAAGGTGGGACTCCTCACACTCACTTTTGCCAATCCTGGAGAAATGGATTGCATTTGTTCACTCTTTTCCTCTCTTTTTTCCTGGGAGCAACCCAGACTCTCACTCATTTCACTCCCTTCCCTCAATCCTGGGAGTGATTGTACTACCACCAAGTCTTCTGCACTTGTAATAATTGATGAAATTTGAAGCTGTGCAGAGACACTCGACAAATAAGGGATATCCGTCGGGTTAGCAGTTTGACTATTCGACGGATAACTGCTGTTAAGCTTATCCGTCGGGATACAATCATTACTCGACGGATGAACAATATCTATCGGGTGAGTAGAAATGAATGAGTTTGGAGTGGAAACTATTGTGGACTCTGTGTAGATTGATGAGAATTTTGGCACAGATGTCTCAACAGTTTCAGAAAGAAATGGCAAGTGAGCCAACAAATCATCTAGAAGATGATGCTCACTTGCTTGGATTTTTGGCTTCTCCAAGAGAGTTAAAGATGGAGAATTTGGAAGTGATGTGTTTATCATGTCGACATCCAAAGAGTGTGTGGGAGAATTTGGTATTTCAGGGGCTTCAATTGTTAGAGATTTTGGCTGTGACTCCACATTTATTGGAGGCACATCAACCTGACTTTGAGAAGGTGCAGTGACTGTGTCTTTAGCACCAGTTTGCACAGTGTGTGAATCCTGTGCATCCCCAAGGGTCTTTGATTTTTTCTTTCTAGTGTAAGTTTGGGGTGAGCTTGTGTCCCTTACCCTTTTGGCCTGTGCTCTTGGCTGAGAGCTTTGTTCAATAGTCACATCCTTTTGGGAGGATGCAACTAGTAATGAGCTTATATCCTTATTAAGCACTGCAGTTTGTTGGAAAACTGCAGAGTGGCTAGGCTGGGAAACACTCACCTTTCCAACCTTATCCTTAGGGTTTCTTTGATGTCCACCCTGTCCCTCACCTTTCTTACTCACCTTCACACTCCCCTCTTTGGGTTTTGTGGATTTTACAACTAGCATCTTTTGAGAGACACCAGAGGGGGCTTTCTTTATCTTTGTTTTTGAAGTTTTGGGTTTGGCAGCTTGGGTAGGCAACTGTTGGGTCAATGACATAGTTGCCATAGCTACACTAGAATGCAAAGAAGTTTGTGAGGTTGGAAGAGTAGAGACAGTTGATATTACCTCACTTACCTGAGGTGCCTCCATAACTGGAAAATAGAAGAGTGGCACCTCTTTGTGATGGTTTGCCCTGTTCAAATGCAATAATTCTCCTTTCTTGAACCCAACAATCTAATTTGTTGGTTGGGTTCTCAAGCACAATATCCTCAGAGAGGTGGTTAGCAATCATCATTAAAAATATAGCATAGTAAACATTTTTACCCCTCTTATTTAGCTCCCCTAACTTAATCCCCAACTCAAATATGACAAGATCACTAAAGTTGAAAAATTTATCAGTTACTAGCATGTAAAGCATGTTAAGCATAGAGATATTGACTGAATCAAAATTGCTGATTTTACCAGAAAATACCTTAGTAACTACATCACATAGATAACTCCATTCCTTCCTAATACCCAACCTCCTAATTTCACTTAATTTAGAACTAGAGAGTGTATAGCCCATGGAGTTAAGCATATTAATAATGTCAGTGTCTGTGTGTGGTGAAGTTACAGTATTATCAGGAATTTTGAAACAAGCTTTAACAATATCACTATTAACACAGAATTCATTACCTTTAATAGTGAAAGTGATAGTCTTATCAGTTGAGTTGTATATTGCAGTCGTCCACATCTCTTCAACAACCTCATAGTAAATGGTGGGTGATTCCAGCATGGCATAGTTAAGTTTGCAGTTCTTCACAAAATTTATCATTTTATGGTAGTCACCAGACTGCTGAATCCCCTTGTTCACTAAAGCCGTGAAGTTGTTCTTCTCATAGATGAATCCAGTTTGAGACATGATCTTGACGACTGGTGCCATTGTTAGAGCGTAAAAACTTGTAGAGAGAGAGAGAGAGTAAGTGCTTTTGATAAAGAAAGAAGTTAGAGCAGATGATTTGAGAATGATAAAAGAAAAGCAATGAAAATGAATTATGCTTTTATACTATCTCAAAAATAACTGTCAAAAATAAAAAAGTAAAATAAAGTAACCAATAAGAATTGCCCAAAATAGCAGTTTAAAAAAAATAAACTATAAAAATTCCATCAATTATCCGTCGTGTTATGCTTACAAACTGTAAGTATACTCGATGGATAATGTTCAGAGAATCAACGGCTAAGAATAAGAGAATTCGACGGATGAGGATAAATCAGTTATCCGTCGAGACATAAAATATTCCAGAAAAATAATTGATTTTATTGATAAATGTATACCGACGGATGATCAAAATCGATGGATAATGATCATCCGTCGACATATAAATTTAGACTTAGCCAAAATTTCATCCAATACTGAAAAATCAATTAAATTTCTGGCTGCATTACAGCTTGCAAATTATCTATAAAGATTTAAGAGTAATTAAGCATACCTAGCTCACTTACCAACCTTGAAAAGGTGGATTCATCCAGTGGCTTGGTAAATATATCTGCAAGCTATTTTTCACTTGGAACAAAGTGTAGTTCCACAGTACCATTCAATACATATTCCCTTATGAAGTGGTACTTAATGTCTATGTGCTTTGTTCTTGAATGTTGTACTAGATTTTCAGTGATGGCAATTGCACTTGTGTTATCACAGAAAATAGGAATCCTTTCCACTTACAGACCATAGTCTAGCAATTAGTTTTTCATCCACAAAATCTGTGCACAGCAACTGCCAGCAACAATATATTCAGCTTTAGCTGTAGAAGTAGAAACTGAATTTTGGTTTTTACTGAACCAGGACACAATCTGCATCTGAATAACCAGTTAGATCAAAACCAGAATCTCTAGGGTACCAAATGCCAAGTTTTGGTGTTCCCTTGAGATATCTGAAAATTCTCTTAATAGCTACTAAGTGAGATTCTCTAGGATCAGCCTGAAATCTAGCACAAAGACATGTAGCAAATATTATATCTGGCCTACTAGCTATTAAGTACAGAAGTGAGCCAACCATACCCCTATAACTTGAAATATCCACATACTTTTCAGTAGTTTTTAATTCAAGCTTAGTTGTAGTGGTCATAGGAGTTTTTGCAGATGTGCAATCCATTAGATCAAACTTCTTTAAAAGATCATAAATATATTTAGTTTGACTAATGAATATTCCATAACTAACTTACTTAACTTGCAAACCAAGAAAGTAAGTTAGTTCTCCCATCATGCTCATTTCATACTTACTTTGCATCAATTTGGCAAACTTTTTGCAAAGTTTCTCATCCGTGGAGCCAAAAATAATGTCATCTACATAAATTTGAACAAGTATGCTAGAGCCATTAACATTTCTAAAGAATAAAGTTTTGTCTACAGTAGCTCTAGTGAAGTGATTCTCTAAAAGAAACTTTGACAAAGTATCATACCAGGCTCTAGGTGCTTGCTTCAATCCATAGAGTGCTTTTAAAAGATAGTATACATGATTAGCTAGATTTGGATCTTCAAAACCAGGGGCTGACTGACATAGACTTCCTCCTCCAAATCTCTATTTATAAAGACACTCTTGACATCCATTTGATAGACTTTGAAATTGGAATGGGCTGCATAGGCTAAGAAAATTCTGATGGCTTCAAGTCTTGCAACAGGAGCAAAGGTTTCATCAAAATCTATTCCTTCTTGTTGACAATAGCCCTTAGCAAACAATCTAACTTTGTTTCTGACTACTATGCCATTTTCATCCATCTTGTTTCTGAATACCCATTTGGTGTCTATTGAATTCTTTCCTTTGGGCTTGGGTACCGGCTTCCATACCTTATTCCTTTCAAATTGGTTTAGCTCCTCCTGCATAGCTAAAATCTAATGAGGATCCAACAAAGATTCTTCTACCTTCTTTGGTTCTTCCTTAGATAGGAAACTGCTATATAGACATTCTTCCTGAGTTGCTCTCCTTGTTTGAACTCTAGAAGATACATCACCAATGATGAGCTCAAATGGGTGATCCTTTGTCCATTTCCTTTGTTGAGGTAGATTAGCTCTAGATGAAGAGGCCTCATAGTTGTCTTGATGTGTGATTGAGTTTTGATTATTAGAAACTCCCCCTGAGTTTATAGATTTTTGATTTGAGAAAGGGGAGCTTTCTGTAAGTGATATATTCTAATTTTCAGCTTCTTTTGATGACCCGACGGATGGTGAATTTTGAGTACCGACGGATGAAGCTGGTTGTCTCCTGACGGATAAAGCAGATTGTCTCCCGACAGATGAAGCATTTTGTAACTCGACAGATGTTGAATTTTGTGTTTCATTGGTAGTAGATTTTTTTGCATTATCCTTTGATACTAATTCTTGATCACTTTCATCATCACTGTCATCACTAACCATCTCCACATTGTCAAATTTGAGGCTCTCATGGTAATCTCCATCTTGTAGTCCTTCAATATTTTTATCATCAAACACAACATGTATTGATTCCACAACAATGTTTGTTCTCAGATTGTAGACTCTGTATACTTTACCAACAACATATCCAACAAAAATTCCTTCATCTACTTTAGCATCAAACTTCCCATTCTGATCAGTTTGATTTCTTAAGATATATAACATTTGCAGCCAAAGACATGAAGAAAATTTAGAGTTGGCTTCTTGTTCTTGAACAATTGATAGGGAGTCATGCATTTTGCTTGATTAACCAGAGAAATATTCTGAGTGTAGCATGCAGTATTTACAGCTTCAGCCCAGAAATATGTTGGTAACTTAGATTCTTCAAGCATTGTCCTTGCAGCTTTAATAAGTGATCTGTTCTTTCTTTCTACTACTCCATTTTGTTGTGGAGTTCTTGCTGCTGAAAACTCATGCAAAATCCCATTTTCTTCACAAAATGCTCTCATTACAGAATTCTTAAACTCAGTTCTAATGTCACTCCTGATTCTTCTGACTTTGAAATCAGGATGATTGTTGACTTGCCTTATGTGATTGATGATGATTTCACTAGCCTCATCTTTGGACTTAAGAAAATATGTCCAAGAGAACTTTGAGAAATCATCTACAATTACTAGGAAAAATCTTTTCTTTGAGATGGACAACACATTGACTGGTCCAAACAAATCCATGTGTAGCAGTTGCAAAGGTTCTTCAATTGTTGAATCAAGCTTCTTTTTGAATGATGCTTTAATTTGCTTTCCCTTTTGGCAAGCATCACACTGTCCATACTTAGAAAAATCCACTCGAGGAATGCCTCTAACCAGTTCTTTCTTTACAAGTTCATTCATAGTCTTAAAGTTTAGATGGGATAGCTTCTTGTGCCATAGCCAACTTTCATCTTGACTTGCTTTACTGAGAAGACAAGTAACAGATTCTGCATTTGATGAGTTGAAGTCAGCAAGGTACACATTTCCTTTTCTCACTCCAGTGAGAACCACTTTGTTGCTCCTCTTGTTTGTCACAACACAGTCTTCTGAGTTGAAGATTACTGAATTGCCTTTATCACACAGCTGGCTGATACTCAACAAATTATGCTTGAGACCATCCACCAAGGCAACTTCCTCAATGATGCCATTGTCTTTTGAAATCAAGCCATATCCCACAGTATAACCCTTGTTGTCATCTCCAAAAGTAATACTTGGGCCAGCTCTCTCTTTGAACTCTGTAAGCAGGGTAGAATCACCAGTCATGTGTCTTGAACAACCATTATCCAAGTACCACAGATTCTTTCTGTTTCTCTGCACACATTAAAATCAAATCAAGTTGATTTTGGTACCCAAGTTTCCTTGGGTCCTGCCTTGTTAGCTTTCTTCTTCTATTTCTTAGGTTTAATCTCATTTGACTTGGGGATATCAGATTCATCCTTAGTCATCTGAGTTGGACCTTTGAAATCATTCATTAAAACAGAATTATCATGCACATTTTGATTAACAAGAAATGGCATGCTATTGGCAAACATGTTATTCCAGTAGGGCATACTAAATGGCATTTGAGGCATACTAAATGCAGCATAATAAGGATTAGGTGCAAATGGCATGTTAGCAAATTGTGCATTCATATTCTGTGTAGACATAGCATTCATAGGCATAGAAGACATGGCATTCATGTTGGGAAAAGGAGGTGGCACAGATATGGAAGTAGGCATGATAATTTTGCAATTAACAGACATATGATTTACACTAGCACACTTAACACAGATTTTTCTTGGAGCATACTTATCAGGTGTGTAGTTGTTATATTTGTTAATCCCTACTTTACCATTTCTATTTTTTTTCCTTTTAGCCTCTGGTTTAACCTCAATCTTTTCTAGTATGTCATTCAATTGCTTGATAGACAGATGACCAACATTCACTTTCTTCTCCTTCCTCACTTGACTAGATTCTCCTGAAATGAAATTTTTGGAAACTGATCCATATTTTTCATTTAACTTGGCAAGTTTGGCTTTACTCAGAGGTTTGCTCACAACCGACGGATGAGGATTTATATCACTCGACGAATAATCCTTTTGATTATCCGATGGATGACTCTCATCATCCGTCGAGTCCACATCTGTTAGCAATCCTTCAACCAAATTGGATTCCAGCTTCTCCTTATTCTTCTTCCAGGCTGCATCACAAAAGGACTCAATACCTTGAACTTTGGTGATTTGAGCATGAACATCTCTAGATGTTTTCCATGACTTAATCACCTCCTGTTCTCGTTCAAGCTGCTTCTTCAAAATCTCTTCTTTCTTCAAGGACTCAGTTAATTCATCCTTAGCAATCTTACACTCATTTCTCAGTTTTTCAAATTCAATAAACTGAGACTCTAGCACATTATTTCTCTCACTTAAAAACAAGTTGTTTTCTTTGATTTTAGCATTTTCCTTAGTGAGGGACTTAAGTGTAACACGCAAATGATATAATTCTGTAGACATGTCATTTATTGCATCATTACACTCAGCTTTAGATAAATATGCAAGGTTAGTGGTGATTACCTGATTACTTGAAGAACTTGTCTCTGTTTCATTAGACTTGGCCATTAGGGCTAGATTGACATAGCTGACATCCTCATCCTCATCCAGACCATCTGCTGCCCAGATATTTTCTTGTGTAATGAAAGCCCTTTCCTTTTGTTTGAGCAATTCAAAATATTTTTGTTTATAATCCACAGACTCAAACTTCTTCTTGCTGGAATCTGACTTTCTACACTCACTGGCAAAGTGCCCTGCCAAGCCACATTTGAAACATTTGAATTTTAATTTATCCACCATGTTTCTATTTGGCTTAGCTGCTCCAAAGTTCTTCTTGAACTTGAGCTTGACAAATCTTCTGGAAAGAAATGCTAGATGTTCATCAATGTCATCCATATCATCTTGGCTCAAAGAATCTTCATTTTCTGCTACCAGCCCTTTGCCCTTGTTTTCACAGACCTTTGAAGCAGACTCAACAGCTTATATCTTAATCTCCTTCTCTTTCTCTAACTCAACAACCAGTGCTATGGACCCTCCTTTCTTTCTCCCTTTCTCCATTCTTTCATCTTGCTCTATTTCAAGCTCATAAGTCTTTAGAATGCCATACAATCTCTCTAGTGTAAACTCCTTGTATTCTTGTGAGTTTCTCAAGGAGACTGTCATTGGTTTCTATTCTTTTGGAAGGGATCTCAGAAATTTGAGGTTAGAATCCTTGGGTTGGTAGACTCTTCCATGTAGCTTTAAAGCATTTAGTAGCTTTTGAAATCTACTAAAGATATCAGTGAGTGTTTCACCTTCTTCAAAGTGGAAATGCTCATATTGCTGAATTAGTAACTGCATCTTGTTTTCTCTAACTTGTTCAGTGCTATCACAAATTATTTGAATGGTGTCGCAAATCTCTTTGGCTGTCTTGAAATTGATGATGTTGTCAAACATGTCACCATCAACTCCATTGAACAGAATATTCATGGCCTTCTTGTCTTTCCTGACTTGTTCAATATCAGGATCAGACCATTCATGCCTTGGCTTGGGAACTGATGGCTCATTTCCAGTTGCAACTCTCATTGGTACATGAAGACCTCTCTCTATACAATCCACATAGGCCTCATCTTGAGAGAGCAAATGAAGATGCATCTTTACCTTCCAGTGATGGTAATTATCTTTATCCATAAAAGGAATCTTAACTCCAACATCCTTCTTGTTCATCTTGCTGTTTGTTGTGATCTTTCAACTCTTTGTTCTTCAAGAGCTTGCTCTGATACCAATTGTTAGTCCCTAACAATGCAACAAGAATTACAGAAGGGGGGGGTTGAATGGAATTCTTGAAACTTTTTCTCAAGTATAAAGTGTTCTAACTTAAATATATATATGTCAGTATTTTGATTTGTAAAGTGCGGAATGACAAGTTAAATATGGATCAAAACACAAAGTAATAAAAACACAAGTCATTAAAACTTTCTAGTGGATTTGAATGTATCCACCAGATATATGTATATATATATATATATATATCAAGAGAACCCTGTGAAGCTTGAATAGTTCACAACTGCTTACAAAATTAGAACAACTAAACTTACAGAGAAATGCTAAGGATACAGCTTACAATTGTTTCTCTGAGAAAAATGTATTTCTTAGTCTTGTTTTTGTTCTATTTGCTACTCTTGGTTTATATATCACCAAGATTACACAGTAATAAGACAAGATAATAAAACAAAACCTATCAAGTTTAATATTCTGTTGCTTCATTACTCTATTCCAGCATCTTTGAATATCTTCATAATAGCATGGAAATGGAAATGCTTATTTGTTCTCAAAAACCCAGTTGAATAGGCTTCCACATTCCTTTTGCATACACTCGACGCATGTGACTGTGTTGTTACTGTCAACTAATATTTGAATTGATTATCCGTCGGGTACATGATCATCCGTCGGGTTGCCTTGTTGATCATCCGTCAGGTAGCTTTGTTGATCATCCGTCGGGTAGCTATTTGGCACTTGACTTCATTTCATTTATGCAGAATTATAAGATATCATCTATGTACAATTAATCAACCTATTCTGCATATCTAATTAAAGTCAACATGACTTATATGCTACTACAGAATCTAAACAAAGGTGTTTGCAGAAATGTGCTACATGACTTATTATTACATAAGCTACTCACTCGATTAATAATAAATCATCATCCGTCGGGACTATATTG
Source organism: Apium graveolens (assembly GCF_009905375.1). NCBI lineage: Eukaryota > Viridiplantae > Streptophyta > Magnoliopsida > Apiales > Apiaceae > Apium > Apium graveolens. The sequence goes on along the minus strand of NC_133656.1, from coordinate 139,834,296 downwards.
AGTCTTCCATCGGGACTATATTCCTTATCCGTCGAGTGCTACATAATTCACTAAGTTGAATCTACTAAGGTGTTTTGTTAATGAAATCATTAAGTTCACAACATATTCACAACACAACTACATCCTTTTGAGAGGATGTAGAGGTGGCTTGAGTGGTCAACTCAGTTTGTTTTACCTTATTTATTTTCTTGACCAAAGGTGACTCTTGTTCAGTTTGGTCCTCACCACTCTCATTTATTACAGCTAAAGGTGCCTGCTTTATCTTCTTTTTACTCACTTCACCCTTTTGAGAGGATGAAGTGGTTGGTTTCCTAGCTTCTAGTGGTACAGAAGGAAGTGTTTCAGCTTGGGAAGACCCCTGTTGGTTGTCCCGTGTTTGTACTTCTACAGGGACAGGAGCCATTGTTGTACTAGGTTCAACATTAGATCTCATGTCAGGCATAGGGTATGGGTAAGTCCTAAATCTCTCCATCATAAATGGAGTGATTTTAAGACTTGCAGGTACCTCATTTTTAGTAAGAAGTGAACCAAATAGAACTTTGTAGACTTTCTTACAATTGCCTGTTTTAGTACTATCTATACCATTAAGCATATGAATGTCATGTACTTTATTATTTAAAGCAGACATTATAAATCTAGGAAAGAGGATTTCCTTAACTCTTGTAGCTAGGGGCATTGTTAGCCTGGTGCTCAGTTCTTTCAGGATCAATAAACCTATATTTAAGTGTCTGTTGCGAGCTATGGAGAATACCAGCTTCTAGACCACACTTGATATGTTGTCATATCATGTCTTTCTACAAGTGAAGGCCCTTATGATAAAATCAAACAAGAAAGATCATTCCCTCCTTAGGTACTTCTTGTTCAGGCTAGCCAGGTTGATTCTTTCACTAGAGTTGATGAAGTCCATGAACTCAGCTAGCTCACCTTGTGTTGGAACCACCACCACATTTTCAGTAGGAATGCCCAAAGCTTGATTCACATCTTGATCATTAAACTCCACTTGTTGGCCTCCAATAGAGCAGTTCACCACAATAGACACAGAGTTGTCATGCACAAGTGTCCTCACTACAGCTGTTGTCCAGAATTCATGCAAAACATCCAGGTAAAGGATTTAATTGGCAGTTAAATCTCCTGCAAGATAAGACGCAGACAAAAATTTAAAAAACACCTTCAAACTGTCAGGGGCTTGATTAACATCTATAAAAGCGAGATAGTTTGTTCCATCCTTGGGGATTGCAACCCTAACATTGTTTAGTGCCATTTTAGAGGGGTAAATTTGAGTGGGTAAGAAAAATTAGAGAGAAAGAGTTTGAAATGAGAGAGAGCGGTTGAGAACTGAAAAAAAAATTAGGTCACTTAGAGATCTCGAAGGTGTAAAGAGGCGTATATCGAGATGTCTGAGTATTTATAATAAAAGGTAAATGACTTATCGAGAACTAAAAATAGATGTTTGCAATTTGCTTATCGAGAAGTCATATTGAGAGAATAGATACATATCGATATGTCATTTTCCTGAATCTTATCGAGAACTAGAAAATGACTTGTCGAGATGTCAAACAAATACCCAGTTTGTCCTGAATGGACTGAATTGTTTCAAATTTTTATTTGAATAAATCAAAATAAAATTATACTGATTTTGTCAATAGTATTTTACCAAAATAATTTATTAAATTAAATTATCTCAGTTCCGAGTTATTGATAATTCTAAAATCTATACTTATAGAAAACTCTGTGAGTTAACACTTATAGAGAACTCTACAATGACTTATTGATAAGTCATAATAAATCTTGTCGAGAAGTCCTTTGAGAAGTCGGAAAAATGACTTATCCAGAACTCACTCGAGAAGTCTTAAAATGGCTTGTCGAGAAGTCAATGAGACTTATCGAGAACTCAGTTCTCTAGATATTTTTGTTCTTTTTGATTCTGTCTTTTGCTAATTTCACATATTGAAAATGTAACTGAAAAATTCCAAGCTAAATTTTAAAAAATAAATATACAGAGATTTCTGAAATATTTATAACTCTTATTCTAGTTAATATCCAATTAAATCAAAAAAAATTAATTTATTAGAAATCAATATGCTGCAAAATATTAGCCGAGTTCTTGCCTTTAGGATGAAGAATTTAGCATTCCAATTACACCTAAAAGTCTAGTGATTGTTGCTTCATCCAAAGGTTTAGTAAAAATGTCAGCTAATTGTTTTTCAGTTGGAACAAAAATAAGCTCAATGGTACCATTAGCAGCATGTTCTCTAATAAAATGGTACCTTACATCAATGTGCTTTATTCTAGAATGATTAACTGGATTAGCCACAATAGATATAACACTAGTATTGTCACACATAATTGGAATTTTGTGTAACACTAGGCCATAATCCATTAGCTGATTTCTAATTCAAAGCACTTGAGCGCAGCAACTTCCAGCAGCTATATATTCAGCCTCAGATGTGGAAGTTGATACAGATTGTTGTTTCTTGCTATACTAGGATACAAGTCTTTGTCCAAGAAACTGACAGCTTCCACTAATGCTTTTCCTGTCAACCATGCATCCATCAAAATATGTATCTGTGTATCCAACAGCTTCAAAACTTGTTCCCTTAGGATACCATAATTCCAAGTTTGGAGTCCCCTTTAAGTATCTAAAAATTCTCTTCACAACCATCAAATGTGATTCCTTTGGATTGGCTTGAAATCTTGTACACAGACATGTTGCAAACATAATGTCTGGTCTACTAGTAGTTAAATATAACAATGAGCCAATCATTCCTCTATAACCTGAAATATCTACACTTTTTCCTTTCCTATATTCATCTAACTTGGTAGCTATAGACGTACGTGTAGATGCAGGTGAACAATCAACCATGCCAAACTTTTTCAATAAATCCTTGACATACTTAGTTTGGATGATGAAAATCCCATCACTTATTTGAATTACTTGAAGTCCAAGAAAGTAACTTAGTTCTCCCATCATACTCATTTCATATTCACTCTGCATGAGCTTTGAGAATATTTGACATAGCTTTTCATTAGTAGAACCAAATATGATATCATCCACATAGATCTGAACTAGAATCATATCATCTCCATGCTGCTTGTAGAAGATAGTCTTGTCAATTATACCTCTAGTGAATCCATGTTAAAGCAAAAATTCTGACAGTGTGTCATACCAAACTCTAGGTGCTTACTTTATTCCATAGAGAGCCTTGAGTAGCTTGTACACAAAGTTTAGAAATTCTGGATCTTCAAAGCTAGGTGGTTGTTGCACATAAACTTCTTCTTCCAACTCACCATTAAGGAATGCGCTCTTCACATCCATTTGATACACCTTAAAATTTGATTGTGCAATAAATGCAAGAAAGATCCTTATTGCTTCAAGCCTTGCAATTGGAGCAAAAGTTTCATCATAGTCAATTCCTTCCTCCTGTGAGTAGCCTTTTACAACCAACCTTGCTTTGTTTCTGGTGACATTCCCATTTTCATCCATTTTGTTCCTATACACCCACATTGTTCCAATTACACTTCTGTTCCTTGGTGCAGGAACTAGCTCCCAAACTGTGTTTCTTTCAAACTGATTCAGCTCCTCTTGCATAGCAGATATCCAATTAGGATCAAGTAGAGCTTCCTCAGTTTTCTTGGGTTTAACTTGTGAAATAAAACATGCATGAAGACATTCATTTGCAGTTGCACTTCTAGTCCTCACTCCAACAGTTGGGTCACCAATAATTGCTTCTCTTATGCGACTTCTATCCCATTTTCTGGTGTGAGTTTGTTGACTTGAATTTTCTGTATTTTCTTCACCATTGGCATGACTTGCAGAACTTTCTCCTCTTTCTCACCCTAATTTTGTGCTATCAAATTCAGGTGTTTGAGATGAGCTTCCATTCTCATGATTCACTTGTTCAGTTGACTCTTCATCCATTTTGTGATTTGTGTTGACTTCAGCTTCATCCTCAGAATCACTTTCAATGTTGAGATTTTTAAATCTAAGGGCCTCAGCTTCATTTTCATCAAGGCATTCCAAGCCTGGACACTTGTCATCATCAAAAGTCACATCTGTGCTTTCCATAATTTTCTTTTGTTCAAGCACATAGACTTTGTAGGCAGTTCTCTCCAATGAATATCCCAAAAAAAATGCTTCAAAAACTTTAGAGTCAAATTTTCCCACATATTCAGAGTTGTCTTTTAAAACATAACACTTGCTTCCAAATACATGAAGATGCTTCACAGTAGGCTTTCTTTTAGATAAGATTGAGTAGGGTGATTTACCAAGATTCTTGTTAATGAGATATCTATTTTGAGTATAGCATGCAAGATTGACAGCTTCTTCCCAAAAACTTGTTGGTAATTTGGTATTTTGCAGCATTGTTCTAGCAGCCTCCACTAATGTTCTATTTTTCCTTTTAAGAACACCATTCTGTTGAGGTGTCCTAGCTTCTGAGAATTCTTGAATAATACTCTTGTCTTTGCAAAATTCAGTTAAAGTTCCATTTCTGAATTCTGTGCCATTGTCACTCCTCAACCATTTTACATAATTCTGATCTTCATCCTGCTTCTCAATCTATTTGATGTGTTCAATTATGATGTGCAGAGTTTCATCTTTAGAATGCATAAATTCTACCCATGTGTACCTTGAGTAGTCATCCATCATCACAAGTGCATACTTCTTTCTTGAAATTGATAAGACATTTACTGGTCCAAATAAGTCCATGTGAATAAGTTGCAAATGTGCACTTATGAAATTCACTATTTTACTCTTTTGACTTGATTTCTTTATTTTTCCTTTTTGACAAGCCTCACAGACCTCATTCTGAGCAAACTCCAGATTTGGCATGTCTCTCACCAACTCCTTTTTAACTAAGATATTGACTGCCTTGTAATTTAGGTGAGAGAGCTTTTTATGCCACAGCTTGCTTTGTTCTTCAGATTCCTTGGTGTAGAAGCAATAAATTTCATCCTCATTTGTTGAGTCCAAGTATGCAACAAATAAGCTTCCTTTCCTTGCTCCTTTTAAAGAAGTTTCACCAGTCTTTTTGCTGATAATTAGGCATTCTTCTTTTTCACATAGAACATTGAATCCTATATCTGTAAATTGACTGACACTCAGGAGATTCACCTCAAGACCAGCTACCAGTGCTACATCTTCAATGACAATATTGTCAGAAATTATCTTGCCATATCCTATTGTGAAACCTTTGATGTTGTCTCCAAAAGTCACTAATGGGCCAACCATCTCCTCAAATTATGATAGCAGGGCTATATCACCTATCATATGTCTTGAGCATCCACTGTCTATGATCCATATGACTTTCTTCACTTTGCCCTGCACACAATGAGGATTAGGCGTGTTTAGCAACCCAAGCAATGTTGGGTACTTTCTTCTTGTTAACATATTTGATAGAATTAGAGTTTGATGATTTAGAAAGAATGGAGTTTATTGATGGATGTGCATTTTCCTTTTTAGCTGAGGACTCAATATTGACTTTCTTAAGATCTACTCTCAGCTTGTGGCAACTTTTCATTACTTTCATGTTACAAGGTATGCAATCAAACTTATCCCAGAATGCGTAGGGATCATTGACTTTTGCTTCATTATACTTGCATGCTTCCAATCTTGGCTCACTAACAGCCTTTTTACAAAGGTGAGTTAGATGATTCGTAGAGCCACATTTTTGGCACTGTTTACTAGGAACATTTGCAACAAATACAAAGTTATTGCTTTTGTTTATTCCAACCTTCCCATTTCTATTTTTTTCTTTCCTGCATTCTCAGCTTTAACTTCCTTGATTGGCTTCTTGGGAGTTTGGTCTACCATGGGCTTCTTCTCAGCTTTAGAAGTTGGAGTTGTTTTCGTGCACTTCTTCTCATTATCCTCATCAACAATTTCTTGCTTTATAATCAAATCCTCTTCACTGAAATTTACTTCACATGCTTTGAACAGTGGTGAATCAACCTTTCTCAGCATAGCTGGAACATCTTCATTTGTTGTTGTTTTTCCCTTGTCACCTTCAACTTTCTTGTTGTTGTTCAATGCATCATAATCCAAGCCAATAGCCATCTTAGCACATGGTTTGTTCTTCTCATGGTACTGACCAACTAGCTGGGATGCATTTCTGAATGACTACAGTTTTACCTCATTTTTCTCCATCTTTTCTCTTTACACAACTTCTATTTCACTAGCACACTTGAGCTTGTTCTTTGGATATTCATTTTCTTGCTTGATTGTCTCAAGCTCCAAAAGCATTAGCTCAAACTTTTATTTCTCACTCTCAAGCTTCTCATTAGCTTTTGATAACCTACTAACCTCCTCAATAGCTGCTACCATGCTAGTGTGAATGTGGAACATTTCTATGCTGATCTTTTCAACAGTCTCCTTATATTAACTTTCATTTAAATCAATAGTGGTAAGAGTTGGTACCTGTATTTTTTATGAGGATGACTCTCCTTTATCCAAGGCCATGAGTGCATAGTTTCCTACTTCCTCATCATCATCATTATCTGAATCATCCCAACTCTTTCCTTCTACAATATAAGCTTTACCCTATTGCTTTCTTAGAAGAGCCTCATACTTTGCTTCCAATTCAAGATAGTCCTTGTCCTTTTTCCTTTTCTTTGGCTTCCTACATTCAGTACCAAAATAACCCAATTCATCATAATTGAAGCACCTAATCTATGACATGTCAATAGATCCAGTTTTGTAGCCATTTTTGCTTCCAGAGTTGTACTGTGCCTTTGTCTTCTAGTTGTTGTCCTTATTGGATGTTTGTCCCTTATTTTTGAAGAACTTTGGCTTCTTCACTCTAATGTTAGAGAATTTTCTTGCTAAGTAAGCAATGGACTGATCTAACTCATCCAGTTCATCCAAGGTATAGAATTCATACTCTTCAAGTTCAAGAATAACTTGCTTCTGTGGTTCCTTGTTCTTTTGCTCACTACTTGAAGCAACCGGAGTCTAGATTTCTAGTTCATCATCAGATGACTGGCTTTCATTTACCACTAGTGCACTTAAACCATCAACAATGTGCCCTTGACCAGCTCTTAATGATTTTCTTTGGATCATTTCTAGTTCATAGGTTTTTAGAATACCATATAGAACCTCTAGTGTCATTCTGCTCAAGTCTCTCCCTTCTCTTATAGCTGAAATCTTATGTTTCAGATGGTCAGGAAGGGTGAGCAAAAACTTCAAGTTAACCTCCTCAGCTTCATAGTATTTGTCATGAAGCTGCAAGTCATTAATCAGCTTGTTGAATCTTTTAAAGACATCAGTTATACTTTCTTTAGGTTTAGCCATGAAACCCTCAGATTGAGACACCAGTATTCTCTTTTGGTTGGATCTAACTTCCTCGGTACTCTCACACATAATCTCTATTTTCTCCCAGATCTGTTTGGTTGTGTCACAGTTGACAATGTTATTGTATATGACATTGTCAAGTGACTCTATCAAAATTAATTGCAGACCATTGTCAAGAGAAACTTTTTCCTTCTCAATGTATGTGTATTTTGAAGGATCTTTAGGACCATAGTAAGCTGGAATGACCGTGTCTCCTTTTGTAGACTCTTCAATCCTTTCCATAGAAATAAAAGGTCCATTCTTCAAAATCTGGATGTACAAGGGGTTGGCCATCCTTAGAAGCAACATCATCTTCTTTTTCCACAATGTGTAGTTAGTCTTATCAAAAGATGGTATCTTTATACTGCTAATCTTCTGTGTATTCATTCTTCCAAGATCTTTAATCTGTTTGTTTTCAAATTTTGCTTTGATACCACTTGTTAGGTAATGACTACAACACAGAGGGAGGTGAATGTGTTTTGAATATTTTTAAGGCTTTTTGAATGTTTGTTACTTGTTGAACATAGCAGATTAGAAATGCAGTAATATTATGTTAACTGAAATTAAAATAGTGCACACAATATTTCAAAACTTACCTAATTTTTTATTAAAATCAAGCTCGTGTTTTGCTACAAATCCTGGGTTCTTTGTAAGTAAAGAACTCAACTTCTTCTTTGAGAGAGTTACAAGAAAAACTATTTATGTTTGATACTATTTAAAAGCAAAGGACCAGTGTTTACTTTATAGATTAGTAAACAGAGGTTTACACATCATGCAATAAGATGTACTAAACCCTACTTTAAGTTATCTCTAAAGCTTTCCATTTCTGGCTTAGTGTATCTTTGCAAATCATGTGAATCTGTGACTTTCCATTGTCAGTTAATCTTGGCCTTTGATCTTGTACTCTACAAGCTGCTTTTGTAGACTTTTCAATCTAAGTGATTAGATCGTTTGTTGATTGATAATCTTGAATATTTAATTTGTCTGTATTTTGTACTTGAGCTTCATATCGAAATCTCCAGTTTGATCTATAGAGAACTGACATCTTGATAAGTATAATGGCTTATTGAGATCTTTAAGTTCTCTATAATTGTCTTTGACTTGTCGAGTTCTATGAGTTCTCTATAAGTGAACTTGTCTTGTCGAGGTCTCCAAATTTCTGCATGTGGAAATGACTTATCGATATCTCTGAGATCCCTATAAGCATATTGACTTATCGATATCTCTGAGATCTCTAATGAGAAAATTGACTTATCGATATCTCTAATCTTCATATCTTCATTTTGACTTGTCGATATCTCTGAGTTCTCTAATGCAAAAATGACTTGTCGATATCTCAGAGATCTCTATGTACATTTTGACTTGTAGATATCTCTAAGATCTCTAATGATATTTTGACTTGTCGATATCTCCAATCTTCGTGTCTTCATTTGGCTTGTCGATATCTCTGAGACTTCTCTATAAGCTGTTTTGGACTTCTCGATAAGTCATTCTGAAGTTCTCGAATGACTTCTCTATATGACTTGATATGTGACTTGTAGATGTCTTGACTTAGAACATTTTTTCTAAAATAGATTTATTCAACTCCAAGTTTCTTCACAATTTCTCTGAGGCATAATCTTCTTCCAGAGTTTTTTCTTAGGCTTGAGACTGTTTACAGAAAAATACTCCAGTTTAATCTTTAGCATTTTTACAAACTTAAGTAATACAATACAAAATACAAATTTAGATTATCATACAACTAATTCTTAGGGTTATCAATTTAAATTAGTCTTGTTATAGTACAGGCATGTCTTGCACAACAATAGAAATAGGCAAAAGGACTTAAAAAATGTTAGTCTATTTTAGCGCAATTTATGTAAACTGTGCATGTTGATTTATAAAACATGTAACGTGTCCTTAGTTCAAGAGATAACAAAGCAGTCTAGAATTTCTTGTATTTTTTCAAGAAGTAGCTGAGTTCTTAAACATTCAAGAACAGGGATTTGTAGCACAACATATTTGATTTTTAATATAAAGATCAAATAAGTTTTGATAATTATTCCTATGTAATCTGTAATGGTACTTCTTGAGTCTGTAAAAATGTTGAAGAAGACTAGACTGGAGTATTTTTCAGTAAATAACCAACAAGTTAGAAATAAATATCTGGAAGAAGATCAAATCTGATCATGGCTCGAATGAATATTAACAGCTTGGTGAAGAATAATGTTGTAGATTGAAAAATATTCTAAGTTAAATGTCAAGAAGTCACAGATCTAGGAATATCAAGAAGTCATATTGAGAAGTCAATTTGGTCTATAGAGAAGTCACTTGACTTATAGAGAAGTCACTTGACTTGTAGAGAAGTCACTTTACTTGTAGAGAAGTCAATTTGGCCTACACAGAAGTAGAGATATCGACAAGTCAGTTGGGCATGTAGAGAAGTGAAGATATCGACAAATCGGAACATATGTAGAGAAGTGGAGATATCGACAAGTCAAAACACATTTAGAGAAGTGGAGATATCGACAAGTCAAAACACATACAGAAAAGTGGAGATATCGATAAGTCAAAACACATGTAGAGAAGTGGAGATATCGACAATTCAAAACACATGTAGAGAAGTGGAGATATTGACAATCCATTTATACATGTAGAGAAGTGGAGATATCGACAAGTTATTCTACATCGCGATACAGATATCTCTACACACTTTGAAGATATTGATAACAGCCTCAACTACTGAATGCATCTATCCTGAAGATTCAAGATTATCTGCCAACAAATTATTTTATCATTTAAATAAAAAGTCTATAGATGCAGCTTGAAAAGTGCAAGATCAAGGGTCAAGATGAACTGGACAAAAGTGGGTAATAGTCCTGAAAAATTGTATGTATATTTGTAGCACTCAAAATAGAAATAGACAAAAGGACTTTAAAAATTATGTTAGTCTATTTTAGTACAATTTCTATAAACTGTGCATGTTGATCTATAAAATATGTCACATGTTTTTTGTTTAAGAGGTAATAAAATAGTCTAGGATTTCTTATATTCTATCAAGAAGTATCCGAGTTCTTAAACATTCAAGAACACAGATTTGTAGCACAACATATTTAATTTTTAATATAAAGATCAAGTAAATTTTGATAATTATTTTATGTTTCTTTTACAGTCAATTGATTATCGCTGTAAATTTTATAAAGTATATTGAGTTCCCAAGCCTAAAACACAAAAACTTGATTATCTTGAAAGTAATTTATAAAGTTTGAAAGAAAAATAAAAAAATACATATTCACCCCCCTCTGTGTGCATTGCATACCTAACAGTAGAAATTCAATGAGGATTATTCAAGCAGAAAGTTGAAGAAAGAAGACTCTTGAAGTCAATAAGTTGCAAAAATTTCTCTAAGTTCAACATCGTGAAGTCTACAAGAGCTATGTCATGAAGTTCAAAGTTGGTCTATCTTGATAAGTCCAAATTTGTTCTAGATCATTAAGTCTAGTTCTGTAATGAATCGTGAAGTCTAACTCTGTGATATACCGTGAAGTCAAGAAATATACTATACCGTGAAGTCATAATTTATTCTAAATTGAGAAGTCCAAAGTGAATTGTATTGAAAGTCAAGCAAAGTAGAGTTCACAATATCTTTACTTAGCCATTTCTCAACAAGACAAATGAAGGTACACATTAACAGGAATGAAGAAACGTAATCACACAACATATTATGCATGGAGGTGGTCCATAAACATGTGTCAAGTCTACAGCTAAACTTGGAGAGGAAGAAAAGAAGAAGCACACAGTAAAAGATGAGGACATATAAAAGAATAAAGTAGTACATTATTTTATATATATAGTGCACATCCCATATTTAGAAGGTGTGAACATATATAAGATTTTCAATTGTAATATTTTCTCTCTCTCTATAAGCCAAAGTGTAGAAATTGTTCTTGAGAGGAAGACAAGAAAAATACCATTATTTTTCTTGGAAGCTGTAGCATAATTTCTTTATTCTTTATAAAATAAATTGAGTTAAATATTTCTATATTTTTGCATAGTTATATTTTCTGCAGCTAATTTCATATTTTAGTTATCAAGTTTGACAACACATCGATAGTTTTTAAATTTGTCATTCATCCCCCTTACCTAATTTTGAGATGCTTGTTTTCTAACAAGTGGTATCAAAGCAGACTGTAGATATATATACAGTCAAAGATATAAAAAAACAATGAGTTCTTTAAAGCTAAGTTGTATCAAGATTTTAAATTTTAATAGAGAGCACTACGCTCTATGAAAAAAGAAAATGATGTTGTTTATTAAGCGTCAAACCCCATTGTATATGGATATACTGAGGTTTGGTCCTTTTGTTCCTCAGACAGAGTTTATGAGTCCACTCAAGGAACAACAGTCATACCGGCAAGATTGAAAAGGAGAAAGTGGCTTTGAATGGATGTCATCAAGTTATCATTTGTGACTCTATGGATCTGGACATTTTTGACACCATTGCATATCTTGACACTGCTAAGCTCATGTGAGATCACATAAAAGTTTTATGTGAAACAACTGAAAAAAGTGAAGGGAGAATAAAAAATATATTCTCGTCTCTCAGTATAAAGCCTTCATGGAAAAGTAAGATGAAGGCATCATTGAGGTTTTTGAAAGGTTCAACAAGCTCATAAATGATTTCTAGATTCATGGAAAGATTTATGAGACAAAAGAGTTAAACATGAAATTCTTGTTAATTCTACCAAATCATTTGGATCCTGGGATCTCTTCACTGAGAGAAAAACATTTATCCAAAATCAATTGTTATGTGTTGTATGGTGTTTTGAAAACCTATGAGCTGGAATTGTTTCAGAAGAGATCTATACAAGTCAAGTAAGGTATTATGACTAATATTGCTTGTGCACTGTTGGTTGGGAACCCTGTCAAAAGAGAGACATAATATTCTGGGAAGACAAAGATTGAAAAGATCATTGAAAAAACCCTGACCCTGACAATGACTGTGAAGAGGAACATGGTGAAAATGAGTTCTACACCATAGAGGAGTTGGAAAAATTGAACAACAAATCCATGGCTTTTATGGCTAAGAAATTTTCAAATCGAGATTTATAAATAATCATGCATTCAAACCAAGAGATGGTGAAGGGGGGAGTGGATACAAGGGATCCAGGGTTGTGAAGAAGACTGGATGCAAGACTGGGAGTGTTGAGAGGTCGAAAATCAGGTGCTTCAATTGCAATGATCTTGGTCATTTTGCCAAAACAAGTCAAGAAGGACAATGCTTATTTGAAATATGAGGCAAAATATGAAGTACCACTCAAGGAGCAACAGAGTCAGGCCTATGTTGCAGAAGGAATGTGTTGGGATGATACAAACGAGGATGAAGAGTGTGAATATTAGAACGATGCCTTGATGACAAAGTCAGAAGATGCTGGTGAATCTAATAGCAAGGTACCAATTCTCACTTGAAGTATAAGCTGACTGTTGAGAAACTTAGTATTTGAAATGTTTAACATGCATACTTGCTTACTACTGAAAATGTTAAATTGAATGCCATGAATGTTGAGTTGGTTAACATGAATGCATTAATTGGAAAGTTCGATCACATGAATATTAATATGCATGATTTTTTCTATGACAAACTTAAGTGCATGATTTGCTATGAGACTGCTAGTGCTAAATGTATAACTGTTGAACAAAATCTTGATGCAATGCATTTGAACAACCAAACACTAGTGCTTAAGTGCTAAATGTGCTAAATGCTAGTGCTTAAATGCATGATTTGCTATGAGACTGCTAGTGTTAAATGTATAACTGTTGAACAAAATCTTGATCCAAGGTAATTTTTCAAAATTAGTTTTTTGGGACCATACCGTTATTAGAAAAATTTAACTACCAAACACTAATATTAGAGGTTTCAATTGGCCAAATCTCTAATTTGCTTAAAAAAACTAATTTTTGGCCAAAAAACTAACTTCTAAACACGACCTATGTCTTTAAATGACTAAACCCGAGTCATTTTACCCACACAATTTACTCCCAAAAAAGTTTTTTTCCTAATTGGTGAAACAACTAATTGCTTTGCTAATTGGTTAACAAGAACTTTTTATAATAAAAATAATAAAATAATACAACCAACATTACTCTTTAAACTCACACGCACCAATACTGATTGTCCAATCTTTTAGTGCATACAAAAATCATAAAAAATTGGATATTAATTGGGTTCTTACAATATATACCAACTTCAATTAAAGCTTACAAACTAAGAAAAAAGAATTAACATTCACACAAATTACTAACTCACTACCTTCAATTAAACTAGATACACCTGGTTAATATTAAATTTCTTCGACTCAACAAATACAACAAATACCAAAATAAAGGCTTATGTGCACAAATCTCTACGTAACCTCCACTTATATATCATATTACCCTTACTTCACAAATACAATCATAACTATAATTAATATTCTCCGATACTCCACTATTACTGCTGCTACTACAAGTCTACAACTAGACACTTTATGATTATTTACCAAATTATCACACTTGACCCAAAAATATACGGGTTATAGCGCGGGCAAACAAGTATAGAATTTTTAAAATTTAAGAGGATACCCTAATTTAATAAATTTTAGTGTTTTAGGGTTCTACAATCTCATTTTGAGTTTTAAAAATATTAAAATTTAAATAAAAAATTCACTGATTTAGGATTTAGGATTTAGAGTGTCCATTGCCTAAAACCTAATGTAATGGGCCTCCTAAACTCTAGGAACAAAAATATAAACTTTAAATTAAACTATTTTAAAATTTAAGTGTGTAATTTAAGTTAATAATTCTTAACATTTTAGAGTTTAACAATCTTTTTTTGGGTTTTAAAAATATTTAAAAATAAATTAAACAATTTAAGTGTGAATTATAAATTAAACAATTTTTAAGCATTTTAGGATTTAACATTTTTCCTATTTGGATTTAAAAATAATATTTTTAAATATATATATATATATATATAATATTAGATAAAGTAGTGTTTTGACATCAAAATACATGACGTGCCAAAACACTATATCATGTAGCTGCACATTTGATTAAAAAATGTGATAAAATGCTATAGGATATAAAATTTTCAACTTTTTACATAAATAAATAATATAGCGTCGCAATAATATTTTGAATCATAATTTTTAACAGTGTCTTTTTGGTCAATTTTTCCCTATAAAGTGATATTTATCGCCAATGTCCGAGAATGAGGAACAACTTCACTGGCCCTGAAAAATATGTTAATATTGTATATTGAAATTGTAAACTTGGACTATATAACCAAGTAGAGCAGCATTGTTAGACCAAAAACTTGCTAACAATTTTCTTTTTAAGTATTTCCATGGATGACAATAGTAAATTGATGACGGGGACGTTGTATACGTGGGCGTCGAATACACAAGTTATACTCTGAGCATCACAAGCAAGAAAAAAGATACTCACTACAAATATGTAGGAGTTGGTGGGGCTTTTATCAAAAAACACTTTTCTGTTACTTGCTAAATTTTCTTAAATTACTCTGCACATATTTTCACTGAAGTTACTTACAAGTTGCTGTATAGGAATGTAGTGTACAAGTAAATAAGGCTGGCAGGAAAGGAGGCTAAAACACAGATTAACCAGTAGACCTGAGACTAATTAGAATGTCCATTTAGCAGATGAATGAACTGCATATTGCTTGGGCCTGCTTGGTTGCTCCAAGTTGTTCCTTTTTTTCATTATGGATGACACAGTAGGACTGTAGTAGTCGTTACTCCTTTGAGAAGTTGCCCCTTGTGAGTACATTCTTCTACCCTGTACAAAACTTCGATTATTGTCTATCATGCTCCTTTGAGCAATGGGATTCCTCTGGACAGCCCCCCAGCGATTGTAATTTACGCAGCTTTGGCTCCTCCCTACTTGGTTATCAAAGTTTCCTCTCTTGGGGCTAGGATAATTGCGGCTTTCAGCTGTCTCTGCCGAATACATTGTAGTTTCTCCATCACTGCTATTATAACCATTTTGCACCTCCGGAACGTTCATGGGAAATGGACTAGATTGGACTTCACTGATGGAGCCTACTGAATCGGCATCCTCAGCAGAATTATGTCCACAGTCTTCTTCTTGCATTGCATGCTGCAAGGGAGGTTGCTTTACAAAATTCTCATCTGAGAAAGGGAGTAGCTTTCGGAGATGCTGATGCGAAACTGCCGGTCTGGTAATCCTCGGAGGAAAATTAATACTTAAAAGCTGGTTTTGGGTGCTTCCCTTCTTTGACAAAGGAATTGAATTTAATCTCGGTGACTCGTAGATTTCTGGAGTTGGAATTCCCTGTATATGTGAGGAATTTGGATTACTGACTCGAGCTTCAACTTCACACTTATTTGCACTAGGAGTAAGGCGTGTTCCGGGAACGCAGTTAGGTTTTGAGTTCATGTTTGATGACGATTGAGTTCCGTATTCTTCAGCTTCTGCTGAATTGATTTCTGCTGACTTGAATACCTGCCTCATTGTGAAGGATGCAGAAGAAAATTCACTCTTTTGTCCAGCAGACATCAATCGAATGATTGGTAACTTCGGTTTAGTGAGTTCATCAAGGTTTCCCTCCCAATGCTGGTTCAACCAATCACAAATTATGGGAATTGGAATACCAAATTGCATGCGTAAATCCTTTTTCCAAGATAAAGAAGCTGATGATATTGAAGTGGATTTTGTGTTTGGAGGTGTGGCTAGCTTCATAGGATCACAAACCATAAATGCAAGATTTCCATGACCATCAAAACCAGCAGACCCGGGGTTCCATATTACTTCATCCGTGGACAGTTTAATAAGATTGTCTGTGGCTATCACCACCTTGCACTCCCCCACTTTCAATTCCTTATTTTCTGCAAAACCTAATAGGTAAACGACACTCCCAAGATCCAGATCTAGTTTAGTGCATGTCTTCATGTACAAAGGATGTTGAACCTGAGCGTTTGAGTCCCCGTCCATGCAATCTAGACCAACTATTGTCAGATCAAGGATGGAGCTGGTAATGAAGAACCTATAATTTAAGACAAAAAATTGAAAAACCAATAACCAAAATCTATAATTTAGGGGTGAAAATATGTACAGACAACAGAATCCAAGATGATTTATCAGGAAGTTCTACCGTAAATTTGATCAGATAAAAAACTAAATTTAGGAATTGTCATGGGAATACTCAAGCATTCATACCCTCACATGAAGTTAAAAAAAACAGAGGTTACAACTGGGAGAACGGCACAAGGTCCTAACAACATGCTAGTTTAAGATATAGTCTGTACCTTCAAGAGACAAAAACTTGCCTAAAAAAGTAAAGAAACAAATCAACTGGACTTTCAGTCCATTTGGATCCATCAGTATATAATTTGGATACGTTTGGACTGCTATACAAAGGAGATCTCCCAAAGTTCAAGGATCAAGCACTCTAGGATCATTCGCTGCCAACTTTCAAGAACCATAGACTAGAATAGTCATGAGATAATCGTAAAGGGAAAGTTTGTCAATTGTCACACACTCCTTTTTCTGTTTTGCACATCAGACACCATCCAAAAAACGAAAAGATCTTATCATCAACAAAAAAATATGCCTATGCAACATGTAGAAGGCGAGCAAGAATCAGGAAGAAGCAAATATCTGAAGATCCATACATATTACTTAAAGGCTGTAATGATGAACAAGTGGAGTGGAGTGTTCTGTCCACTCCACAAATTCTAATAATTTGGAATCAACATTGAGGGAAATTAAAGATGCTTGATTTCTAAACAAAGAGCTGATATGTTATTCTTGGACTCAATTAGGCAGGACCTAATAACCATGACTGATATTAGTTCAATAGTAATTTTTGATACCGTTATTTGAAATGCAAGTAGTTTCGCTAAAGAAAGTCCCTAGCCCTTACCAAAATTTTAACTCATGGCCTAAAGGGATGGGAAAGAAGATAGATTTTTACCACTATGCTATTCCCAAAATTCCGTAATTTGTAATATTACATTTGAACTATAAGATACCAAACAAGCAATTAAGTGAATTCAACTTGAGCTGTTTTAAAACAATTTCACACAATCTAAGTTCAGGCAAATCAACAAATCCATAAATTTCCAAACTACATTTGAACTCTAAGATACCAAGCAAGCGATTAAGCCAATTCAACTTGAGCTAATTCGAAACAATTTCACACAAACCGAGTTCAGGGCAATCAAAAAATACAATGCACGTTGAGTCACTTCAACTAGAGCTGATTCGAAATAATTTCACACAAACCAAGTTCAGGGCAATCAAAAAATACAATGCACATTATCGAAACAAGATAACAAGAACCAAACCTATGAGGAAAAAGGCAAGCTTGGACACCATTTTGTAACCAGATCTCAGCAGACTCAGCAGAAGCAACTGAAGGGAGATTAACATGAGTTGTAAGCAACAAATTCCTATGAATAAGAAAGCCGGTACCAAACAATGACCCACCAATGCTAATTCTTGCCATAGCTGGACCTTTACTTGTAAATATTGAACCTTTCATTCTCTCAGACTTGCCTCCACCATTACAAAAACACCAAGATTTCTCTAAAACCTTCATTTTTATAATTTTCTTGAAAGTTGTGCCAATTAGGCTTCCAGATCCAATACCAAGAAATTAAAAAATTGGTCATGCATTTTGCTTAGTGATTAAAAGGGTAGCTTAAAATTCTAATCTTTGTGTGTATTTTGTATGTATATGTAGAGAGAGATAAGGAAGAAAGAGGGGTGTTGAGGAAATGAGAAAAGATGGGATTTTAAAGGTTTTTATAATGTAAAAATGTGGGATTGTGAATGTGTTCCAGTCTGGGAGTGAGAAAGAGAGAAAAAGAAAGAGGGTTGAGAGTGAAGTATGAATCAAGATTACCTGGATTCTCAAAGGAGAGGTGAAAGTGTGTGTGTTGTGTGTGTGTCAGTTGTAATATTCAGACAATGTTGTGCAGAAAGTGTACTAAAATAGTAAAATGAACCATGTGTACTAGAATTTCCCAATCATTCAAATCAAGCATTAATTAGTAGCAATGTTTGATTTTCAATAAAAAATGAGCTCTGTCAAAAAAATATAAAAATGAGTGAGTAACTTTTTTTTATTGTTAAGTTCTAAAAAAAGGAATGATTTATTTGTGTTGCACATTACTTCAAGTGTATATTTTGACTTGCAAAAAAAAAGATTTAAATCAAAAATTCTAGCACTCTGATGTCTTGTTTTTGCATCTTAAAATTTATGTAAAAATTCAAAGTCACAAATAATTTGGTAAAAATCTGAGTATTTGTATTCAATGTTTTATAATCTTCAAGATAGAATAAGTGAGCTCGGTTGGATAGCTCAATTGGTTAAGAATTTATCCTCTGTCGTCGTCTCAGGTATTGGGTTCGTTCGATCCTCAAAATCATATAACAAGTTCTGTAGAATGAATTCTAATAACCACAAATTACATTTTAGAATTTTACTTAAAGAGGGAAACAACCCATGTGTTAATAATATGCACTATAATTGTCATTTACTTACAAATTAATGTCCATACGAAAAAAACTAGTGTCCATAAACAAGGTCCTAATTAGAAGTGGCATTTTCTGTGAGGACAATCCCATAAATAAAAAAAAGTAGAACATGCAACATGGGACAGGGTAAGGAGTATTTGACATATAAACCTAATATCTGACAGTTGTGCCTTGGCATGGCATGCTACGACACTTTCTTCACTCACTCAAGTGCAAACATAACAATACAAATATGTAATGTATATGCATGTCCCTAACTATAACAAACACTACTATGACGACTCTTTAACCATATTGAAAGAGATTGATACTAGCCTACTTGAACCACAGTTCCCTCTTTCTGTTTTACAATCATTGTCCATGTTCTTGTGCTGTACATCAACTTAATTAGCAGTAGATGTAATCTCAGGATTGATCTTGCGTACTGGCCTGAGAATTTGCTTCAAGAAATGAAATTCAGATACTTGCACCTCTCCGATCTCCAGGTTTTAATATAGTTGATAAGTACTTATTCACAATATCATCCAAACTACTAACATGATATATATACAATATTAGATAGACTTCCCTCATTCCTCTAATTGCTGTCTACTCAATATCAGGGCTTATATTAACATGTAGAGGCCCATAATACCCAACTGCGACCACATTCAGTATCAGCTTCCCTCGAACTTCTCTAAAGCTGCAAGAAATTCCATGTTGGTAAAAAAAAAACAGAAACCAACCAGACAGCCAATAAAAA
The DNA here is from genome assembly GCF_009905375.1 of Apium graveolens. NCBI lineage: Eukaryota > Viridiplantae > Streptophyta > Magnoliopsida > Apiales > Apiaceae > Apium > Apium graveolens. Next base: position 139,814,686 of record NC_133656.1, on the reverse strand, counting down.
ATACAACTAAAATCAGGCAAACAGCTACTGCAGATCCTATCTACACTTGCTATGGAAGAGAATAATAATCAAAGAATCTAAATGCAAAGCTTAATGTATCAAAGCAGATAAAACACGTCCACCAAATCATAAACACGGGCACTGTACTCATGTTCCAATTATATTTAGCCATAAAGATTGCTAGAAGTACCAAAGAACACATACCATCCACCTGATCAACTCATAGTAATTGAATGAATTATCATTAATCAATCACCTGTGGGGCCTAAAATAAGCTACAAACTTATAGGTTCAGAAAAGCAGGTCTACTAAGCATCAAAATTTTTTACCAGCATCAAACTTTTTTTCCAGAAAAAGGAATACATGCGTTTAATAGTAATTAGTCGTTTAATTGCTGTTGCCAACCAATTGACCTCCATGGACACAATATAACACATAGGAATATATGCCTATGCTTGCATATATTATGATATGCTCATATAAATGCAACAGAAACAATATTCAAACATACACAAAGATACATATGGAATGCTTACTGTTGTAGTTCAGAAGCTTCTCAATAAGGTCAACATGAGTCATCAGCCTTCTCCTACAGCAGTAACGAACCAGACAAAGTGAATCAAGAGCATCTCTGCACAAGAAACCCACTGAAAAATATTAATTATGTTGGGACGCCTCAACAAAGTGCATAATCAGCCCGGGCGTTCAAAATAGTACTGTATATTGTAAATTAAAGAATAATAACCAATTATTAGATCAAATCAGGGAACAAAACATCATGCATTTAACCACACATAGTAGTATGCGCTTATACATAATATTATAAAAGAAGATTTAACAAAATTAGATATAGCTGCCAACTGGTAGTACAACTTGAGCAGAAGAACAATATATAATAATAAAAATATAAACTTGCAGATATATTGTGAGAAAAATCAAGAATTTGGAGCTGACCCTTCTTCATAATCAGCTTGAAGAAGATCAAGGTATGTTTCCCATTTGTTTCCAATCACCTAAAACATACAGCAAACAAATTTCAAGAAAACCCTAAATTAAAAAAGAAAAAGATAAACCCTACTTCAGGAAACAAAATTTAAAACAAAACAACAAATCAAGAACCAAGAAGGGTTACCTTGCCACATGTGAAACAACGGACTGGTATAATCATCTTCAAACTATTTTTTCGGACTACTTTTTGAAAAAAAATAATTATGCATGGTATGTTGTCACTGTACATAGGCTTTGCATTTGCAGAACATGTAGAATGCTTTGGGCTGTACTTCGACTTGAAGCCCACTTCCCATCAATTGTAGGTTGATTATTGTATTTTTGCAAAACAATTGAAAACACCTATTTTTATAAATACAAAATTTGAAAGCATATTTTTGTAAAAAAAATAGAAATTTTTGAAAAAACATATTTTTTTTTTATTTTAAGTGATCTATGTAATTAATTTAACTCTATAAATTTAATTTGTTGAATAAATTTAATCTAAATAATTTTGATAATATATAAATTTAAGTGATTCTAAATTTGAGGTTTTGAAAATTATTTTTAAAATAATAAGAAGATAACACATATTAATATATTTATGATCATGTTTTAATTATTTATATTCTTAAACGTGTATGATAATTCATTTAGAGTTAATCAACAATTTTAAACTAAATTAAATTATACCAAAGAAAAATTTAATTAATTAGAAAACTGTACTTAAAATGACAAGAATATATAGTCAACTTGGAAAATTAAATTTAATATCTATTTGTTGAAAAACTGTGGATTTAATTTTGAAATACCTATATTCAAAATTTATTTGAGTGTCATCGTATTTTCCCTAAATACACCCAATTCAATTCCATATCAAAATAATATAATAAGTTTTTGTCTGATATCTCAAAGGTGTAATATCTTTTTTAATACCTTTTTTTAGTAAACTTTTTTTAATACCGGTACACGTATAAAAAAGTATTATCCTTTGAATTTGTGAAATTATTTGTGAAATTAATATTAATATAACTACAAATGATGTTATAAATCTAATATTACACATATAAAATGCCAGCCGGAACCAACCAGTTCATCTCTAATACAGAAATATCATACCATGAACCAGTTCATCTATCATGCAAGAATTTGCTGACTAACTTTCATTTTTTTAACTCTTCATGCAATTTTGTTGTTAATGATTTATACTCAAATATAATACTAATTATGATTATCAAAAAGTTATTTTTGATTGCAGAATATAGGTGTTCTCCAACAAAAACATGGTCTCCGTAAACTCTTATATATTATAATTACTATTATTATTATTATTTAAAGCTCTGCAAGGCTCTTCCATGTTTCTGAGCCACTTTTGCTTCAATAACACGTTCATTTCCTCTTCTACAAACTTGTACGAGAGCATACAACCTAGCAGAACTTGTATATATCTTATTAAATATCATTCCTGATGCCAACTTCCCACCATGCTCTAGTGTGTTCACTGCTGGAAAACTCAGAAAATACTCTATTGTGAATAGAGGGCTGTAAATGGCAAAAAACATATTTGTAAATAGCAAACAACTTGTTTAACTTCATTAGTACTTTAATGTACTCATATAACCATTGTTGATTCTTTAAGTTACAAAATAGAGTTTACCTCTTCCCAGAGCTACTTGCAAAGTCTTCAAGCATTTCCCTGCTCCTCTACAAGTTGCTCGAGATGGCTAGATTTTGTTCATTGCCATGAGAACCTGTGACAGGCTGACAGCTATATAGAGAATTATTGAACTGAGTTTTAGAGCAAATACTGGTGCTTCATTTTCTCTGTTACTGAGAATACTTCCAATAGAAGCTGAAACTCCAGTCCTTGCTGCAGTGACTATCATTCTATTGACTAAAGAGATAGAAGAAGATGATCTACTTATCACCCTGAATTCCGTGTTCTTGTGCATTTATACTCTATCTGCAACAAGGTCCATTAGTGCAAGGAGCTCTTCCAGAGTCTCCACTCTCTTTGCTTTAAATAACCTACTAGAAGTTGGGTTTCACAAACATGATATTTCATAAATTTAAATGCTTTAAATTAAATTGATCTTAAGAATGAGAACATGCAGACTTTTGGAATTACATGGACTTGAAAAACCTCGTGGCAGCTACATAGAAAATTGTTGAACTGAGTTTTAGAGAGAAGAAAGGACCTCATTCGCTCCAGTATTAATAATACTACTAACAGAAGCTGCAAGGCCAATAATTGTTGCTGCAGTGACTGTTATTCAATTCACTGAAGGTAGAGGAAGATGATTTAAGATATCGCGCTAAACTCTGATTTTCTTGTGCATTATCACTTTATCTGCAACAAGTTCCATTACATCATAGCTCTTCGACAACCTGAGTCCTAAGAGGAGGTTAAGAAAAAAGTGGTTAAGGAGGTGGATTCTTAATTTCCAATCTACTTCTTCTGTGATCTCACTGGAAAACACATATGAAGACAATTTTTTTTGGTCTTTTGTATGAAAGTAACTGCCAATATTCTAATACTAATTTTTTCATTGACAAAATCGTGATGGAATAGAAGTTAATATCAAACTTGTGGTACTGAAAATAAGCTGAGTGCAGAGTTAAGACTTTGTAATTCTTGAGGGAACTGAAAGTATCGAGAAGAGCTCGATGTAAACCTTGAATTATAAGTGTTTACATCTCAGATATTCTTGTCACATCTCAGAACACTGAACAGCAAACACATGATGTGTAAGATACGAGGGAATTGAATTATAAGTGTTTACAGAATCATTGTACTAAATACAGAACAACATTTTTAGCACCTTGCAACAAAACACAAGACACCGAACAAATTGATTAAACTAGGTTTCAGCTATTCAGAAGGTCAGTGACCAATGTGCACGACACTACTCTCCTGGTTCCAATAAAAAATGTAACGTCAGTTACGACAGCTTAATTATGTAAACAGACATACTTATTCGGTCCAATCATAATTGAATTCATAAAGAGCTTCATTTTTCATACTGCCAGCATAGAAGGGAAAATCTATATCCACGAAAGTATGTATTGCCGATTTTCTGACAACTCTTCCATTTCGATCAAAGGCAAGCATTGATGATTGAACTGTTTCTGCTCCCCTCACCGTACCAAGAACAAGGACGAGGAGGTACTGACGATAGGTGACAATAACAACAATACATTTTAAGATTGACGGGTAACAGCTCGGATGCAAGTGATAATAACCATGTTTGCACATCTTCGATATATATGCTTATGGTACTTCAAATTCATTACACGTATCCTTGATGGAGAAGTACCTTCTTTCAACATGTTTAAGAACATAACTAACTTGCTTTTTCTAAAATTAAAACTACACTCCAAATCATCACCCTTAAAAAGAGTATGATTCTCTTTCCCACAAATTCAGAAAACCGAACCTACAAAGTTGGACTATTTAGTAAAATAGTAGAGGAAAAAGATGGCAACCCATGAAATGTACATTTTTCAGATTTTGATCATCTACATGGCCTATTATATTAAGCATTAATATTTAAAAAAAAAACAGAACATGAACTTCAAATGAACATATACACCAAACTTTAACTCTAACCACTTTAGCATGGGCATTTCATGTTCTTCAATGCTTGTAATTGAAAATTCTAAAATGACATGAGAAACACTTGCCTTCACTTCACTCGTTTCATACAGTCATAGACATACACAGTATATTATTTTATGTATGTTATATATAATGCCTTTAACATGCACGGATACTTGTTTGAGTGTCAGTTGAGAGTTGCATATACACTGTGTGTCTGTTAATTTAACCAGGCATATCAATTTACCCTGATAACCAAATCAGTAAATTTGATGTTCACTTTTGTTATACAAACAGTATGTATTAGATGTAATTAATGAAATATTAAGTGTTTCTTAGGGAGCTAGGATTTGAAAAAAGGAATTTAGTATTTACTATTTAGTACTATTTAATAATTAGTAGTATAATGAAAAAGAAGCAGAGGGCAAAGGTTCTTGGAGAAGGGAAGCAAGTCTAACATCATAACAAAACATCAAAAGAACTAACCTTGCTCCTATCTTTTCCTCTGAAAATAGTGTTACGATCCCAGAGCATACCCAGCCTTAGCTCCCTTTTCATGTTTTGCTGATGATGCCATCACCCCAAGGTTCAACAAATCTTTCTGATCATTGAAGCAAAGACTCCTTACACTTTCCCCTTTATGTGGATTTATAATTATGACTAAAGTCTAAACAATTAAAGAACTTTAAGTTACCATAAGAACATGTCAGCAATAAAATATTACCACATTTTATCCAAGCAGTTCATCTAAAATGGTAAAATCTCAGTTAATAATTCTTGATCAACTAATATTCATCACAAAGTGTGTAATTGGTGAAGGAAACTGGAAAAGTAGGATTGTGCTCCCTCAGTTTCAAAAATTAATCGAGAAACGAAAAAAAAAATGTTTAAACTAGAAAATTCACGAAAATGGACAAAAATTTAAAGAGATCTAATGTGAAAGTTGAGATCTCTAGATTTGTTCAGGAGAAGAGATGGAATATTCAATATTATTGACTTTGCCAAAAAAACAGTTACATCAAAATACCATAATTTTGAGACAATTACAAAAAACCGAAAACCTTGCTTAATGACTTTTGTTATTGTAACTAAAACTCTTTATTGAAGTTGGATGATTGCAACACTGTTCTTCAAAATATATAATACAAAAATTAAAAATGGTTATTTCAACTTTCAAGCATAATTTGACAGTTAAATTTCTCTTACCAGGAGTAAAAGTTTAGCTGAATCCCAAGGTAATGGAAGTCCATATGATCCCATTGGTAAAATTGGTTTAATTCAAAAAAGGCCTCTTCATACATATCCCAAAAATGAAAGGGAAGATCGACACCTTCGAAAGAAAGATCAGTTGATTTCCTAACAACGCTTCCATCTCTTTCAAAGGCAAGAATTGAAGATTTGCGTTCCCATTCGTGATGCGTCCAACATCTTTAGAAAGAAGATCTTCTATAGCAAGAAGATCTTGATAACAGGTGACAATAACAACAATACGAACTAATATTAATGGGCGACAGATCGGATGCAGGTGACACAAACCATAGCATAAGTGCAATATGATCATCATAGGGGGGTTCCTTTTTGCTAGAGGTGATGTATATCACTTGGAACTCATCACTCGTACCCTTCTTGTCACGGTACTTTTCTTTTAACAGGTTTAAGAACCCAGTTACCCTTTCTTTACGATCATCACTAATCTCTTCTTCATTACCCTCAAAAAAGATTATCATTCTCTTTCCAACAAGTTGAGAAAATTGAACCTGCATGGTAGGTATCAAGTAACCAGGTAAAGAAAATTTTGAAAACCATGAATCATGCAGTGCATTTTAAGAATCATTACGGATAAATCACATTGAGTAAAATTTCGAGAAATAACAAAACAGAGATTTCCGATGAACAGCAAACTTTTACCCGATCCTCTCTATACAGAACTCTGTAATTTGGACATGCAAAAAATTACTAAATAAACTCTTTCCTTTTTAACAGTCACATCGATTCCTAGAATCTAGAAAAAAGACCAAATTAACAAAACAGAGCTTTCTTTGATACCACAGACAAATATGTATATGCTAATAATACATATTAATTTACCCAGATGAACCAAATTGATATATATGGGTTCTTTTTCCTTTGAAGGGTTCAACATAGTTTTGTAGCATGAAAGAAAACAAACCGCAGGCCAAAGGTTAGTGGACAAAGGAAAAGATTTTAATATATTAAAAGAAAACATCAAAAGAACTGAGCTTGAATCCATCTTTTCTTGTAAAAAGAGTGTTACGATCCCAGAGCATCTCCAACTTCAATTCCATTATTTTTTTAGTGTCTAAGTAGGCAACTTTCTCCCGAGTGAATGGGTATGCTGGAAGCCTGAATTTACTGATGATGTCCGCACCCCAAGGTTCAACGTATTGGCCATGAGGACCAACAATCACAAGTGTAGGGTCGGTATTATAACAAAGATTATGAATTTCAGGATAATGAAACAAACGCTTCAAATCTCTACATTTTGAGTCCTTATACGGAAGTGCTAACCAAGGCATAGTCTTGAATGTAGTGTAAAATGATTCTTCACTTGTGACAACAGGCGCGCCGTATGTGCGGTATGTGTCTGTCATACAGGTAAATGAGCACAACTTCAAAAGGTTTTCTAAGTTGTGCTAACTCTTCATACACTTCCTTAATTTATGTTGTAAGACAGCAAATAAGTGTATGTATCTATCAAGTCTGACGTTCGGTCCCATAGGAAGTCAAGAAGATCAAGTGGCACAAAATTCAGAACTACAACCTTGCCGTCCAACTCTGAAGCCATTACCTGCAAAAGTCACAGTATGCGTAATTAGCTGATCTCACTTCTTACTTTTCCACTACAAACAGGGATACATAATACAATGAAATTTTCATACGTGTCGATCATCATTATATCTGACGAGATAATCCCTGTCTTTGGTGAAAAGGAGGTCATTTAAGTCAACAACATCGCCTACTTCTATCATACGCTTAGGCTCTGCAAACATCCGCTCCCTCTTCTTGATCACTAAATCCCATTCCCCAATGTCTCCTCCTTTGCTTGATAGCACTGGCCTTGAGGATTTTCTGCCAATTTACAATTATATGATCAACTCTAATCACCTACTATTATTTTCTAATCACTAAAAAAACTTGTGAGCAATAACATATTCATCCAACAAGATACAATTGTTTGAATCTTAAATTTGACCAATCTTAACCAAAATCGGTTCAACTCGGCCGCAAATAAATAGAAGTTGACCTTAACCGATCATTTTTTACTTTGTTTTCTTGTTGTGCAATCTTTACGAGTTCAATTTATATAATCTCTTTGATCAGGACACAGCAATTAAAGACAATTACCAAAAGATTTGAAAAATGTAGTGTACAGGCTAACTTGGAACAAGGGACCTGTGGATGCTTGCCTAAAAGAGTTAGCAGTAGGTTTGCATGAAGTGAAGCAGCTTGGAATGTTAGCAGCAATATGAAACTTTCTTCAAGGTGCATAGTCATACAAGGAGTTGTCCAGGATGCGTGTAATCTTTATTCTTTTGCATGGAAAAGTTTGCTCCAACATCAATCTTACTAAATTTCTCATCTTCTTCACAAAACCCTAACACAGATATGCCCAAGGTCTTTACTAAAACCCTATGCAAATTGCTTGTCTGATTTATATACTTGTCTACTATTTTTTTTTGTCAGAATATACTGTACTTATCTACTCGGTTAATAATAATATTGGAAAATGAAAAGAATATTAAAACTGCATCAACATTATTGTATTATTATGTGTATATATGATTATAAAATATTAGTAAGTACAGATTTAATCTTAAATAAAAATTAACTTGCATTCTATATTTTGTGTATACTTGTTTTTTTTATATTTCGGTCCTATATGAACCAAAACTATTTTTCAAGAACTTATAGTTTAAGGCACCATTTGCCATGCTTAATTATTTTCATTAGAGCATTCATCAAAGCTTATGTGATAAACTTAATCTTAAGCACTACTGTAAATTTGTAATGCTTCTTCCTGTCCTGCTTAACCAAGGCCCATTGCTTGTACATACTATGAGTTGGAGCACATACTTCTAAGTTCTAACCCAAAGTGAACGCCTATAAAATGAATGTAAGCAGAAAAGATCATTCTTAATAAAATCTAGATCCAGAATGCCATTATATATGCCATGGCAAATTTCTTTATTACTCGAGCAAAAGAGTTAACCCAACAAAAACGTGTGGACAAGTCGCTCTGCCATGCCATAAGATTGTGATAACGAAGAGATACAGCAAACCACCCTTTTGTGTAAGTATTTTGTTTGTAGATAGAGAGCTAGACTATGATGAGCTTGATCACATAAAAGATCAAGTACTCTTTAAGCTTCTTCTTTGTTTACATCAAGGGCAGTCCGACGTTCCAACATTTGTTGTTCTCGATCCCGTTTGGCAGCAAGAGCTTCCTCATCAAGTACTTGGATAGGTGACCATTCAGGCAATTTCAACCAACTATCATCATGTTGTAAGCTTTGCAGGTAAGATCTTAATTTAGGAGCTGCAAAATCCACAGCTGTTCCGGCAGCAGCAAACATGATTGAATAACGAATTGCACCGGGCACACCACCTGCATATTAATTGGAAATCACAATCACGATAAGCTATTTAAACCTTGGAGAAACTTCACTGGATTCCATCAATTGTTCAAAGCTATGCAATTAAGGTCTTTTGAGTTTTGAGTAAACAAGGTGCACTAGTAAAAGATGTTCAACAAAAGATGGAACAGAGTTTTTCTCAAAATAAAAAATATGATCAAGTGATGTCTTGCTAGATATCAAACAAGTTATAACAATAATTTTGTCAAGTGATGTCTCGTGAGATATCAATGAAGATCCAGATTATAGCCATAATTTCATCAAGTTCAAGCCTATGAAGCACCTATATTGTTAAAGAATATCACCAGCCCGAATTTTCGTTTTTAGGTTAAATATACCGAGAGGGGTCAAAACCTTCTACTTATATTAATGTTCTGCAGTTAAGACAGTTGTGCTATCAAATCACATCTCTTCTAATAAATAATGTTTCACACTATCGAGACTGATTTAGGGGATAAGCATACTTTTTGAAGACAGTACTTAAGGCATAAATAGTGGGGTGTGTGTGTGTGTGTGTTTGTTTGTGTGATTCGACCTTGAAGGCGGCCAAGGATAGCTCCACAACCAAAACCCCCGATTGCAGAGTTCAAAAGATCATCAGATGTTGACTTCCTGCTAACTCTTACAAACTCACGTGCTCCTGTAACAACAAACAAATCATGAAAAGAGAAAATAAGTGAACAGGAACATCTAGTTAGTCCTCAACAAAGTTATCAGACCAGCCAAAAACACTGTTGCTGTTGTAGCAACTGACATTAACCTTATTCTGCTTACTGCCTGCTTAGAGCATCTCCAACCCATTGCACCAATTTGGTGTAACTTTTACACTAAATTGGTGTAAAAAATAAAAATCACATTAAAATTTAGATCATCTCCAACCCATTTACACCAAACTTCACACTAAAAAGGGATCTTTTTTGTTTTGGAAGCATATTCTTCTTCTTTTTTGGGTACAAAAGGAATGATTTATTTTGGTAAAAGGATGTAAGGATAGTATTGGAACTTTAAAAAACTCTATAAATTTTGGTGTAACGCCAAATTTGGTGCAATTTTTGGTGTCACGCCAAAATGGTGTGACTTTTAGAGTTGGGTTGGAGTAAACTTTTACACTAAAATGGTGTAAAAGTATGATTTTAGAGTTCCATTAAAGATGGACTTAGTAAATAAGTTTAATTAATCAATTATATCGAATGCTATAAGCTTGGTCCATTACTCCATTTACTTCTAATTAGGTTTAAGAAAATTCAAAGAGTTCACTAGGTAACATCTTCAACTGAACATACCAAAAACCTATAAAAACAAAGCTAAATGGATTATACAAAGTCTATTAACATAAAAAACGAAACACCTTGTTCAATCAATTCTTTCTATATAAAAATATAGCTAAGATTGTTGCTAATACGATAGTATATAGAGGATGTATGTGAAAAATAAAATCAACAACAGTCTGCATACTTCTTAAGAATATAACCCCTAATAAAGCTCAGTAGTATTCAAACGAGCTGCGATATAACTTGCGCGCATAAAAGTAAGTCAAGATTATAACTTCATCAACTACCATCATATCCAGCATTTTAGCACAAAATCAAATACATCACACTACACAAGAATCATTAAAAATGCGAAGAGCAGATAATAAATCACAAAAATAATGAAAGGACAAAGAGGGATTATTCAAAAAATGCTGTTCCGTAAAAGCCCCATTTTTCTTTAAAAAAACAGCTCCAGTTTCACTTCTGCTAATACAATAAATCAAGATTATAACTTGCACGCATATAAATAGGTCAAGATTATAACTTTATCAATCACCATCATCTCCCCACTTTTACACATAAATACATAAACTAATAAACATGTTAGCATAAGAATCATTTAAATGTGACCAGAACAACAAAATTATCCGAATCATTCGTTTCTTGAAAACCCAATTTTCTCAGCTCCAATTTCACTTTTGCTCAAACAATCAAGTAAAGTTTACAACTTTACCAAACCCCATCATCCCCAACATATTTACACGCTAAAAAGATCCAAACTTGAACACAAAACAAATCATAAAATTGAATTATCAACAAAATTACCACAATAGCAGCCAGTAACAATAGCAAAATTGGTAGCATAAGTAGCAGAAATGTTGGAAAGGCCATGACTTTTTCTATGCTTTGACACCAATCCAACGCCACCTCCAACAATACCTGCACAAATCACCATTATCTCAAAAACCCACAAAAAAAAACTTGCATACATATATATTTATATATGTATATGTATGTATATATATACCTGCAAGAATAGTGGGTATTATAATCCTCTGTTTCCAAGAATCAGATGAAGAGGGAGCTTCTTGTTCTTGGGTTTTGATGGGTGTAGACATTTTTTATCAGTCTTTAGATTTGTTTGAGAAAAAGAGGTTTTTGAGTCTTGATTCTTGAAGGTTGAAGCAGCTGATGAACCAGGTTTTTTTTTGGGTTGGCTCAGCCGGAAATGATTAAAACCGGGTTATTTCTTTCTTAAATTATTTTTTTATTGAAAGGGGTGAGATTAGACCCGATAATTTTGAACACCACGAAACTTAAACGACACGAAAATTTATTATTTGTGTTTGCCTCTTTGGTGCACGACATGAATATATATAAATACAAAAATACATGAGCGAGATTTAGTATCGATTTTGTATTTTTTTTTCGAGTGCATGACACGACACAAAATATAGAACATAATAGATATAATAATTAAATATTAATATTTATAATAAATATATGTATATTTATAATAGATATATTTATATTTATTTTTAAAACAATTATTTAATTTTATAATGTGTATATAAATGTGATCTTAATATATATTTATAATATATTTCGTAAAAATTTTACTTAAAGATTATATTTTTATTTATTTAATATTAATATTCAATTTTACACGAAAAAGATGACATGAAATGATACGAAACGAAAGTACGCTAATACGAAAGTACACCAACCCTAAAAATATCGGTTTTATATTTGAAATTCAAGTACACGAAACACGTAAATAGATAATATGAAAGTATATGACATGAATGATTTGCTAGGAAGAATATTTATGATGAACCCATAAATTGTTTGTGGAAATTATTATTTTCTTTTTTTCTTGTTTTTTCTGAAAAACAATATATTTAATTCAATAAAAGAAAGGCATACGGCATTCATAAATGGTCGAGTGAAACAAATATGAATGGATCAAATTGTCGGTCTTTTACAAGTCTTCGTGTGCGGAGATCATAAAACGATGCGTTGAAAAAATATATTTATATATACATATCACAATCCCAACACGTTTGAAGTTTGAACTATCGACTATAAATGTAATCTAGCATAAACATTATCCCTAAATCAAATTATCACTAAATCAAATTCAACACTCATAATAAAAGTGAACAAACACACTCTCACCAAAGGAGAGAAAACAAATTGAAATTTTAAATAAAAAAATTAAATCTGAAAAAAAACTTTAAAAGAGATAATCATTTCACACTCGAATCAAATATTTTCCGCTTAAATTAAAGATGAAAGAAAATCCAATCTTCCACAAATAGATTTAAAAAAATATTAAACAAATTAAATAGGTAAAGGTTCTTTCTTGAAAAAAAATATTGAAAGAAATAAAATAAATCAAAAGTTTTGGAGTTTTACAAAGAAAACCCCTGATTTTTTAGAGAAGATTAGGATTTTGAGAGTATGCAGATATAATACACTAATACTCAGACAGAACCCTGGACAATGCGTAAAGGTAGTGAACGAGACGCTCATTTTCTTTGCAAGTGAAATAAGTAGAAATGATTTTCTTCGAGTAAAAGAAGGAAAATAAAATAGTGGAATATGATTTTTATGTTACAATTTTTTGGATGATGTTTTACGAAATTATAATCGAAACTATAATCAACATAAATTTAACTACCAAGCTGAATGGAATTCTATATATCTGTTAAATTTAACAACCATAGTTCATAGAACTAGGCATTAACAGATGCTTGAAACACTGATTTGTACAAGAAAAGATATGCACATGAACATAATATTTCATACTTAAACAGATCATTGGGCTTCTAAGTTAGAAGCACTATGACTATGGATGTTAATTAATTCATGAAAAGAGTTCCGTTTGTCCAATTTTGATTTATTGTTTAACTCAAGTGATTTAAGTTTATACTGCTTCAGATTTTAAAAACAAGTAATTAGCTAAAGAATTTACCATCATATTATGATTAATATAGAAATCTGCTTGCTAACAGCAGTTAAATTCCACCGGTGTTTGCCCTAATAGGGGCCTTCAAGCATAGCAAGTAGATTGCTTAACCTAACAAGGTGACTGGCTACCATTAATATACTAGAAGCCTACCAATGGTAGAACTAGACTTCTCCACCTACGTTCCTGGGAAAATTGCTTCCACAGATTGAAGTGATTTTTCCTCTATCCTTCTGAGCCCGAGATGCCTCCTTGACCAGCCTCCCAGTAACTTTTATCAGCAGGCTCAAGCTTTCTTCTCGAACTAAACTCGGTTCTCCGCTGCTGCTCTGCGAATTTAAGAGGTAATGTTAACAACAAAACCATAATCTGGTGACTTCGCAGAGATTAAAAACTGAAAACCTTTACTTACTTTTGCTACTTATTGCAGTACGAGTAAGAGCCAAAAAATCTTCCCAAGTCAATTTTCTTAGTTCTTTCTTATCCTCCTCGGAGAGCTCAAAGTTGGGTTCCCTTCCACACATAAAAGCAGCTCTGCATACAAGAAATTTAAATACTGAATCATGCAGATGATGTAATATAGGTTCAATAGAGCAATGTGGAATATAGATTGTGTTTGGCTGTAACATAGGTTCGGTGATGACGTGTGGTTACATCCATTGCAATATCTTATGTATTTTGATAGTGTAAAAAGGCGCCTTCTATCTTTTGTTTACCTGAAAACTTAAATTCCCGCTCCCCTACACTTAATTTGAAGAAAAAAAAATCCAGTCCTAATTTCTACATCCTACTTGCATAACTCCAGGCATACCAACTAAAGTAAAAAGTTTGACGTAATAACAAGTCTTGTGCCCACAATTTAATCTGAGATCTGGAATTCTTTTGCTGTAACTTCCAAGAAATCTTCTACACGGCTCTATCTCAAATACATATACTATCTGTATCAGTATAATTGAATGATATTCTTTGTCAAATAATAAATTCAGAACATTTCAATACATCGTCACATATCATTTTTTTTACTTTTTAACTGTTTCACTCAATCTATATTAGGTTTTACCATTTAAAAGATCTATTAGACGGAGGACATGAAGCATATTATACTAGCAGCAATTCTTACAGCTATCTCAGTAAGAATTAAACGTCAAATCATGCAATTAAATCCCATATTCAACTCTCATCTATGTCCTACCCTTTCTTTCAATAGCCTGCCAATGCCACTTGAGGGAAGAAAAAAATTAAGAAAAATTTGCATCCAGTTGATTTCATATCGGTTCATCATGTCTGCACCACGAATATATTGTACTTTAATACTGAGATAATAATAGCTGATACAGGCGATAACAGTACCTGTCATACAACCGCGCAGCCTCTTCTTGTGAGCCAACAGTCCCTAAATGGATTTGTTTCTTCTCAACTTTTATCGCTGCTTGCCATTTCATATTCTTGAAATAGACACCTCGCATTATGCAAGGTTCTTGATTTTCGAAATGTTTCCTCCGGTGTCGCTTTCTACGCTTTACTTCTGGAACTGCACATGTGCATAGTCATATAAGTACACACGCGGCAACAAAATACAGCAACTTTTTTTTTTCTAATTAAATATAGCAACTTCACTCCAAGAAGATGATCAATATAACTAAATAATCCTCTGCCCAAGTACATGGTCATGTACGTACACACACACACAAGGAAACAAAAAATACCAACTTCTTTCTCCGGAATGGCAATGAATAATATTGATATAATCTCTGCAAAAATTTCATGGCCAGGAGTTAAATATTCAGCCAAAGTCATTACATTTTCGTTCGACCTTCTTTAGCTGAGCCTGAGCATGGGAAATATCGATTTATGCCCCCACAATTCCTGTGGAGCTGTGTAGTAAGGTTTCAAAAACAGCTCGCTATTACAACTTTCGGAGTACTTCAAAATCTTATTCTACTACATACTTAAATTAAAATTGTAGTCATTGTACTACAATTTCAGTAATATCCCTTTTTCTGGGACCTATTAAAGGCTCATTTCTTCACTTTTTTCTTTGGTCAAGTAAGGAAGAGAGTGGCCTATTGCCTTCTAAAAGTCCCTTCTCAGCAGCTAATAAAAACTCAGTCAAAGTCTAGTTTTTTCGCTAATTAAATTTGGTCTAATTTAATTTGCTGAAAGTTATTTCTATTTTTTCCTCTCTAATTTTGATTTTTTAATAGTATAATTAAGCCCTCACTCTGGAGATACATCTTGGGTCCTCCCATGTCTATGCCAGCTGGTCTGGGACAGGCTCATAGTTTCTTCACATTTTTCTTTTGTCAAGTAAGGAAGAGAGTGGCCTATTGCCTCCTGATAGTCCCCTAATAAAATTTAAAAAAGATAACTCACTCTCAGGGTTGTGCAGTCACAAAACCAAGAATATTGTAGACATCATTAGCTACCACATTTGAAATTCTGGACGTAGTATACTGATAATAACATAATCAAAGCAGTTTTTATTTTTGTTGCAGTTTGAACGTAATACATGAACTGACAGACCTGAAAACTGTTGCTGCTGCTCTTTTGATGAGCTAGAAGTGGACATGTTTGATGATCCAGGATGTACTTTTGATATACCATTCTGAGAAACATCAAAGCACCATGCATTAGCTCATGGGTGGGTGGACAACATGTATCAGATTATATTAGACAGCTGATAAAACAGATCTACCACAGTATCTAGTAAACGAGACAGTTGTTTTAAACTTGTTGCATGTAAATGAAAGAGATATTATAAATTCGAGTTCCAAAACTAGAAACATATATCTGTTGTTAGCTTATGTTAGGTCAAGATGGTATAATAGTGAGCAAAGTCCAATCCAAACTTATTCAAATTGATTTATTAACAGTTTCTGAGCTGCAAGAGACGAATGCTAAACAAAAAGACATTCAAACAAGTGCCTCGGCTGCACACAGGTCTCTGCATTAAAACCTGGATGCAAAAATCATCACAACACCAGGATATAAACAAAATTTAACAAATGTCACCGAATACGGCACTAAATGCAGTTTGTAATGTAGCAACAGACACATACACCCCCAAAACTGCATGGTTAAATATATAGAGATTAAAACACCAACTTATTCCGTTTTCTTATTCATTGCACAAGTATATGAAGTTACAAATGGAAAAGAAAAGAAGGCATGCAGTGAAGCCAGTCATGATGTAGGTTTTACACATTTCATGGACGGTCATGAATAAGCTTATCTTAAAACTTGAACGAGAAATGTGTGGTACTGATATGCATGCTAACAACCTATATGGGCAAGAGTAAAAGAACAGTCTATGAAGTCCAAATTTACCTCCTTTACTTGGTCAAGATCAACTGAGGGTACAGGATTAATACTAAACGGCCTCGGGTTTGGCGTAGCGTTTTCAGGAGTCTGTCCGCCATCTAATGTTTTAGGAATTGGAGCAGAGAATGAACTCTTTCCTACAAGACACATCGGACATCATGAATACGATCAATACATACGAAACATAAGTATCAATTTAGATTTTTGATTTACACACCAATTCATTCAATCAAATGATTGGCCAAGCAGAAAATCCAACAAAAAGAGCGTACACTAATTAAGGACCTTCAAGTAATACACATGGCACTAATGAAGCTAACTTGTGCTAAACAAGCAATCATGCATACCAGAGCAAAGTCCTAGGAGTCTGCGTCTTCTAATGCTCACCATGGCAGCTTGCAATGTTCCTGTCAAATCTGTAAAAAAAACCATTATGATTGAGCAAAAGGTAAAAGAGGCATGGCCGAGATCATTAGCTTAGTGAATTAAGAATTGGTATTCTTGATCACCTCCTTGTATAATACAGTAACACTCAATAGTTGACATTTGCAATTCAATATGGCAGTCAAGAGTCGTCATCTAGCCTCATAACAATGTTCATACCAAAATACAATTCCTAATCTAATTCAAAATTCTAAAACATGTAATCATATCAAAAAAATGAATTTACAGTCATGTCAACTTATCAACCAACCAATAAAAATCGAAACTTTCAATATACTAATTTAGTTACACAACTAAGGTGACACACCAACACTTAAAGGTGCTATCTTTACAATCAAACAAACTAAAACCCCTCAATAATTAAACCATAACCCATAACTAGAAACTAAAACATACAAAGATGCACATATTCATATCTAGGAATCCCCAAATTGTGTGGAAAAAAGAAGTCAACCCACACCAACCTACCACCTTTTTTCAAGGCCAAACACAACAAGACTCAAAACAAAACAAAGCCCAACAACAACATAACATAAAAAAACACAAATTAAACATAAATTAACAAAACCCCACTTATGAAAACTAAGTCTATGATGATGAGGATGATGAGGATGATGAGGATGATGATGTTGATGAAGTCAATACATATACATGTAAATCAAGAAAATCAAGAAAACCCAAGAAACCAAAAGACCCATACATTACAAAAACACAAGAATATGATAAGTAATATTATAAGTACAAACATGAGTTTGAATATAATATACCTTAAGGTGGTTAGAATGGGTAGGCGTAGAAATCGAGGAGTGATGAAATTGAAGGGAAATTGATGAATTGGGGTTTAATAATAAGTAGAAGATGATGAGATTACAATAGGGAATTAAGGTGGCGAAGGGTTTGTGTGAGTGTGAGAGATAGAGGGAGAGAAAAGTCAGAGAGAGAGAGATGAGGAGGAGAGAGATGAGAAAGAGATTGTAGTTTGTAGTTGCTCATGCATCTACCACCTTTTCTTTTATTGTCTTCGCTATCTTTTTTTTTCTTTTAATTTTTGTGATTATATAAGGGATTTGTTTGATGTTTGAGGACTTTGGAGAGTGAAGGGGTGGGGTTTGGGGTGGGGTTTGGGGTGGTTAGCTGAGTTTCCAAGGGACGGTTTTGCCCCTTCTTTGGATTTTTCTGTTCCGAGATGGCTTATGTAACTTTGTGAATTGTGACCCATGTTTTGGTCTTTAAATGAGGAAATTATTTTGGGTATTTTACAAATACACATTTAGTAAAACATAACATGTCGTCCGTGTAGGTTGTAGCGCTCAACCCCGATTTTGATTACAATCTTATAACCTCAAGTTATATTATTTTATTTTGACATCTCAATTATATATTATTTAATTATTTGATTTTATCAGGAATCGCATTAGTCGGTGTTTTTATGGTTATATCGGATTATTCGGTTAACAAATATACGTAGTATCATATTTTGAACAATATTTCGGTTCAGTGGTCGTTTTCAAACAGTACAAGGGTTTGAGCGAATATTTAATTATTGTGGCTATTGTTAATTGTAATCAACAGAAAATGTTGCGGTTTAATCTTACATGTAACAACGAGCTTGAGTTTTTGACCAGAAGACATTAAAAATTAAGGGGAAAGATGGTTCTCACGGCATATGTAAGTCCGGTGTGAAAAGAAATTATGGGTCAAGATATTGTCCCGCTTACTTTTACGTACTTTTATGTATCATACTTTATATCTAAAACACACATATACGTGCACACACAAGTCGGGGGTCTTTTGAGCAAACAATCTCTTCATTCTTTGAAACGAGGGTAAAACTGCGTACGGTATATCATTCCTAGACACTGTCTTATACAGTATTTACTGGGTACGGTTGATTGATTGATTATTTTTATGGGATTAACAACCCAATAAATCATTTTTCTGATATCGGTCTGGTTCGAGTCGGGTCGATAAGTTTAATTTTAAAATTTAATCCAATTCGAATTTGATTCAAATTTTTAAAAGTTGGAGTAATTCAGTTATTCGTAAATAATTCAAACCCAATTTGAAATAAAAAAGAAAAAAAGAATAATTTTATAATTGATAATATATAAAATCAGTCTTTAAAGAAGTATCTTTATTAAAATTATCTCGAATAAATTTTTTAGCATAATACTTAATTTGTTATATTGCGAGAAAATTACATAATAATGAAAAGTGTCTGTTTCAATTTTTAGATAAGTAAAACATATAAAGGATTATCAAAATATACTATTTTTTGACTTCAAGTGCCCAAAATGCCAATTGACATAATAGTCGGCCTAAAATACCCACCAATTACGTTTGTTTAGCTTGTGTATTCTATTTTTTTAATTTTGTGTAGAATACACATTTTTAATATGCGAATTTTGATATGCGAATTCTACAATATCACAAATACGCATATCGAAGATGCGAACATGCGTATTTGGTAGAAAGTGAATATGCATATCTAAAATACGTATTCTTTATCAATTTTTAAAAAATAGAATATTGTACAAATGTCGGACATGTGTATTTGGCAAGTATTTTGGACGGACAATCCCGTTAAACGGAATTATGGGTATGTGACGTCCATAAAGTGACTAATTTAGTTTTTCACTCTAAAACATAAACACGATTTAAAGTCAGATTATAAATTCAAGCGCTGCATAATTCTACTTCAAATTTACGAATAAATTCGATTATAATATTTACGAATAGGTTCGTGAATATAGTTTGAATATATTTTTTTGTACTTAGGAAAAGATGCTTACTTATTATTATATTGATCCTTAAACTTAAATTTATTTTGAATTTTTTTATTCATTAAAGAAATGTACAAGAAAATTCATAAATATACATTAAATATTCACAAAAACAAGTTCGTAAATTGTAAGTTAAGTTGTTCATAAATAACATTTTTGTGAAACGAGTTCATTTAACTTTTTTTTTGTCATATATGTAAAATTTCATAAACATGTAAATCGCTCGTAAATTGTTAGATAATACAAGGTTCAATTTCGGAGGTGTACTATCCCTCGTTCAAACACAACCAAATAAAGAATAATTATATCTCGCTACAAATTAAGCTACCTTGTTCACAAAACATTTAACAAACTTTGAAATCACTTTTTGATTCTTAAACTCGAAAACCTTCTTGCATGCATCAATAACTCGACTCGTGTATGAAAACATGTAGATGAACATCTTATGGCTTGGATGACAAATAGACGTCCAGTTTCTATCTCAATATTTGGCCAATTTTGTGTCTTTATCCAACCGAGTGCTTCCTGAATTTCCATGATTAACGCTCTCTTACTTGCAACTGGACCTTACTTCTATTAGATTACCCATGTGATCTGGAGTTATCATGGAATGATTATAGTAATTAGAGTTTTCAAAGATTGCGGCATCAGTGTTCACCTTAAACGTATTCTCCGTTGGCAATTTTCAATACTCGTCACCATTCGCTTGGGTCATGAACCCAAATGATTTGTTGAATGATATAACCTGAGCACTTTGTGTGACGCCCTCAATCTCGGGGTTATGAAATGAGGACCCACACAACATTAAACAAACAATAAATAAATATAGATCCCGATTAATTAATAACAGGATCAAACATGATTAAGTTTGGGAAAAGATTATAACTACCAACCATATTATATAATTTACAACCCAAAATAATTCCAAATTTACATAATCGATTCAGACTTGGAACTGACAGATAACCCATTGTATCTTTACAAACTTTCCGACTAAGCGCTTGCTCACACACAACCTGTACTATTTGCTCTGGCATCTGGAAGCCTACAACACGGTATGGGCCACCAGGTACGCTCTTACAAGCAGTGCGCCTAAGTCTGGCCACCCTCTTGCTTAACTGCCATGGTTTGAACAAAGCATAATATATGAGTATAAAACTCAGCAAGTAACTAAATGACAGTTCTATGATGCAATAAATAATATCTTTTCGCAATTACTTTTAAGGCATTCTCTTTTAAAACTCTAGGTGGCATATTTCTATCATTGAGCTAGGGAAGGTTTATGAAGGGATAGTTGGGATTTCAAGAATCAAGGTTCAAGATAAGGCGAAAGCCGACATTCATCACAAATCATCAATAAGATCTCAAGGGTCTTTCAAATGGAACGCGATAATCTATTCAACTTTGGGAATCAATTATATGATTGATAGCAATATCAGGATATGAATCAGGGTTCACAAGTTGTACGCTAAATAATATCACAATCAACTCATTTCGAATCATTATAAACCATTTCATTTTCGAAGAATCAATTTACTAAAGCAATGTATTCAATATTTTTTATAAAATTATAAGTAACCCTTAATTGGACTACTTTAACTTTCAACTAATAATAATACAGGTGATCAGCCCGTACCGACCCCCATCTGGTCTTTAAGGTACCTAATGCATAATTTTCAGCCTTAAATTGGACTAGCCCCGCTAGTCTCTTATATGACTGGACTAGTCCCACTAGTCTCTTACGTCTCAATCCAATCCATCAGGAATTCATTTGGAAAACCTTGTGTTGGAAAAAAAGGTTTACTAAATTCAATTTTATCATTACCAAGAATATGAAATCATTCGGACCCTTTCAAGTCGAAAATCATTCTTCAGATCAATTTCATGGATTCAAAGAAATCAACAGAATCAAGACAACCAAATACTAGTGCTACGGTCAAGATCAAATGACAATAAAGATCGTAAATTAAGGAATCAAATCGGTCTTAGAAATCATTACGAAACTGTTGCCCATTAAAGATACAATTGTTTAAGGGGGTTGGATACAGTTGTATAAACATTTCGAACAAGTATAAAAATATAACAGTTCTTTATATTTCTTATAAAAACTGTTACAAACTCTCTCAAGAAATACTGACGTTCTTGAGAGCTGCTAGGTCGTACAATGCTCGAGGTTTTTTACTATGTGATGACTTAAACTATGTTTATATAATACACAGCTGCTACAAATCAGTCTAGGATATGGATTATCAATTACGAACATAAAATGATACATATCTCTAACTGAATATACAAAGTCCTATCACTCAGAACGGACATATATCCATCCCTCAAAATAAGGAACAGACTTAATCTGCACAACAGACTGTCTTCAGATACTGATGATGCATTAAATCCTGATGGCACATCAAATCCTGATGATATCCAAAACAACCAGATCCTGAGCTCCTCCTGATCATTGAGAATCAGCACGTAACAATCTCTCCCAATTTATGCTTAATGTAATGAAGAACAAATTCCATTCTCAATGATGCCAAAACCAATTACAAAATATACAAGAAATAAGGCTTACTTCAGTATCCTAAGATAACTGACAGTTGTTTCCAAAAATTTGTTTAACATTTCTTCCACCTTGTCTTGAAGGACTTTAGCAAGCTTTTTCTTCAACTCTTTCTTCTCTTCAGTATCTTCTCCAAGCTGATAAATGGCTTATCTTAATTTAGAAATCGAGCTCTTAGTTATTTCAAGATCACCAATTAACATAAAGCTTAAGCTGACATCTTCATGATCAGGACTGAAAGATAACTGAGGATTGTTGAGAAAAACATTCAGAACCGCAACTCCCTTTTCCATCTTCATTTCTTGACCAGTTTCTGGTGACATTGTCCTCAACTCTAAGAAGATAGTGAATATATTTCAACTCTATCACAATCTTTATCAAGAGTTGCTGCAATGTAAAGCCTTTTACTTTACCATCTCTCAAAAAGTACATAATCTCTTCTATGACATCATTATCATTTATCTTTCTATATACAATCTTCACAGGTTCAACTTTCTCAAGATGTGAAGAAGTAATTCTCTCACCAAGATTGTCAGCCAGAATATTTGTATCAAGTAAATTAGACCCAAAGTCTCCATTCCAGAATGACTAATACCTCTTCTAGTATGAGTTTTGATAAGCTTTAGCTTTTCATTATGTTCCACCCAAGAAGGTTTCTTGATGGACTTATCAATATCCTCATGTCTAGAAATAGAATCCCTAAGTCCTGCTGACACAAATTCAATATTCTTGAATCCTCTAGGATAACTGAATGCATAGATATATTTCCATCTTTTATCCTTCTTACTGAGAGGAGCTTACCCCGTAGATAAATCATGAATCTTCCCTTTTGATTTCTGCCATAGCTCTCTCCTTGAATTTAGAATTCTTTGCACATAGTCACTACATGCTTGATCAACTCTCCTTCTGTCAGTTCTTTCTTGTTCATCAACCTCTGAATTATGAGAAACAACAGTTGTATTAATAACTGATTCATCCAATACTTTGATCACCTTGTCATCAGCATCAAAGTCAGCTTTCAGATTCACAGCATCAGGATCTGCCTTTTTTCTCAGGATTTGTGTCTGCTTCAAGAGACACATTTGCATTAGTTACATCAACTAGAGCAATGTCAGCGGTTGATTTCTTCTTTCTGGGGAAAATCATTTCTTCAGTCCTCATCTTCTTCTTTTACATCATTTCCTTGTACAGGAACAAAACCTTCTCTGAATAGAACATTTAAAAATGCAGAATCAATTGCAGAACCTCGACTTGAATTAGAGATTCTTCTTCTTCCTCTTCTTCCTCTGGCTCTTGTAGTTCTTCCACCTCTTTTTCCTCTTCCTTTAGAGGTGTTTGCTTCAGCTTCAATTTGAGCCATTAACTCCTTCTGTTGCATAACTGCTTCTTCAGTTGTTAGATCAGGAAATTCTTCAGTTATCAACCCAAGAGCAATTCTGGCATTCTTTTGCTCAAACCTCTTATCCTTGTAGTACAAAATAATCTCTTCACCTGCTTCCTTATGTCTGTAAGGAAAGAATAATCCTTTAGCATCTGTTATTTAGAGATTGTAACATCACCAGTTTCAGGAGCATCAGCATTAGTCTTGTGCTTAACTTCATGAGCACCAGTAGACTCTCTTTGTCCAGAAGAACCAGATCTTCTAGAATGTCGAGGTTGTTGAGCAACATGAGCAATTTGACCATTTGCAACTGGATTCTTATCACCATCATCATCAGTATCTTTATCTTTCAACTGAATAGAGTCAGGTGTATATTTTGTGACAGCTATTTTCTCCCCCTTTTTGGCATCAATACCTGAAAGAAGAGAAAACATAGCATCCAGTTTAACAGCCATTGAAGACACTTTATCTTCCAAGGAAGAAAATCGAGTATCCATTCTTTGTTGAGATTGAACCACGGCTCTAACAGCCTTCTTCACACTTATGAGTTCAGCTGAAGCAAGTGGATTGATCATAAATGCATCAATCTTGTTCTATAAATTAGCATGAGATGTCTTCACATCAGCAAGTTTAGAGAGAATTCCTTTCACAGAGATGGTAGAAGATTTGAGATGCATTTGAAGGTCAGGGTTTTGAAGTCCATCATATGCCCTGTGAACATGTTGCATACCAACATATGAGGAGATAGAAGTATGTGCATCTCTCCATGCAAAATCCCATTCAGCCTTTCGAAAATGTTCAGCATCAGCATTGTAATAAGAGGGATCAACATTTAAATGTGAAGAAGAACCAACATTGGACTTCTTAGATGCATCAATAGCAGTCTTCAGTTAAGCTGTGTCAAGATTATCAGGATCACTGTCTTCATAAGAATCAGAGCAAGACAGACCCTCAGAAGAATTTGCAGAGCTCAGCAGAATTACTTTGCCTTTAAGAGGATCCTTAGCAATAATTATTTGTTTATGATGAGATCCTGAAATAGAAAACAATATAACACCAAAATCTCTCTTTTCTTTTCAAGTGATCTCATAACTTCTCGTACAATATATTACTTTGAAGAGTAATATGTTTCTCACATAAGAAAGTTTATAAGCAAAGAAAAACTTATAAAATTCTTTTCTCAAAACTACATCTCCTTTTGCCAGTACAGGAGACTGCCACTCAGAATTTGATTTTCTCACATAGTATTTTCACACAGTCTCACAGAAAGGCACCATCACATATTTTGCAAAGAAATAAGAGATGGTTGAGAGGAGTAGTATGCTTGTCATATAAATAGAGGTAACCTGAAATAAGAGACTGTTTATAATCATACAAACATTGAGAACAATAGAGGAAAATAAGCAATACCTGAAGGTGAATCCTCAAGTGGCATTGATGACAGTGGAGGGACAAACAATGCATCAGGATGCTTTGACAAATTAGCTAGCAGCAATGAATTATCAGTAGGAGCTGCTTGAATTGAAAGTTGGTCAGCATCAGGATTTGTTGTAGTATTAAGATTTGATTTGTCAGGAGAATGCACTAGACCAACATCAGTACTTTGAACTGATGGTTCTTATGGGGCCGGAGGAATATGAGCTGCTTCAGCAATTAGTGGTGAAGGTTCTTGTTGAAAGAGATGTATCCTAAGTCCAATCATGTATGATGATTTAGGAATAACTTTTATGTAATCTGTTTTGATTTCATTGATATTAATTCGGATTTTGCTTGCGATTGCTGCTTACTACGACTATGAGATCTGGCAAATGGACGTGAAAACGGCCTTCCTCAATGGGAAACTTGAAGATGAAGTGTATATGACACCACCAGAGGGTTTTCTTTCCAAGGGAAATGGACACCTAGTGTGTAAGCTGCTGCGAACCATATATGGTTTAAAGCAAGCTTCTCGTAGATGGAACATCCGTTTTGATGAGACAATCAAAGAGTTTAGTTTTATCAAAAATATAGATGAACCATGTGTCTACAAAAAGGTTAGTGGGAGCGCGGTAACATTTCTTGTATTGTATTGAAAGAGAAGACGTCAAGAGAGTTGACACACATAACAACGTAGCAGACCCACTCACAAAGCCACTTTCTCAAAGTCACTTTGATCGTCATAAAGACAAGATGGGTATTAGATACCAGAGTGATTGGCTTTAGTACAAGTGGAAGATTGAAAGAGATATGTCCTAAGTCCAATCATGCATGATGATTTAGGAATAACTTTTATGTAATTTGTTTTAATTTTATTGATATAAATAAAAGACCTGTTTTGGTTTTATTACGGGCTTTATCTATTTAAGTGTTTAAATAAGATATACCATAGTTTTGAGTAAAGCTTTTTATGGATTATAATGAGATCATAATAATGAGACCTAAAAGATGATAACTCTAAACTTAAATATTTCCTGGTCGTAGGAATACTAACTGGTAATTAGTAATCCGCAAAGATCGGTACATACTATGCTTGCTTCATTATGAAGGATGTATGTTCTCATAGACATTTATGTGGTGACACTATAGCTAGTATGTAGGTGCTTATTATAGAATAAGTTCACAGAACATGACTCACACAGCTGAACAACTGATGGAGTTCACTCACGTGTCAGCAGTTGTTCATATAGTGATAGTTGTACAAGTATCCTTAGACTTGAGGTCATCATAGTCATCTTGTGTACACTGAACTATGCTTTGGTTTAGTTCTTAGTCTCCAGGGACAATTATAAGGGCTCTACTGGGTATAGAAATTTGTACACGAAGATAGTGTATGATCAATAAAGGATCTACCCCTTCCAGTGAAGGAAGAGAATGTTCAATGCTGATCCACTTATGCTAGTTCAGGAATCTCTGGCCAGAGTGAATGAAATTAGAAAGGAGTTTCTAATTTACATTAAATAGAACTAAGCATAGTGAATGGGAAAGCAAATGATTAAATAAGATAGGCTTGATACAAGTTTCATGCCTTGTATTTAATCGTGACATTGCAGGGTAGAAGGAATTGATTGTACGGTAACTACTCACTGAATAGATTCTTGGTATTCTAAGCAGTAAATTCGTATTATTCGGATAGTCGCGATATGCTGAGAAGTATCCCTCACGATGTAGAATAAATATGATTAATTTATTAATTAATCATATTTAATGAATTAGAGAATTTATATAAATAATGATAAAATAGTTTTATTATTATTTATTTCTACTACCGGCTTAATATTGAACCTACAGGGTCACACCATAAAAGAGAATGATTTAATGGTGGAGGAATTAATTAATAATGGCACGTAATTATTTATTTGTGAAATAAATAATTAATTAGCAGATTTAATAATTGATTAAATGAGATTTAATTAATTTTTAATACTATTTATTAAGAATTTAATTTTGGAAATTAAATCAAGTGAGAGAATTATTTTTCTAAAGTGTTTAGAAAAGGGATTAATGATTAAAAGGTGTTTTAATTATTAGTTAATTGATTAATAAGAATAATCAATTAAAGGGTTAATAATAATAATATTTTATGGAAAATTTTCAGCTGAAAATTTTGCCTATAAATATACTATTATAAACCCTATTTGCCTCAACCCAAATAATTAACCCTAATTCTAAAGTAGAACAAGAGGGAGGCAACTAATTCTCTCATTCTCTTCCTCCTCCATCACATTGTACTCTTGGATACCAGTAGAGTGTTTCACACTTGAGGAGCAGCTGCTAGGGATTTCCGTTCATCATTCTTGGATCGCTATTAAAGACCTCCATCTTTCCATTAACGTAAAGCTTCTTAAGGTAAACATACTAAACTACAAATTAAATATTATTTTTCGCATGGATCCTGCGGAGGGTTTCGTTTTTTTTAAGATTTAAATTTATGTTTTTGTTGTGTTTATGTGCTAAAAACCCTTCAATGGTATCAGAGCTACTTGCGAAAAGTTTTTAATTCGTTTATGTGTTTAACTGTTTTCGATATATGAGCATGTACGTGATTCGCCATGATTTGATGTTGAAATAATATGCTTATATATGTATGGTTTTGAATATATGATATTCATGTGAGTTGTATAATCATAAGATGATTATGTAATCTGTATATATACTGATATATACATGATTTATGTTTGTTATAATTATGAGAATCATATTAGATATGTATTCTGAATTGGCTGCTGCAGATTTGCTGAAATCTGGGTCCGGTGTCCGATTTACGCAAACGAATACCCTATTTCATAGGTAAACGAGCGTCTGAACAAAACTGATAGCTATAGCTATCAGCGACTCGTCTGTAAGGCGTTTGACGTTTTTTACTGCCCGTAAACAGTGATTCTTATTTTTCTGATTTGATTCTGATTTTTCTGATTTTTATCATATTTTTTTTATGATTAGATCATGCATAATATATGATATATGTTAAGATCAGATTATGTGTTTTAACATGCTTTTATGTGTTGTATGAGCATGGTGGATGGTTATGGCCTTTCGACCTTAGTGTAATGGTTTTGGTTTTGGTTTTAAATACGACTTGCATGTCGTCAATCTTTGTAATCATAAATCTCGAATGTAACTCGAGTTATTCTTGTAAGTTCATTAGATTAGTTTTACTTTCAATCATGTAATGTAATTGAAGACTCAAGAAGGCTATCCAATGGAGATGATACAAAGAAGAAGACGAGGCATACAAGAAGTCTAAACAAAGAAGAAGACTTATGTAATAAGTAGTTATATTTATTTCCATCACCATATTAGATTGACCTTAATCTTTATCATGAGCTTGATAAAGATCACATAGGATGGGGCCATAACCAAACACATTTACTTTATTGCACTTTACATTTACTTATTTATTTAATTTTATATATGAGATATTTGCCAATGTTTACCATGCGATGATAGATTTAGGTGAACTTAAATCAATATAAGGCGTGCTCTAGAAAATCTAGAATAGGAATCGTTTCTTGCCTTAACAATAAAAACGATCATGAGATTCTTGTATTTATGAAACACGTAATTGAATATAAATTTTCAATATTGAGAGAAAGGATGATTCTGTCAACAGCAGATTTCTATCTGTAAGAAAGGGGTATTAAGTGACGCCTCTTGACAATGCTCCCCCGATCTGGGAATCATCTGATTATCGATTATTGATTTAAAATATTTAATTTAAAAGGAAGAATCTCTTTATAATATGATTATGATTGTAACATAATATAATCCCTCTAAAATTAAATAATATTAAGTAGTAATTGGCCAATGACACAACGGGCTTGTGTCGGCCATAGCCTTCCAACATGGTAGAAAGTGGTTCTTATTTTTAAATCATTGTCGTTTCGTGCTACAGCCGAGGGCTTTGATTTCGAAATAAGAAATACTTGTCTATTACATAGAGATGTGTACATTGAATTAGAATCTAAAGGTCGTTACGTGCTACAGCTGTGGGCTATTGGAGACTGATTCAATTGTACGAAATGTTGGGTTAGACTTGACTTAGAATATTGAGTTTGTCGTGCTACAACCGTGACTCAATTTTTCAAGAGGCTAAAGTTTTATTAGGGAATAACATAAGATGTAATTGACAAGAGTTGTCTGCCTATTGAACATCACATGACGTTTCGTGCTACAGCCGAGGTTGTGTGATGGAATGTAGGATCCCTATTCCCACTAGCATTATGAATGCTTAATTTTCACTTAGGGGTTGTATGAATTAGATAAACTAGTGGGAGCCACTTATGAATAAAGACTCGATTCATATAGTTTCTTGAAATGAAATTGAATATTTGCTAAGTGTTGTTATGTGTTCATCATTTACAGATTTATTATATTCGTTATGTCTTCTGCACTATCACTCCGGAGTATACTAGATGCTCACAAGTTGACTGATCCTAATTTTGCTGACTGGCTTCGAAACTTGAGAATTGTTCTCAGGGTTGAGAAGCTGGAATATGTGCTTGACTCACCTAAGCCTACTGAACCTGCTAGCGATGCACATAATGATGAACATGTTGTGTATCGTAAGTGGATAGATGATGCAAATGTTGCTCAACGCATCATGCTAGCTTCCATGAACATTGAGCTACAGAAGTAACATGAGCATATGGATGCTCACACTATCCTTATGCATCTACAAGAGTTGTATGATGTGGCAGGGAGGACAGCTCGATATGAGATATCGAAGGAACTGTTCAGTTGTAGGATGTCTGAGGGATCATCTGTGAATGACCATGTACTTAAGATGATCAATTTGATTGAACGTCTTGGACAACTTGGTTTTGCCATGGATGGGGAGCTGAGCCAAGACTTGGTCTTGTAATCACTTCCGAGTTCGTTCTTGCAGTTTGTTGTGAACTTTCACATGAATAAGCTGGATGTCAGCCTGCCTGAACTCCACAACATGTTGAAGACCGCGGAATCAAATTTTCCCCCTAAGAAGAGTTCTGTTCTTCTAGTTGGTGAAGGTTTCAATCCTAAGAAAACGAAGAAGGACCCTTTCAAGAAGAAGAAAGTAGGTGAGAAAAAGCCGGTTCCACCAAAAGCTGAAGACCCCAAGAGCAAAGCTGTTTGCTTTTACTGTAACAAGGTGGGGCTCTGGAAGAGGAACTGCAAGGTTTACCTTGCAGAATTGAAGAAGAAGAAGGGTAGTGAGACTACCGCTTCTGATTCAGATATGTTCATGATCGAAGTTAATATGTCACTAAGTCAAATTTCTACTTGGGTATTAGATACCGCCCGTGGTTCTCATATTTGCAATTCGTTACAGGGACTAAGGAGAAGTAGGACTCTTGAAGAAGAGGAGGTGATTCTACGGATGGGAAATGGAGCAAGAGTTGCTGCTGAAGCTGTAGGATCATTTCATTTACATATGCCTACGGGCAATACTATTGTTCTAAATAATTGTTATTTTGTTCCCTCGATTGTAAGGAATATTATTTCTATTCCATGTTAGACTTGGATGGATTTTCGTTTGTTATTCAGAATAATAAATGTTCAATTCTTAGAGATAACGTTCTTTATAGAAGTGGTATTTTAAACAATGGTCTGTATGTATGTGACGTAGAGCATAATTTACTACAAATTGAACATACTAATAAAAGAAAAATGGATGATAAAAATCTCACTTTCTTGTGGCACTGCGGACTTGGTTATATTAGTAAAAATAGACTGCGGACATTGCATAAGGAAGGGTTACTTGACCCCTTTGATTTTGAATCATATCCTACATGCGAGTCTTGTCTATTGGGTAAAATGACCAAATCTCCATTTAGTGGACATGGAGAGAGGGCTGCAGATTTGCTAGGATTGGTACACACAGATGTATGTGAACCAATGTCTACACAAGCCATGGGTGGATTTTCATACTTCATTGCTTTCATAGATGATCGATCTAGATTCAGATATGTGTATTTGATGAAACACAAGTCTGAAGCCTTTAAAAAGTTCAAAGAATATAAGTATGAAGTGGAGAAACAAATCAAACATAGTATTATAACTCTTCGATCAGATCGAGGTGGTGAATACTTGAATGGAGAGTTTCTAGCTTACTCAAAGAAAATAGTATAGTCTCCCAGTGGACTCCTCCATATACTCCACAGTTGAATGGGGTATCTGAAAGGAGAAATCGAACTTTGTTAGACATGGTTCGGTCCATGATGAACTATGCGAATCTTCCAGTATTCCTGTGGGGTTATGCATTGGAAACCTCAGCATATTTACTGAATAAGGTGCCTTCCAAATCTGTTCCTCAAACTCCATATGAGATATGGAAAGAAAGGAAACCGAGTCTTAAACACGTTAAGATTTGGGGATGTCCAGCTTATGTCAAGAAAGTTGACCCAGATAAGCTGGAATCTCGATCTGTAAAATGTAATTTTGTGGGATATCCTAAAGAGACTTTAGGGTATTACTTTTACACCGATCATCGGGTGTTTGTCTCCAGACATGCTACCTTCTTGGAAAAGTAGTTTATCCTTGAAGGAAACAGTGGGAGCAAAATTGAACTTGATGAAGTTCAAGAAGCACAAACTACTACGGATCAAGTGGAAACACCTGTTCAGACTGAACAACCTTCTGTGGAACAACCCATTCGTAGGTCAGGGAGAGTGTCTTGCCAACCTGAGAGGTATTCTGGCCTTGTCATTGAGAATGACAATGAGTTGTCAATCATTGATGACGACGACCCTGTGACCTATAATGAGGCTATGAGTAGTGTTGACTCAGAGAAATGGTATAGTGCGATGAAATCTGAAATGGAATCTATGTATACCAACCAAGTATGGACTCTGGTTGAGGCGCCTGAAGGTGTTAAGCCTATTGGGTACAAGTGGGTATACAAAAGAAAGATTGGAGCAGATGGGCAGCTGGAGACCTATAAGGCCAGGCTCGTGGCAAAAGGATTCAGACAAAGGCAAGGGATTGACTTTGATGATACTTTTTTGCCTATAGCCCTGTTAAAATCAATTCGGATTTTCCTTGCGATTGCTGCTTACTACGACCGTGAGATCTGGAAAATGGATGTGAAAACGGCCTTCCTCAATGGGAAGCTTGAAGAGGAAGTGTATATGACACAGCCAGAGGGTTTTCTTTCCAAGGGAAATGGACACCTAGTGTGTAAGCTGCTGTGAACCATATATGGTTTAAAGCAAGCTTCACGTAGATGGAACATCCGTTTTGATGAGACAATCAAAGAGTTTGGTTTTATCAAGAACATAGATGAACCATGTGTCTATAAAAAGGTTAGTGGGAGCGCGGTAACATTTCTTGTATTGTATTGAAAGAGGAGACGTCAAGAGAGTTGACACACATAACAACGTAGCAAACCCACTCACAAAGCCACTTTCTCAAAGCCACTTTGATCGTCATAAAGACAAGATGGGTATTAGATACCAGAGTGATTGGCTTTAGTACAAGTGGGAGATTGAAAGAGATATGTCCTAAGTCCAATCATGTATGATGATTTAGGAATAACTTTTATGTAATCTGTTTTGATTTCATTGATATCAATAAAAGGCTTGTTTTGGTTTTATTGCGGGCTTTATCTATTTAAGTGTTTAAATAAGATATACCATAGTTTAGAGTAAAGCTTTTTATGGATTATAATGAGATCATAATAATGAGACCTAAAAGATGATAACTCTAAACTTAAATATTTCCTGGTCGTAGGAATACTAACTGGTAATTAGTAATCCGCAAAGATCGGTACATACTATGCTTGCTTCATTATGAAGGATGTATGTTCTCATAGACATTTGTGTGGTGACACTATAGCTAATATGCAGGTGCTTATTATAGAATAAGTTCACTGAACATGACTCACACAGCTGAACAACTGATGGAGTTCACTCACGTGTCAGCAGTTGTTCACATAGTGATAGTTGTACAAGTATCCTTAGACTTGAGGTCATCATAGTCATCTTGTGTACACTGAACTATGCTTTGGTTTAGTTCTTAGTCTCCAGGGACAATTATAAGGGCTCTACTGGGTATAGGAATTTGTACTCGAAGATAGTGTATGATCAATAAAGGATCTACCCCTTCTAGTGAAGGAAGAGAATGTTCAATACTGATCCACTTATGCTAGTTCAGGAATCTCTGGCCAGAGTAAATGAAATTAGAAAGGAGTTTCTAATTTACATTAAATAGAACTAAGCATAGTGAATGGGAAAGCAAATGATTAAATAAGATAGGCTTGACACAAGTTCCATGCCTTGTATTTAATCGTGACATTGCAGGGTAGAAGGAATTGATTGTACGGTAACTACTCACTGAATAGGTTCTTGGTACTCTAAGCAGTAAATTCGTATTATCCGGATAGTCGCGATATGCTGAGAAGTATCCCTCACGATGTAGAATAAATATGATTAATTTATTAATTAATCATATTTAATGAATTAGAGAATTTATATAAATAATGATAAAATAGTTTTATTATTATTTATTTCTACTACCGGCTTAATATTGAACCTACAGGGTCACACCATAAAAGAGAATGATTTAATGGTGGAGGAATTAATTAATAATGGATGGTAATTATTTATTTATGAAATAAATAATTAATTAGCAGATTTAATAATTGATTAAATGAGATTTAATTAATTCTTAATATTATTAAATAAGAATTTAATTTTGGAAATTAAATCAAGTGAGAGAATTATTTTTTTAAAGTGCTTAGAAAATGGATTAATGATTAAAAGGTGTTTTAATTATTAGTTAATTGGTTGATAAGAATAATCAATTAAAGGGTTAATAATAATAATATTTTATGTAAAATTTTCAGCTGAAAATTTTGCCTATAAATATACTATTATAAACTCTATTTGCCTCAACCCAAATAATTAACCCTAATTCTAAATTAGAACAAGAGGGAGGCAACTAATTCTCTCAACCTCTTCCTCCTCCATCACATTGTACTCTTGGTGGATACCGATAGAGTGCTTCACACTTGAGGAGCAGCTGCTAGGGATTTCCGTTCATCGTTCTTGGATCGCTATTAAAGACCTCCATCTTTCCATTAACGTAAAGCTTCTTAAGGTAAACATACTGAACTACGAATTAAATATTATTTTTCACATGGATCCTGCGGAGGGTTTCATTTTTTTTTAAGATTTAAATTTACGTTTTCGTTGCGTTTATGTGCTAAAAACCCTTCACTTGTGTACTCTCCTCGAATATAAGATCATTAATAACTGCATCCACCTTTGGCAATACATCCTGATAAGACTTCTTTTCTTGCAGCAGTTATTCAGAATCAACAAGAAGATCACCTTGAGCAAAATCAACTATAATTTGTGCAGCCTCTTTGTCTACATCTTCTCTTTGAGAAGATGGTTCTTGTGGGACTGGATGTTCCTCAGTTGCTAAGTCCCTTTGAGACTTAGGTTCTTGTGGACTGACATCCATAGTAGAGGACTGAGTCTTTTTCTTCTTTCTAATGTACCTAACCACATCTTCAGCTTTTTTTTCTGCATACTCTTAGCAGTGTTCTTGGGCTCAGCAGTTTCTTTGTTCATTGGAACCTTTTTGATCAGAGCACTAGCATCAATAGTTGGCTCCTTAGTTCCAGTTATGTCAACATAGTCATCAGGAATTGCAACTGTTGATTTCTTTGTCATCATCCTTGGCCCAATGGGCATCTGATCATCAGAGTTAGAATCATCTTGCATGATCAGCCTTCTTTTTCGAACTGTAAAGCACTCTTCTTTCTTCTCACTCTCACTCAGTGAGGCATGTTGAGCTCTCTGTTTAGATTGAACATAATTCTTAACCAGCCTTTTCTTTAGTATAATTGATGTCTTTTGGAAGACATCAGAGGAGGCTAACTTAGGAGCTGGATTGGAGTTCTGTTTGGTAGAAGGAATTTCTTGGGTTAGAAATAAGATGAGTAGTGTCTTGTTCCACAATATCAGGAAATGTAACAGAGATGCCAGCATTAGGATTTGCAGGCACTTGTGAAGAAGTAGGTCTATTTTTCAATAGAAATTGCCTGACCTCCTGAGGCAGGAAGGGAAGTCCTGAAAACTTATTCTTTTCATCTCTTTTGATATGATCTGTAATAGCCTTCTCAGAAATTTGAAATACAGGAAGCAATTCATCATTATCAAATTCAACATTAGGGCATAGAAAATTAAAAATCAGTTGAAGAAATCTAGTATACCCTATTACACCTGATGCATCTGTTCACCTAGCAATTATGAATTCAAGAATTGTGTTACCATAGTCCAGATTACCAGAATGGAGAAGAGAATACCTAATTTTCAGAAAAGTGGAGGGAATAGCATCAAAATTTGTTGTCTTATTCAAGAAACATCTGCTGATGCAATCAAAGAAGATATTTCATTCTTTCTTTAACTTTGTTCTTGTCAACTTCCCAATTGTTGTGATGTCACCTTTGTAGTTCAGAGTTCTAAGCATATCAAACAGCTTCTCAGTTGTATAATTGTCAGGAGCACCATCATAGGCAGGCATTCTTAATGCTTGAACAAGAACATCAGCATCAACCTCATACATGTGTCCCTTAAATTCAAAAGAGAAACCAGTATTTGTTGCATTAATTAGAGATGTATCCCATACCTGTATTACATCCCTGTATGATACCTTAGTAGGATTTTTGAGAGCATATCCAATTGAACATTGGAGTAAAAAATCCTGTATATCATGAAAAGATTGAGGAAACTGCTGATGTGTAAGTGGAGCCAAGTAGTTGTTGGTTCAAAAAGTGTTGCCATGAATAATAGTGGTTTGACTGAAGAGGGGTGAAAGCTCAAAAGATGACATGATGTTTGTAGGTGTTGAGGAAAGATGTTCGTTAGATGTGAATAGTGAGGCTGTGTGTATGATAATATGTGTCACAGAGATTCTTGTGCAAATATAAGTTGGCAAAGCCTAGTTGTATGTAACACACTTGGAGAAGGAAGCTTGGTGAATTAGACTTCTGATAGAGGATAATTACTGAAAAATTGGAGTGGAAAGTGGAGTAATGTGCGGAATCAGCAACAAAAAACGCACTGCTCTTGTAGTAAATCACTGTGTGACTTTGTTCAATAGTTTATCCACTTTTAAACAATAATTAAGAAGATAATAACTTTTTTAGCATTAAACAATTCATAAATAATATTCTAAATTAAAATAAGCTGACCTGTCATCAGTATTTGGTACCTCTAATGAATCCGCTTTCTAGTAGAAACTGAGCAAGAGTCTCATACCATGCCCTAGGTGCTTGCTTTATTCTATAGAATTCTTTGTCAAGTCTAAAAATATAATCAGGATGTTTAGGATCCACAAAACTTGGTGGCTGTTCAATATAGACTTCCTCTTCAAGTTCTCCATTGAGAAATGCACTCTTGACATCCATATGAAAGACTTTGAATTTCTTGTGTGCAACAAATGCCAAGAAAATTCTGATTGCTTCCAGCCTAGCAATAGGAGCAAATGTTTCATCATAGTCAATACCTTCCTATTGAGAATATCCTTTAGCCACCAATCTTGCTTTAATTCTGATATTTGTTCCATCAGAATCAGTCTTGTTTCTGAAGACCCACTTTGTGCCTACAGTTGACCTATTTTTAGGTCTAGGCACCAGCTTCCACACTTTATTTCTTTCAAACTCATTCAACTCTTATTGCATAGCCATGACCCAATCTGCATCCTTGAGTACATCTTCTACTTTCTTTGACTCTTCTTTTGAATGTAGATTGTGATATAAACATTCATTTTGAGTTGCACTCCTTGTCTTTACACCTTCATCAGGATTTCCAATGATCAGATCAGGAGTATGATCTTTAGTCCATTTTTTGGCACTAGGAAGTGTCCTTCTGGAGCTAGATGCCCCCCCTGAATTGTATGCCTCATCAAATGCATTTGAGGCTCCCCCTGAATCTGTGTTGTTATCTCTTGATGAAGTTCTAGGACTTGAATCATGTCCATCTGATATTGAATCAGCATTGGATTCTGAATGACCCAAATGAGAAGAGCCTTGAATTGATTCTTCAGTGTTAGAGTCATCAGCTAAACCTTGTTGTTGCTCCCCCTCAACATGTGCAGGTTCATTAGAACAATGATCATCTTCAGAATCTGAAGGAGTATTAGGATTTGAATCATCAGGATTTGACAGTTCATTAGAGTTTGATCCACATTCCAACAATGTATTTTCATTTGCAAAGATTAGACTTTCATGAGAATCTTCTTCAAAACCAGGAATCTTCTTATCATCAAAAGATACATTTATGGAGATAACTACAATATTTGTTCTCAGATTGAAAACTCTGTATGCTCTTGATGGTGAGTATCGAACAAAGATTCCTTCATCAGCATTTGATTCAAACTTTCCTAGCTGATCAGTATGAGTTCTCAAAACAAAGCACTTACATCCAAATACATGAAAATGTTTGAGGATGGGCTTCTTTTCTTTCAGCATCTGATAAGGAATAACACCATGTCTATTTATCAGTGTGATATTCTGAGTATAATAAGTTGTGTTTACTGCTTCATCCCAGAAGTAAGTGGGTAGTTTTGCTTCTTCCAGCAGAGTCCTGCCAGCTTCAATCAAGGTTCTATTCTTCCTCTCAACAATACCATATTGTTGAGGTGTACCAAGAGCTGAGAATTGTTGTTGTATGCCTTTGTACTTGTAGACTTCATCCATTTTTAAGTTCTTGAACTCAGTGTCATTATCACTTCTCAAAATTTTCACTTTGTGGGTGGATCCATTTTCAATTTGCCTCGTGTGATCAAGAAGAATATCTGGAGTTTCATCCTTCCTGTGTAGAAAATAAACCCAAGTATATCTAGTGAAATTATCAACAATTATAAGTGTGTACCTTTTCTTGTTGATGGACATTATGTTCACTGGTCCAAAGAGATCCAAGTGTAACATATGATATGGCTCAGAAATAGAGAATTATGTTTTACTTTTGAAAGATACTCTTCTTTGTTTGGACTTTTGGCAAACATCACAAAGAACATCAGACGAGTATAGCATATTTGGTAATCCTCTTACTAGCTCCTTCTTGGAAAGTTCATTGATTAAATTGAAGTTGAGATGTGAGAGCTTCTTGTGCCAGTTCTAGCTCTCATCTACTGACGCCTTTGAGATAAGGCAAGTAGCTTCTTTCTCAAGAATTTCATGCAGCCTTGCTTCATATATATTTCCATGTCTGTATCCTATCAAGACAATTGTCTTTGACTTGTTATGAACAACTTCACAGTGTGAGTCATAGAATACCACATGATAACCTCTGTCAGTGATTTGACTGATGCTGAGAAGATTGTGCTTCAATCCATCCACCAAAGCTACATTCTCTATTGCTACCTGTACAATTATCAAGTTGCCATATCCCAGAGTGTGTCCTATATTTCCATCTTTATACGATACATCTGGGCCATCCTTCTTCTCAAATTCTGACAGTAGGGATTTATTTCCAGTCATGTGTCCTGAACATCCACTATTCAAGACAAGAGTATTTTTCTTGTTACCCTGCAGTCAGAGGAATAATTAATTAGAGGGATTTTTATGGACCCACACTTGTTGGGCCCTCTTTTTGGACAACTTAAGCCTTTATGAGTCAAGAATACTTCTGACAGTTTTTCCTTTGTCAGGATTTGTCTTGTCAGAAGCAGATTTAGTAGAACTTGAAGAATTGAGCACACAAGCAACTTTATTAAATTTAGGCAAAAGTTCATAATAGTTGTGATATAGCTTGTGATAGGAACTACAAGAATAAATTGAATGCCAACTACTACCACAATAAAAACAAAGATTTTGTGGTTTATAAATACTGATCTACCCCTAACATCAGACTCAGGAATAACAGTTTTCATTTTTTTACTCCTCCTGCAATCAATAGCAGGATGATTAGTATTAACACAGTTAAAACAAGTTTTTCTATGAGTATTGGGAATAAACTTATAATTAGAATCCTTAGAAATACCTTGCTTACCATTCCTATTCCTTTTAGGACTTTTTACTTGAGGTTTGTCAGTAACCTCAGATAATTTCTTTTTCAATTGACTTTTAGACAAAAGTCCTATGTTCTTTTCTTTCTTAACAGT
The DNA here is from genome assembly GCF_009905375.1 of Apium graveolens. Classification (NCBI taxonomy): domain Eukaryota; kingdom Viridiplantae; phylum Streptophyta; class Magnoliopsida; order Apiales; family Apiaceae; genus Apium; species Apium graveolens. Next base: position 139,775,163 of record NC_133656.1, on the reverse strand, counting down.
CTTAATGGTTTCCTTGTTTTCCTTTCTTTGAGATTTATCACTTACTGATTTTTCTTGGGATGCTGATGTTGTACCCTTTTCATAGATGGATTTGGGTTCATCAGCTTCTGAAGAGATAAACTTAACAGGAGTTTTAAGGGTAGTCTTATTCTCGGTGTCAACATCCTTAATTCCATCCACATAACCAAGACATTCTTTCCAGTTTTTCTTAGAGATCATCTCATGAAACTTTTTGCCTGAAATAGTCCAGGTATTTAGAGTTTTCCTCTCATTTTCTAATTCATTTTCAAACGTACTGTACTTAGCTTCTAGTACCTTAGTTGTATGTTTAGCTTTCTCACATTCTTCTTGAATCTCAATCTAATTTACTAAGTCAGACTCCAACTGATCATTCCTAGATTTTAAAATTTCATTTTCAGTTAACAGTCTGTTGTTCTCTAGAATCTTATTTTTAAAATTTCCATGGAGAAACTTAAGAATATATTTCAGTTCAGATATATCTTCAGTATCAAAAGAGAAGAAGAGACTTGATACCTTAGAATCAGAGGAAGCAGGATCATCAAAGCTAGCCATCAGTGCATAATATGTATCTTCATTTTCAGAATCAGAGGAGTCCATCCAATTCTTGCTTGATGTAATCAGGGCTTTGTTCTTCCCTTTGTCATGCTTTGTATTCTTGCACTCTGTAGCAAAATGACCAGGTTCATTATAGTTGTAGCACTTAATTTTCGACCTGTCTACTTTTCCAGCTTTAGAGTCCTTTCCATCTCTTCTTCCAGTTGACTTCCTTTCTCCTCTAGTGAACTTCTTCCTGAAGCTTCTATTCTTCTGAGACTTCCTGAATTGCATCCTCTTAAAGCCCTTAACCAGCAATGCAGCCATTTGCATGACATCAGAATCTGTCACATTCTCATCAGTTTTAGAATCAGTATCATCATCAGGATTTGATGATGAATCATCAGTATCTGATTCTGGAAGATTGTTCTTTTTCCTTGCAACTTCTACAGACCTTTCTTTTGAAGCTTTATCATTCACTTTCAAAGCAACTGATTTTCCTTTGCTACTTTTACTCTCCTTCCTTTATTGGACTTCCAAGTCATGAGTTCTCAGCATGCCATAGACTTCATCCAGAGTGATTTTTTCCAAATTATACTGATGTCATATGATTGAAGTCTGAGTCTCCCATTCCTCATTCAAGGCTCTCAGAAACTTAGTGATAGAATCCTCTCGATCATGCACATTTCCCACCAAGGACAGATTGTTGAGCAGGGTGAGAAATCTGTCATAGATATCGGTGAGACTTTCATCAGGCTTGGCCTCAAAGTGTTCATATTCTTGAATCAGAACAACCCTTCTCTTCTTCTTGATGGCCACGGTTCCTTGACATTGAGTTTCAAGAGCATTCCATATCTCTTTGGCAGTCTTGTAGGCTATAACCCTGTTTGACATCATAGAATCAAGACTGTTATGCAAAAAGTTTCTTACCTTTGCATATTTCAGCACAACTACTTTCTCTCCTGGTGTCCACTCACTCCTCTCCTTCAACTGATAGTGTTTAGCAACAGTAGGAGTTACAGGCACCAGTTTTGTTGGCATGTAGGTTCCATCATTGATTATATCGAGATAGTATGGATCTGTAGCCTCTAGGTGCATGAGCATCTTCACCTTCCATGTAGGATATTCAGCCTTTTTCAGAATGAGAATTTTAATACTTTTATACTTGTTCAGAGACATGTTTAGACCGCTTCTGATTGTAAATTTATCAGTGTGATCTGATACTAATTGTTGCTCAGTAAAGATACAATTGTTTAAGGGGGGTTGGATATAATTGTATAAACATTTCAAACAAGTATAAAAATATAACAGTTCTTTATATTTTTGATAAAAACTGTTACAAACTCTCTCAAGAAATACTGATATTCTTGAGAGCTGCTAAGTTGTACAATGCTCGAGTTTTTTTTATTATGTGATGACCTAAACTATATTTATATAATACACAGCTGTAACAAATTAGTCTAGGATATGCTTCATCAATTACTAACAGAAAATTATACATATCTCTAACTGAATATACAAAGTCCTATCACTTAGAACGAACAAATATCCATCCCTCAAAATAAGGAACAGACTTAATCTTCACAACAGACTGTCTTCAGATACTAATGTTCTGCAGATACCGATGATGCATCAAATCCTGATGGCACATCAAATCCTGATGACATCCAAAACAGCCAGATCCTGAGCTCATTCTGTTCATTGAGAATCAACACGTAACAGGAACAAGGCATACAAAGGAAAGATATAGGTTGTTCAAAATAATACGCAAGGGTGTTCACAAAGGTTCTTACAAGGTTAACAAGAATTCAAAGTATCCAAGGAATCAATAGGCAATAAGGGTATGAATCAATAGATTTACAGTCAGGTTGAAACAATAATCAAATCAGGTCATTACAAGAACACTACCAGGGTGTTTCAAGGAATTAATAACATGTATGGTGTAAGAATCAATATCAGGGTTCAAGAATCAATAACAGGATATCACATGTTTATAAATGATCAATACTCTATCATGGCATCATCAATATCCTTTCAATACAAATATATACAAGTACACAGAGTTACTTGCCTGAACTCGCTTTCCTATTTTACAAGGGTTGAACTACTTCCACCTAGTACACCTTTCCCTTTCCTAGCCTGAATGCCCTCACGCTCCGAATCTACAATCCAAAAATCAAAACCCTAATTAGATTCTCATTCGATGTTCCTAGAACGCTTAACAATTTCCCTTTATTGTAATACCCTAAGAGTACATATACTCAATTATAAACACAAAGCATGTTTATACCATATACTCGTATACTTTAACCAAATAGCCATCGCATCACATATCGCGACGATATTACAACACATAGCATATAATCTTTATATCCAAATTCTGTTATAATAACAATTCTACAGTCTTATATAAAGACAACCCAATCCCTCATTTTATATCATTTAATTCGAACCAAAACAAACAAATAAATCACATAATTCTTAGAAATCTCACATGCATTCACTTAGTGAAATCCTAGAATCAGATCATCCACTTTTACAACCATAATCCATACGGCCTTATGACAAAACACAAACAAGAAATCCAACGATTCTTTTAGATTCTAATCTTGTCAAATACAACCTCATATCTTAACATGCAATCATTATTTCATCCAAATCTAACTCCAATTCATCATTATAATTCATGGAAACACATAAGCAACACCTTAAGCACATAATTCATCTTAATTTTTCTATAAATTTGATTTATACCATTCGAATTTCTTAAGAAATATCACATGCAACACCACAAATTGACATGCATGTATAGGGATAATTTATAATCTTTAGTTCAAGCCAAAATTCATCCTTTAAAACCTTTTTCAAAGAAAAACCGAAGCAAGTTTAAATCCTCAAACCAAAATCCTTTGTAAACTTGAATCAAAATAAAAAACCCCCTTTTTAAATAGTGAAAATTCGAACTAAAAACCATTTTTTCATGATAAAAAGATTCTTTGATACTTAAACCTCAATTACCTTAAGCAAACAACTACTCCTCTCCTTTTTATTTACAAAAATTCGACCCCAACGCTAACACAAAACCAACCAAATCACTTGCAACCATTTTAATGCTACCATTCACACTATCACACATCAAAGTCATTTTTCCCACACAATTTTTAAGAAGAATTTGAACCTATCAATTGTTCAAAACCAAAAGGAACTTGAAACATTAACATGCAATGACTTTTAGTGACATGCATATAGATTTCTACGACATGCATCTTATTTCATTCAACTAAACACAAAATCACCTAGTAATAAACCTTATATCCCATCTTCTAAGCATAAAACTTCATTTACCATCAAAACTCAATAATTCATCAAATATCAAACATGCAATTTATATCTTAACAAGATTACATTATAGCACTAGGAAAATCATACTTCTAAAATCCCACCGTCTCTCCTTTGATCACGACCGGTGGTGGTCGAACTCAAGAGTTCCCAAATACGGGTCTCCTCTTTGAGTTTTGGACCTTAGAATCACACAACACTCTTGTTAATATACCCTCATGATCACATACCAAGAAATTGCACTTTCTTGAATATAACCAAATAGATGAAGCTACGAAAAGTTGCTTAGAAACTTACATGCAAAGTGTAAATGAATATAGGGCTGAAAATGATGATTATTGATGGGTATATCTTTAAATTCGAGCTAGGTTTTGAGGTTGCATGTAAGAGAGAGAAGAAGAGAGATGGAGAGAGCCGAGAGAGAGTGTGTGTGTGTTCGGGAGTGAGGGAGGAAAAGAGAGAGAGCGAAGAGAAGTGAGGGAAGAAGAGAAGAAAAAGATAAAGGAGGGCGGTTTATATAATTGTGTGGCAAGGGTAGTATGGTAATTGTGCCATAATTTGATTTTCACTTCTCATTTCTTTTATTCTCAATCCCAAAAATGAATTTGAATATTATAAAGCTCTCTCAGAAAAGTTGAAAATGGAAGGAATATCAATATTAAAATATAGGATTCGAAATTAGCTTTCCAACCATATTTTAAAATAATTTTTGAGCGTACGGTTTATTTTTTATGGATTTTACAAGATTGCGCTCAAAATAGAAATAGAACTCACTTAAATCATTTTAAAATACACCGATCATGAAATAAATCCATCTATCATTTTTGTAAAGTCTTTAGAATTATTCTGAAAAGAAAAAAACAAATATCAAGCCAAAAACATTCTCGGATAATTTTATAAAAATGTTTAAAGGTTCAATAAATCTTATTTTAAATCAAATAAACCCCTTTAAATCCTTTAAAAATTAACATAGCACATAATCAATCATATTTTCAAGCGATAGCACGCATTCACATTTCACGACTCATACTCGATCACAAAATTTCCCTTATTATTATTATTATTATTCCCCTTTTCGCGTAACGGGTCACGTTCTGCTTGATGCCCGATGCTGAGCGTCTCAATTACGCTTCACAATAAATCCTTTATACCAACTGACACGTCACTGAAATATAATACTTACTTAAACATTTCCATTCACATATCAACACATATTTCACATTTAAATATTTTTAATCTCTTTTAAAACGGGTTCCGTTCTTCCTAACGGCCCGACAACAAAGCTTATCCCCGAAGCTACAACACAGCTTATCCCCTAAGCTGACTCATCAAACTGGAACGCATCATTTCACGTTCCCATATACTAATATACAATAAAGACAATTAACCAACAAAATCATTTAACTCTTTATTTAATCACACTATTTATAATTACACCACAGAATTATACTTTATTCACTTAATCACGTCATAAAATTTCCAGTCGCTACAATCTACCCCCTTAAAAGGATTATGTCCCCATAATCTAGTCTAAGCAAATAGATGGGGATACTTTTCTTGCATTTCACTTTCTAATTCCCAAGTTGACTCCTCTAATTTTAGGATTTCTCCACAACACTCTAACTAGAGGTACCACTTTATTTCTGAGCGTTCTCTTTTTTCAATCTAAGATTCAAACGGGTTGTTCTACATAAGATAGATCTTGTTGTATTTCCACTGGTTCCAATTTGATCACATGGCTTGGATCAACATTATATTTCTTTATAAGAGAAACGTGAAATACGTTATGAAGATGTTACATCAGCGGAGGTAACACTAATTCATAACCCACTTTTCCAACTTGTCTAAGTACTTCAAATGGTCCAATATACCTGGGACTCAATTTCACTTTCTTTCCGAATCTGGATAAACATTTCCACGGAGATATCTTTAACAACACTTTGTCTCCGGACTCGAATTGCATATCCTTTCGATCTCGATCCGCGTAATTCTTTTGTCGAATCATTTCCACTTTCTCTTTCGTTTGTTGAACTAGCTCTAGGCCAATTAATTTGCGCTCACCAACTTCGTCGCAATATATAGATGATCTGCATTATCTTCCGTACAATGCTTCATAGGTGCCATGCCAATACTCGCGTGATAACTGTTATTGTAGGAAAACTCAATCAATGACAAATGATCATCCCGATTTCATTTGAAATCTATTGCACAGGTTCGCAACATATCCTCGATCATTTGAATTGTCCTTTCACTTTGTACGTCGGTCTGCGGGTGATATGCCATACTCATTTTCATCTTAGTTCCCAAATGATCATGAAATTATCGCCAAAATCTCGAGTTAAATCTCATATCTCTATCAGACACGATAGATACTGGAACTCCGTGACGTATCACAATCTCGTCCAAATATAATTTGACCAACTTTCCCAATGAAAATCTTTCGTTGATGGGCAAGAAATGCGCTGACTTCATTAATCGATCAACTATTACCCAAATCGCATCAAGATTAGACTTGGTCTTTGGCAAACCTACCACAAAATCCATCGCGATATGTTCCCATTTCCATTCAGGTATGTCCAGTGATTGAAGCAATCCACTTAGTCGTTGATGTTCCACTTTTACTCTTTGGCACGTATAACATTTACTTATCCATTTCGCAATTTCCTTTTTCATGTTTGGCCACTAATAAGTGTCTTTTAAGTCCCTATACATCTTTGTACTTCCAGGGTGAATTGAAAATCTTGAGTTATGCGCTTCGTGCAAAATCTCATGCTTTAGCTCCACAATGTTAGGTATCCAAATACGTGAATTAACGTGATATATTCCTTTTCCATCCATTTGAGCTTTAACTTACTCTCCTATCAACTTATCTTTCTCGTGGTTCATTACTTGCTCTTGACCACATCGAATATTTTCCAAAATTTCTGGTTAAAATGACATAGCATACATGGCTCCTTTTCCTAACTCTGAAATCTGTACTTCTATTTCCAAATTTTCAAAATCTTTGATCAATTCCTTTGATGAAGTTAACACATTCAATCTTTCTTTGCGGCTTAAAGAATCTGCTACCACATTTGCCTTTCTAGGGTGATAACTTATCGTACAATCATAATCTTTGATCAATTCCAACCACCTTCTCTGTCTCATATTCAACTCCTTCTGAGTGAAAATATACTTTAAACTCTTATGATCCGTATATATCTCACATTTTTCTCCATATAAGTAATGCCTCCAAATTTTAAGAGCAAACACAATCGCTGCTAATTCTAAATCATGCGTGGGATACTTCTGCTCATGCGGCTTTAGTTTCCTTGACGCATATGCTATTACTTTCCCATGTTGCATTAACACACATCCTAACCCTCTATACGAAGCATCGCTAAAGATCACAAACTTCCTTGACGCATATGCTATTACTTTCCCATGTTGCATTAACACACATCCTAACCCTCTATACGAAGCATCGCTAAAGATCACAAACTCTCCTTTTTCATTTGGTAACACCAAAACTGGGGCAGTTACCAACCTCTTCTTTAATTCTTGAAAACTTTCTTCACATTTATTTATCCACACAAACTTCTCGTTCTTTCTTGTCGACTTAGTCAATGGGACAACAAACTTAGAGAAATCTTGCACAAACCTTCTATAGTATCCGGCTAATCCCTGAAAACTTCTGACTTCTGTAGGGGTCTTGGGCCTTTCCCAATTCATCATAACTTCTATCTTAGCTGTGTCCACTTTAATTCCTTCTATATTGACTACATGTCCAAGAAACTGAACTTCTTTTAACCAAAATTCGCACTTTGAAAATTTGGCGTATAACTTTTTTATCCTTAAGATCTCTAAAGAAATCCTCAAATGCTCCATATGGTCTTCCTACGTCTTGGAGTATATCAAAATATCGTCGATAAATACTATCACAAACTTATCCAAATACTGCTTGAACACTCTATTCATAAGATCCATAAATGCGGCTAGCGCGTTCGTCAAACCAAACGCCATTACCAGAAACTCATAATGTCCATATCTTGTTCGAAACATTGTCTTGGGTATATCTTCCGCTTTAATCTTCAGCTGATGATACCCAGATCTCAAATCAATCTTAGAAAAGCATATAGCTCCTTTTAACTGATCGAACAAGTCATCGATTCGCGGTAGAGGGTACTTATTCTTAACCGTTAACTTATTCAATTCACGATAATCAATGCACAACCTCATACTTCCATTTTTTTTTCACAAATAACACTGGTGCACCCTACGGGGATACACTTGGGCGTATTACTTCTTTTTCCAACAACTCTTGCAACTGCGTTGCTAATCCCTTCATCTCTACTGACACCGTTCGATAGGGTGCTTTCGACACTGGTTCCATTCCAGGAGCCAAATTAATCGTGAACTCGATCTCTCGATATGGATGTAGTCCAGTTAATTCATCTTAAAACACATCGGAGAAATCTCTTACTACCGGAATATCCTCAATCCTTACGGATTCTCTCTCTACATCTTTAATATGAGCCAAATAAGCTTTGCATCCTTCTTGTAACAATCTCCTTGTCTGAATCGCCGTTAGAAACTTCTTCTATTGTCTTTTTCCCTTGAATCTCACTTTGATACCATCCTTAGTCTTTAACTTCACATTCTTTCTTTTACACTCTATTTGCGCCTCGTGGTTTGACAACCAATCCATTCCTAATATAACGTCGAATTCTCCTAACTTAAAAGGAATTAAGTCAGCAGAAAAGTGCCGACCTTCTATAACCACATCGCATTCAGGACAAATACTATCAACATAGACTTTTTCTTGATTTGCTACTTCTATAATCAAATTGGGTTCAAGAGGGTACACAACACATTTTAATCTATCAAGAATACTTTCAGCAATAAAGGATTTAGTTGCTACATAATCTATTAACACTTTTACTTCTACTGAGTTTATAATGAGCATACATGCCACCACATCCACATATTACATAGCATCTTTCATTGTCATGTTAAAGGTTCTAGCTCTGGGTTGAGTTGTTGGTACTGGGAGAAGCGGCGGTCCAGCAATCCTAAGAACATTGTCCTTTTGAACAGGCTCCTTGCAGTTTCTGGCCATATGGCCCACTTTTCCACCCTTGAAACAGGTTAATTCAGGCTTCTTTGCTCCACTTGGGCACTCCGATAAATAATGCCCCTTCTGATTACACTTAAAGCAAGTCACATCCAGCTTATTACATCTTCCCGGGTGTCTCTTCCCACAAACTTTACATTCTTGAATCTGAGGTCTATTATCCTTTCCCGGTTGTCTAGCCTTCCGGAAACGATTCTTTTGAGCTCCATTCCCGGGTTTAAATTTTGAAACTTTTGATTCTGACCTCCACCATTCTTGCCAAACTTCCCTCTAAACTTTGAACTTCCTTGATCTTGCTCCGAGCTCTCAAACTTCCTTTTCCTACCTTCACTTTCTCTTTTTACGACTTCACGTTCTCCTTCCACTATCATTGCCTTCTGCACCAAGGCGGCATAGTTCTTGATCTCTAACAGTGCCACTTGACTCCGAATCCATGGCCTAAGTCCCTGTTGGAACCTCTTGGCCTTCTTTTCCTCCGTATTCACATACTCAGGTACAAATCTAGATCACTCCAAAAACATCACTTCATATTCTGCTACCGACATATCCTCTTGTCTAAGGTCCAGAAACTTCATATCCAACCGATCTTGCATATAACTTGGCAAGTACTTCTCCAGAAACATCTCAGTAAACTTTTCCCATGACATATCTTTTCCTTCAATTAAACCTTAGAAGATTCCCACTAGAAATTTGCCTCATCCTTAAGATAATAACTCGCATACTGAGCTTTTTTTTCATCCTTAACTTCTGCTAGCTCAAACACTTTCTCCACTTCTCGTAACCACGATTGAATTTTTATCGAGTCGAGAAAACCTAAGAAGTCTGGTGGATGAACGAATTGAAAGTGTTTGAAGTTTCCAACTTTAGGGGCTATGGGTTGTTGAAAAGCTGAGCAAGTCGGCTCATCATAGTGGTATCTTGGTTCAGTTTTGGGTGTTGGGTTTGAATTTCTTCTTCTTGGTGATCTGGCGAGTTGTCCATTTCTTACAAACCTGATTGAGCACTTATTTAGCAATACGTTAGCATGGCATTGATATATAACAACAAAATTTTACTAGGAAATCACTTTTGTGGGTTTTAAGATTTACCCAATTTTGCACATGCAATCCTATTACTACATAATTCTCATATCAGTTTTGTTTCTTCATGGAACAAGGTATGATTTTATGAAATTTAAACACGGTTGTATAGAAACATGGCAAGCAAAACAGTTATAAAGATTTTCAGGGTGCACAATAGGAAACAAGATATATGATTGATTCAACAAGCCAAAGGTACATCGATAAAAAGTCTGATTATGACAAGTTCTGAAATACAACACAACATAACAAATAAAAAAGGGATCCCGACATCTGACCAAGTATCCCAAGCCTACTGGTGCTGAAAGAAAACAACAATAACTACGGGCTCCACCAAATGTCCCTCCTGATCAACACTATCATCTAATCATCCAGAATTTCTCTCAACACGACCAACATCCAGCAAATGATCTTATGCAGCCTCCGGGCCTCAGCATCAACATCACTAGTGGATGGTCCCTCATCCAATTTCCTCCGGGCCACATGCTCCACCATCTTAATCCGGACTCTCCACTCATCATCCATAACTAAAGTGCTTTGCTTAGACTCTCGAGCGAGCCTGTCCACCAAAGCTCCCAACTCAGGAATGTGGGAGTAAATAAAATCTTGATCCAGGGCTAACTTGCCACCAACACTAACATGCAAAATCTTAGACATCTTAGACTCTGGCTCAGGGGCTGGGGTCTCTGACTCTGGCCTCAAGGGTGATATCTGCATAGGAGTCTCACTACTCTCAGATGGATCCTCCTCTGGATCCGAACTAACATACACAGGCTCCTCTGAAGAGGGTGTAATGGGGTCCACTGGGGTACCGGTCAAACTAATCTCTAAATCAGAATCACTACCACTACTGGGGTCCTGAGAGAAAACATAAAACAACAACCATGAAATAGCGTTAGGGTTAAATAAAACTTCCAACTAACTCACACCCTAACTCTAGTTGCTACTTTAGCTTATTCACTTTCCTTAGACAATACCTAATAGTCTAACTCAACTCTATATGAGTTGAACACTCTCACGATATTGATTTATAACCTAAAATACCCTTTTTCCTAACTTGTCTCAGAGATTAGATCCTGTAGCTCTGATACCAACTTGTGACGCCCTCAATCTTGGGGTTACGAAATGAGGACCCACACAACATTAAACTAACAATAAATAAACATAAACCCCGATTAACTAATAACAGGATCAAACATGTTTAAGTTTGAAATAAGATTACAACTACCAACCATATTATATAATTTACAACCCAAAATAATTCCAAATTTACATAATTGATTCCGACTTGGAACCGACAGATAACCCATTGTATCTTTACAAACTTTCTGACTAAGCGCTTGCTCACAGACAACCTGTACTACCTGCTCTGGCATCTGGAAGCCTACAACACGATAGGGGCCACCAGGTACGCTCTTACGAGCGGTGCGCCTAAGTCTGGCTATCCTCTTGCTTAACTGCCGTGGTTAGAACAAAGCATAATATATGAGTATAAAACTCAGTAAGTAACTAAATGACAGTTCTATGATGCAATAAACAATATCTTTTCACAATTACTTTTAAGGCATTCTCTTTTAAAACTCTAGGTGGCAGATTTCTATCATTGGGCTAGGGACGGTTTATGAAGGGATAGTTGGGTTTTCAAGAATCAAGGTTCAAGATAAGGCGAAAGCCGACATTCATCATAAATCATCAACAGGATCTCAAGGATGTTTCAAATGGAAAGCGAGAATCTATTCAACTTTAGAAATCAATTATATAATTGATAGCAATATCAGGATATGAATCAGGGTTCACAAGTTGTACGCTAAACAGTATCACAATTAACTCATTTCGAATCATTATAAACCATATCATTTTCAAAGAATCAATTTGCTAAAACAATGTATTAAATATCTTTTATCAAATAATAAGGAACCCTTGATTGGACTCTTTAACTTTCAATTAATAATAATACGGGTGATCAGCCCGTACCGACCCCCATCTGGTCGTTAAGGTACCTATGGCATAATTTTTAGCCTTAAATTGGACTAGCCCCGCTAGTCTCTTATATAACTGGACTAGTCCCACTAGTCTCTTACGTCTCAATCCAATCCATCAGGGATTCATTTGGAAAACATTGTGTTGGAAAAGAAAGGTTTTACTAAATTCAATTTTATCATTACCAAGAATATGAAATCATTCGGACTCTTTCAAGTCGAAAATCATTCTTAAGATTAATTTCAGGGATTCAAAGAAATCAACAGAATCAAGACAACCAAATACCAGTGCTATGGTCAAGATCAAATGACAAAAAGGATCGTAAGTTAAGGAATCAAATCGGTCTTAGAAATCATTATGGAACAAGGCATACAAAGGAAAGATATAGGTTGTTTAAAATAATACGCAAGGGTGTTCACAAAGGTTCCTACAAGGTTAACAAGAATTTAAAGTATCCAAGGAATCAATAGGCAATAAGGGTATGAATTAATAGATTTACAGTCAGGTTGAAACAATAATCAAATCAATTCATTACAAGAACACTACCAGGGTGTTTCAAGGAATCAATAACAGGTATGGTGCAAGAATCAATATCAGGGTTCAAGAATCAATAACATGATATCACATATCTATAAATGATCAATACTCTATCATGGCATCATCAATATCCTTTCAATACAAATATATACAAGTAGGCAGAGTTATTTGCCTGAATTCGCTTTTCTGTTTTACAAGGGTTGAACTATTTCCACCTAGTACACCTTTCCCTTTCCTAGCCTGAATGCCCTCACGCTTCGAATCTACAATCCAAAAATCAAAACCCTAATTAGATTCCCATTCGACGTTCCCGGAATGCTTAACAATTTCCCTTTATCGTAATACCCTAAGAGTACATGTACTCAATTATAAACACAAAGCACGTTTATACCATATACTCGTATACTTTAACGAAATAGTCATCGCATCACATATCACGACGCTATTACAACACATAGCCTATAATCTTTATATATGAATTATGTTATAATAATAATTCTACAGTCTCATATCAAGATGACCCAATCCCACCTTTTATATCATTTAATTCGAACCAAAATAAACAAATAAATCACATAATTCTTAGAAATCTCACATGCATTCACTTAGTGAAATCATATAATCAGATCAGCCACTTTTACAACCATAATCCATACGGCCTTATCACAAAACACAAACAAGAAATCCAACGATTATTTTAGATTCTAATCTTGTCAAATACAACCTCATATCTTAACATGCAATCATTATTTCATCCAAATCTAACTCCAATTCATCATAATAATTCATGGAAACACATAAGCAACACCTTAAGCACATAATTCAACTTAATTTTACTATAAATTCGATTTATACCATTCGAATTTCTCAAGAAACATCACATGCAACACCACAAATTGACATGAAAGTATAGGGATCATTTATAATCTTTAGTTGAAGCTAAAATTCATCCTTTAAAACCTTTTTCAAAGAAAAACCGAAGAAAGTTTAAATCCTTAGACCAAAATCCTTTGTAAACATGAATCAAAGTAAAAAACCCCCTTTTTAAATAGTGAAAATTCGAACTAAAAACCATTTAATCATGACAAGAAGATTCTTTGATACTTAAACCTCAATTACCTTAAACAACAACTACTCCTCTCCTTTTTATTTACAAAAATTCGACCATAACACCAACACAAAATCAACCAAATCACTTGCAACCATTTTAATGCTATCATTCATACTATCACACATCAAAATCATTTTTCCCACACAATTTTAAGAAAAATTTGAACCTATCAATTATTCAAAACCAAAAGGAACTTAAAACATTAACATGCAATGACTTTTAGTGACATGCATATAGATTTCTATGACATGCATCCCATTTCATTCAACCAAACACAAAATCACATAGTAATAAACCTTATATCCCATCTTCTAAGCACAAAACTTCATTTACCATCAAAACTCAAGAATTCATCAAATATCAAACATGGAATTTATATCTTAACAAGATTACATTATAGCACTAGGAAAATCACACTTCTAAAATCCCACCGGCTCTCCTTTGATCACGGTTGGTGGTTGTCGAACTCAAGAGTGCCCAAAAACGGGTCTCTTCTTTGAGTTTTGGACCTTAGAATCACACAACACTCTTGTTTATATTCCCTCATGATCACATACCAAGAAATTACACTTTCTTGAATATGACGAAAGAGATGAAGCTACGAAATGTTGCTTAGAAACTTACATGCAAAGTGTAAATGAATAAAGGGCTGAAAATGATGATTATTGATGGGTATATCTTTGAATTTGAGCTAGGTTTTAAGGTTGCATATAAGAGAGAGAAGAAGAGAGATGGAGAGAGCCGAGAGAGAGAGAGAGAGAGAGAGAGAGAGAGAGAGAGAGAGAGAGAGAGAGAGAGAGAGTTCGGGAGTGAGGGAGGAAAAGGGAGAGAGAAGAGAAGTGAGGGAAGAAGTGAAGAAAAAGATAAGGGAGGGTGGTTTATATAATGGTGTGGCAAAGGTAGTATGGTAATTGTGCCATAATTTGATTTTCACTTCTCATTTCTTTTATTCTCAATCCCACAAACGAATCTGAATATTATAAAGCTCTCTCAGAAAAGATGAAAATGGAAGTGATATCAATTTTAAAATATAGGGATCGAAATTAGCTTTCCCACCATATTTTTAAAATAATTTTCGAGCGTACGGTTTATTTTCTATGGATTTTACAAGATTGCGCTTAAAATAGAAATATAACTCACTTAAATCATTTTAAAATACATCGATCATGAAATAAATCCATCTATCATTTTTGTAAAGTCTTTAGGATTATTCTGAATAGAACAAAACAAATCTCACACCAAGAACATACTCGGATAATTTTATAAAAACGTTTAAAGGTTCAATAAATCTTATTTTAAATTAAATAAACCCCTTTAAATCCTCTAAAAATCAACAGAGCACATAATCAAGCATATTTTCAAGCGATAGCACATATTCATATTTCACGACTCATACTCGATCATAAAATTTCCCTTATTATTATTATTATTCCCCTTTTCGTGTAAGGGGTCACGTTCTGCTTGACGGCCCGATGCTGAGCGTCTCAATTACGCTTCACAATAAATCCTTTATACCAACTGACACATCACTGAAATATAATACTTACTTAAACATTTCCATTCACATATCAACACATAGTTCACATTTAAATATTTTTATTCTCTTTTAAAACGGGTCCCGTTCTTTCTGACGGCCCAACAACACAACTTATCCCCTAAGATGACTCATCAAACTGGAACGTCATTTCACGTTCCCAGATACTAATATACAATAAAGATAATTAACCAACAAAATCATTTAACTCTTTATTTAATCACACAATTTATAATTATACCACAGAATTATGCTTTATTCACTTAATCACGTCACGAAATTCCCATTCGCTACACTTTGCCATTGATTAAGGAATAGTTTTGCTGATAACACCCCCTCCGTTACCTTCATGTTTTTTTATTCCATACAAGTTTGTTTCTGCTTTTCCACATACACTATATGAGCATTATATTGCATATGAACTCTTCACTGACATATTTATCGAAGATATATGAACTCTTCACTATATAGACTGGGCATTATTAGCATTTATATTTAAATTGAATGAGATATGATCATTTATAACCTGCAAACTTTCTAATCTTTATCTAAAAATCATATTCATATAATTAATTCACTTGTCATAAAAAATCATAATTATTGAGTAAATCGGTTTAACATAATTAATTTATCCAGAATGAGTTCAATTGAATGCATTAAGAGATATCATATTTTACAAGTTCGACCATGAACAATATAACTAGTACTTTGTGCTATGCTTTAGTTCCCTCGTTGTTCGTACTAACTATAAAAACTTTATATCTTGCGTATTCATCTCTTAACCTTTTTTAATAGTTATTGATTGTAAGGAGTTAAACTCTGGTGGGATACATAATAAAGTATCATGATGAAGGGCTGTATTGTTAGCATTAACAACAATTATGTACTAATAATTTTTATTGTTTATAAATATAAGCTAGTCTAATATTTGTGTTAATCGTTTTGATGAGCTGTGATCAGTTTTAGTGTTAACAATTTCTGTTGTTATTGAGCATGTTTTTTAACCTAATATCGACCTTACAAACAAATGTGGAGTTGATCTGAGGTTCATGAAGATTCTGAGGCCCACAACAAATCAAGGTTTTTTAAATAAATCTGTTAGTTTGATGTCCTGTAGTTTTATGTGTGAATTTGTTAGTTTACATATTTTAGCTGCTATTAATTTACTACCATGTAGCAATTATAATTTTAAAATTTTTGTTCCGTTATAGTCGATGACGTTAACGAAACAATACCTCTTGGTATTTCTGCAGTAGACTTGGATGGGGCAGTAGTATTGGATCATCACATCGTTTAATTAAGGGAAAAATTGTCAGAAGTAAGTCTGAATCACAAAGACTTAAGTTGTCCAAAATGAGGGCCCAACAAATGTGGGTCCTTAAAAATCCTTCTAATTAATCACTCATATGACTGCAGAGTAACAGGAAAAATACTCTTGTCTTGGATAGTGGATGTTCAGGACACATGACTAGAAATAAATTCCTGCTGTCAGAATTTGAGAGGAAGGCTGGCCCAGATGTATCTTATGGAGATGGAAATATAGGACACACTCTGGGATATTGCAAATTGGTAATTGGAAAGGTAGTAATAGAAAATGTAGCTCTGGTGGTAGGACTGAAGCACAATCTACTAAGCATCAGTCAAATCACGAACAGAGGTTATCATGTGGTGTTCCATGACTCTCACTGTGAATTTGTTCATAATAAGTCAAAGAAAGTTGTCATGATTGGATACAGACATGGCAACATGTATGAAGCAAGACTGCATGAAAGTCTTGAGCAAGAAGCTACTTGCCTTATCTCTAAGGCATCAGTAGATGAGAGCTGGAATTGGCACAAGAAGCTCTCACATCTCAACTTCAATTCAATCAATGAAATTGCCAAGAAGGAGCTAGTAAGAGGATTACCAAATATGCTATACTCATCTGATGGTCTTTGTGATGCTTGCCAAAAGTCCAAACAAAGAAGAATATCTTTCAAAAGTAAAATAGAATTCTCTATCACTAAACCATATCATATGTTACATTTGGATCTCTTTGGACCAGTGAACATAATATCTATCAACAAGAAAAGGTACACACTTGTAATTGTTGATGATTTCACTAGATACACTTGGGTTTATTTTCTACACTAGAAGGATGAAACTCCAGAAATTCTTCTGGATCATATAAGGCAAATTGAGAATGGATCCAACTTCAAAGTGAAAATACTGAGAAATGATAATGGCACCGAGTTTAAGAACTCAAAAGTGGAGGAAGTCTGTAAGTACAAAGGCATACAACAATAATTCTAAGCTCCTGGCACCCCTTAACAAAATGGTGTTGTCAAGAGAAAGAACAGAACCCTGATTGAAGCTGGCACGACTTTGCTAGAAGAATCCAAACTACCCACTTATTTCTAGGTTGAAGCAGTAAACACAGCATGTTATACTCAGAATATCACACTGATAAACAAACATGGTGCTACTCCTTATCAGATGCTGAAAGAAAAGAAGCCCAGTCTCAAACATCTCCATGTATTTGGATGTATGTGCTTTGTTCTGAGAAGTCATGCTGATTAGCTTGGAAAATTTGAATCAAAAGCTGATGAAGGAATCTTTGTTGGTTACTCACCATCAAGAGAATACATGGTTTTCAATCTGAGAAAAAATAATGTAGTTACCGCTATAAATGTATCTTTTGATGATAAGAAGATTCCTGGTTTTGAAGAAGACTCTCATGAAAGTATGATCTTTGTAAATGAAAATGCCTTGTTGAAATCTGCATCAAACTCTAATGGATTATTAATTACTGAAGATCCAAATCCTGATACTCTTTCAGATCCTGAAGATGATCACTGTACTAATGAACCTGCACAGAGGGGGAGCAACAACAAGGTTCAACTGATAGTACTAACAGTGAAGAGTCAACCCAAGTTTCTTCTCAATCTGATCACTCATAATCTAATGCTGACTCAACATCAGGAGAATATGTGTCAAGTCCTAATTTTTCATCAGGAGTTAACAACACTGATTCAGGGGGAGCCTTAAATGCATTTGATGAAGCACATGATTCAGGGGGGACATCTAGCTCAAGAAGGACATTTCCTAATGCCGAAAAGTGGACCAAAGATCATACTCATGATTTGATCATTGGAAATCCTGATGAAGGTGTAAAGACAAGGAGTGCAACTCAAAATGAATGTCTGTATCACAATCTACTTTCAAAGGAAGAGCCAAAGAAAATAGAAGATGCACTTAAGGATGCAGACTGGGTTATAGCTATGTAATAAGAGTTGAATGAGTTTGAGAGAAATGAAGTATGGAAGCTGGTGCCTAGACCTAAGAACATGTCAATTGTAGGTACAAAGTGGGTCTTCAGAAATAAAACTGATTCTGATGGAACCATTGTAAAAAATAAGGAAAGGTTAGTGGCTAAAGGATATTCACAATATGAAGGCATTGACTATGATGAAACTTTTGCTCATGTTGCTAGGATGGACGCAATCAGAATTTTATTGGCATATGTTGCACACAATAAGTTCAAAGTTTTTCATATGGATGTCAAGAGTGCATTTCTTAATGGAGAACTTGAAGAAGAAGTCTATGTTGAACAGCCACCAGGTTTTATGGATCCTAAAATCCTGACTATGTTTATAGACTTGACAAAGCACTCTATGGACTAAAACAAGCACCTAGAGCATGGTATGAGACCCTTGCTCAGTTTCTACTTGAAAGTTGATTCAAAAGAGGTACAATAGATAAAACTTTAATTTATCTGAATAAAGGTACAAATCATCTTTTAGTTCAAATTTATGTGGATGATATCATTTTTGGATCAACTAATCAAAAACTGTGTGATAAGTTCTCAACGTTGATGCAATCAAGATATCAAATGAGTATGATGGGAGAGATGAGCTATTTCTTGGGGTTGCAAATTAAGCAGACTGATAATGGCATCTACATTAATCAGTCCAAGTACACAAAGAATCTATTGAAAAGGTTTAATATGCAAGAAAGTGCAACTGCAAATACTCCAATGACAACTGCTACAATGCTTGATCCTCATGAAGGTTCAGCAGTTGATGTCACAAACTACAGAGGTATGATTGGTTCTCTTTTGTACCTAATGGCTAGTAGGTCAGACATTATGTTTGCCACATATTTATGTGCAAGATTTCCGGAAAATCCCAGGGAGCCACATCTTAATGCAGTGAAGAGAATCTTTAGATACCTCAAGGGTACTGCATCACTTGGTCTATGATATGCAAGGGAAGCTGTTTTTGGATTGTGTGGATATTCGGATGCTGACTTTGTTGGATGCAAGATAGACATGAAAAGTACATCTGGAAGCTGTCAATTTTTAGGAGGAAGAATAGTCTCGTGATTCAGTAAGAAGCAGAAATCCATTTCTACTTCAACTGCTGAGGCTGAATATATTGCAGCTGGGAGCTGTTGTGCTCAATTATTAAGGATGAGGAACCAATAAACATTAACAGTTTTAGTCCTTCTGACAAAGTTCCTCTGCCTGTTTCTATTCACCATTAGCTTTGTCAGGCTTCTTAGACCAAGGCTGTTGAAGTTCTTATCTACTAGACTAGGATACTTTTGTAATCTCTCATGCATGTAATCAAAATTTCATGAAATGTAATATGTTGATCCATTAATGAAATTTATGTTTGCAAGATTTAATCTTTGTTATTTAGTTATGTGTGCATGTGATTGTTCTTGATTGCAGCCTGTTAATCTCTAACTCATATACTTATCATTTATATTTTGATGATTGTTGAGATTAAATTTTGGAATTCTAATGAGTTTGCGTTTTTTGACAAATACTGATGAATTTGAAACGACAAATCCTGAGATTGTCAAATCCTGACATATAAGCGGTTCCAAATACTGACGACAGGTTAGCATGTTCTAATTTAGAATATTGTTGTTAAATAATTTCTGAGTTGTTTTGTGCTGCAATTGAATATCTTATTTAATTATTGATTAATAGTGGATTATCTGTTGAACAAATTTACACAATAATTTTTGAAAAAGCTGTGCGTATTTTGTTGCTAATTCCTCACTTTATTCCACTTTTAAATCCTATTACTCAGTAATTTGCATATGTAAGAAGCCTATTCACTAAGCTTCCTTCTTCGTATGTGTGTTTTATACACAATTCAGCTTTGCAAACCTATATACTCACAAGAACTTCAGTGACACAAATCATCATACACACAACCTCACTATCCACATCACACCCATATCCATACCCAATTCCTACATACATCATGTCATCTTCTGAAGTTTCACCTTTCTTCAACCAAACTACTATCATTCATGGAAACACCTTTGGCACCAATAATTATTTGGCTATGCTTACACATCAGCAGTTTCCAAAATCTTTCCATGATATTCAGGATTTCTTACTCCAATGTCCAATTGGGTATGCTCTTACAAATCCTACCAAGGTGTCATACAGGGCTGTAATGCAGGTATGGAATACAGCTCTGGTTAATGAGATAAATACTGCTTTCTCTTTTGAATATAAGGGACGCAGGTATGAGGTTGATGCTAATGTCCTGGTTCAAGCCTTGAGATTGCCTGCTTGTGATGGTGCTTCTGATAACTATGCCACTGAGCAGCTGTTTGATATGCTAAGAACCCTGAGCTATAAAGGTGAAATCACAACCATTGGCAAACTAACAAGGAAAAAATTGAAGAGAGAATGGAATTTCTTCTTTGACTGCATCAACAAATGTTTCTTGAATAAAACAATAAATTTTGATGCTCTTCCATCTACTTCTCTGAAAATTGGGTACTCTCTCCTTTACTCTGGTAATTTTGACTATGGTAATACTATTCTTCAATTCATAATTGCTAGGAGAGCAGATACATCAAGAGTTATAGGGTCTACTAAATTTCTTCAATTGATTTTCAATTTTCTATGCCCTAATGCTGAATTTGATAATGATGAATTGCTCCCTGTGTTTCAAATTTCTGAAAAAGCTATCACTGATCACATTAAAAGGGATGAAAATAATAATTTTTCAGGACCTCCTTTCCTACCTAGGGAGGTCAGGCAATTTCTGTTGAGAAATAGACCTACTCCTTCACAAGTGCCTTCAAATCCTAATGCTGGCACCTCTGTAACAGTTCCTGATGTTGTGGAACAAGACACTACCCATCTTGTTTCTAACCCAAGCACTGTTTGTAATGACTGGAAATTTGTGACGTAATTAAGTGAATAAAATATGATTTTGTGGTGTAATTATAATTTATGTGATCTAATAAAGGGATTAAATGATTTTGATGATTAATTGTCTTTATTGTGTATTAGTAACTGGGAACGTAAAATGACGCGTTCCAGTTTGATGAGTCAGCTTAGGGGATAAGATGTGTTGTCGGGCCGTCAGGTAGAACGGGACCCATTTTAAAAGAGAATAGAAGTATTTAAATGTGAACTATGTATTGTTATGTGAAATGGTAATCTTTAAGTAAGTCTTTTAGTGACGTGTCAGTTGGTATAAAGGATTAATTGTGAAGCGTAAATAAAACGCTCAGCGTCGGGCCGTCAAGCAAAACGCAACCCGTTACGTGAAAAGGGAAATAATCATAAAAAGGGAAATTTTGTGATCAAATATGAGTTGTGATGTGTGAATATATGTGTTTGCTTGTTTGTATGCATGATTACGTGATATGTTGATTTTTTTAAGTAATTTAAGGGATTTTTTTGATTTAAAATGAGGTTTATTGAACCTTTATATATTTTTATAAAATTATCTGAGTATGTTCTAGGCGCGAAATTTGTTTTGTTATCTTCAAAATAGTCCTAGAGACTTTCTAAAAATGATAGACGGATTTATTTCGTGATCGGTGCATTTTAAAATGATTTTATGGAGTTAAAATGCTATTTTCAGCATAATCTTGTAAAATTCTTATTAAATCAACCGTTCGCTCAAAAATTATTTTAAAAATATGGATTAAAATCTAATTTTGAGATCTTTATTCTAAAATTGTTATTTGTGACATTTTAATTTTTACTGAGAGAGTTACATAATATTTAAATTCGTTTTTGAGTAAGAATAAAAGAAAATTTGAAACTCATTTAACCAAATTACCAAACTACCCTTCCTTGGTGGTTATAAATCCCCACACCCCCACCCCCTTCTTTTCTTTCCTCACCACCGACTTCTCTCTTCTCTCTTTCTTTTCTCTCACTCTCGAAGCTCTCTCTCTCTCTCATACACACACACACACACTCTTGATTCGGAGCGAGAAGGCATTCGGGCTAGGAAAGGGAAAAGTGTACTAGGTGGTAGTAGTTCAACCCTTGTGAAATAAGAAAGCAAATTCAGGCAAGTAACTCTGCTTGTATAAATTATTTATAGAGAGGATATTGTTCATGCCATGATAGAGTATTGAACTTTTATAGCACTTGTGAACCTGTTATTTTTCCTTGTGAACCTATTATTGATTCTTGAGATACCCTGTTATTGTTCCTTGTGAACCTATAATTGATTCTTGATATACCCTGTTATTGTTCCTTGTGAACCAATTATTAATTTTTGAGATACCTTGTTATTGTCCTTGTGAACCTATTATTGATATGATTTTTGTTCAAACCTTTATAGTAACCTTTTTATTCATATCCTGATCACCTGTTGATACCTTGAATTCTTGTAAACCCTATAAGAACCTTTATGAACCCCCTTTAATAATGGTCATTCATTCCTTTGTTTGTCTTATTCCATGATGATCCTTGGAACTGTTTTGATTCCCTAACTTGTATACCTTATGATCATTTGATCAAGATCCTTAGTGTTAAACCTTGCTTACCTTTGATTCATTCACTTTCTTTGAATTCTTGAAATTGAACTTAAGAATGAGTTTCTACTTAAAAGAGTCTGAATGATTTCATATTCTTGGTAATGTTAAAATAAACTTAGTAAAACCTTTCTTTTCCAACACAAGGTTTTCCAAATGAATTCTTGATGGATTGGATTGAGACGTAAGAGACTAGTGGGACTAGTCCAGTCATATAAGAGACTAGCGGGGCTAGTCCAATTTAAGGCTGAAATTATGCCATAGGTACCTTAACGACTAGATGGAGGTCGGTACGGGCTGATCACCCGTGTTATTATTATGAATTGAAAGTTAAGGTAGTCCAATCAAGGGTTCCGTATCATTTAATAAAGAGAAATTGAATTCCTTATTCAGCAATTGATACTTTGAAAATGAAATGGTTTAAAATGATTTGTGATGAGTTGATTGAGATATTGTTTGGTATTCAGTTTTGAGAACCCTGATTCCATTCTGATATTGTTATCAATTATATAATTGATTCTCAGAGTCGAATAGATTCTTGCTTTCCATTTGAAAGATCCTTTGAGATCCTGTTAATGATTTATGATGAATGTCGGCTTCCACCCTATCTTGAGCTTTGATTCCTGAAAGCCCAAATCTTTCTTCATAACCCTTTCATAGCCCAAAGACAGAAATCTGCCACCTAGAGATTTAAAGTAGAATACCTTAAAAGCAGTATTGGTATATTATGGATATGGTATCGTAGAACTGTCATATAGTTACATTCTGAGTTTTACATTCATATGTTTTGCTTTGTTCTAACCATAGCAGTTAAGTAAGAGGATGACCAAACTTAGGCGCACTGCTCGTAAGAGCGTACCTAGTAGCCTCTACCGTGTTGTAGGCTTCCAGATGCCAGAACAGGTAGTATATGTTATATGTGAGCAAGCGCTTAGTCGGAAAGTTTGTAAAGATACAATGGGTTATCTGTCGGTTCCAATTCGGAATCGATTGTGTAAATTAAATATTATTTTGGGTTGTAATTTATATAATATGGTTGGTAGTTATAATCTTTTCTCAAACTTTATCCTGTTTGATCCTGTTAGTAGTTAATCAGGCTTTATGCTTATTTATTGTTATTCTAATATTGTGTGGGTCCTCATTTTCTAGCCCCGAGATTGAGGGCGTCACACTATTCCTCCTAAACAGCACTCTTATCCAGCTCCTAAATTAGCCTCCTCTGGTGTCTCCCAAATGGCATCAGTTGTAACAAAGAAAAGGCTAGTTAAGAAATCTATTAACTCTGAATAGAAAACTTTACATGCCTTACCGAGTGATAGTGAGAAGAAAGAAGAATGTTTCCCAGTCAGGAAAAGAAGACTGATCATGCAAGATGAGTCTAACTCTGATGATCAGATGCTCATTGGGTCTAGGTTAAAGATCAAGAAATCAACAGTTGTAAATCCTGATGACTCTGTTGACATTACTGGTACCAAGGAGCCAAATACTGATGCTAGTGCCCTACTCAAAAAGTTTCAAGTGATCAAAGAAACTGATGTGACCAAGACAGCTAAAAAGAGCAACTTGAAAAGAAAAGGTAGAGAAGTAGTTGGGTATATCAAAAAGAAGAAGAACGCTCAGTCCTCTACTATGGATATCAGTCCACAAGAACCTAAGTCTCAAAGGATTTAGCAATTGAGACACATCCAGTCACACAAGAACCATCTTCTCATAGGGAAGATGCAGACCAAGAGGTTGCATAAATCATTGTTGATTTTGCTCAAGGTGATCTCCTTGCTGATTCTGAGCAACTACTGAAGGAAAAGAAAGCTCATCAGGATGAATTGTCAAAGGTGGATGCAGTTATCAATGATCCTATTTTTAAGGAGAGTACACAAGAACCTTCACCAAAATTTGCTAAAGAAGCTCATATTCCTCAGGCCCCACAAGAACCATCAGTTCAAAGTACTGATGCTGGCCTATCTCATTCTCCTGCCAAGTCCAATCCTGATACTACATCAATTCCTGATGCTATTCATACTTCCACTGCAACAACTACTACTGATGATCCTTTGTTGCTGACTAGTTTGTTAAAGCATCCTGATGTGTTGCTTATTCCTCCACTATCATCATTTCCACTTGAGGAATCACCTTCAGGTACTGCTTATTTTCTTTCATTGTTCCCCATGTTTGTATGATTATAAATAGTCTCTTATTTGAGGTTACCTCTATTTATATGACAAGCATAATACTCCTCTCAACCATCTCTTATTTCTTTGATAAATGTGTGACTGTGCTTTTCTGTGAGACTGTGTGAAAATATTCTGAGAGAAAATAAAATTTTTGAGAGGTGGTCTCCTATACTGGCAAAAGGAGAGGTAGCTTTAAGAAAAAAAATTATAAGTGTTTCTTTACTTATAAACTTTCTTCTGTGAGAAAAATATTACTCTCAAAAGTAATATATTGTGTGAGAAGTTATGAGATCACTTGAAAAGAACAGAGAGATTTAGGTGTTACCTTATTTATGTTTCAGGATCTCATCAGGAACAAACACCTATTGCTAAGGATCCTTCTAAAGGCAAAGCAATTCTACCTAGCTCTGTAAATTCTTCTGAGGGTCTGTCTAGTTCTGATTCTGATGATGATAGTGATAATGTTGATTCTGACACAGCTCAGCTTAAGACTGCTATTGATGCATCTAAGAAGTCTAATGTTGGTTCTTCTTCCCAATTTAGTAAAAATCCTTCTTCTTACAATGCTGATGTTGAATACTTTTGAAAGACGGAATGGGATTCTAAATAGAGAAATACAAATACTTCTATCTCATCTGATGTTGGTGTGCAGCATGTTCACAGGGCCTATGATGAAATTCAAAATCCTGATATGAAATTGCATATTAAGGCCTCTACCATTTCTGTGAAAGGAATTCATTCTGAACTTGCTGATATGAAGAAATCTCATGCTAGTTTAAAGGACAAGATTGATGCCTTCATGATTAATCCACTTTCTTCAACTGAACTCATAAGTGTGAAAAATGCCATTAGAGCCGTGATTCAATCGCAACAAAGCATGAATTCTCGATTTTCTTCTCTAGAAGATAAAGTATCTTCTATGGATGATAAACCGGATGATATGTTTTCTCTTCTTTCAAAAACTGATGCCAAAAAGGGGGAGAATGTGGCGCCCTCCAAACCCGGGTCAGAAGTTTGGGGTCCACACACATGCCTTATTTATAACCTGCTTATAACAATAATAAAGATAATCATAATATGCAGTGACCCTACTTACCAACTGTGGCGCCCTCCAAACCCGGGTCAGAAGTTTGGGGTCCACACACACACCTTAATTATAACCTGCTTATAACAATAATAAAGATAATAATAATATATGCAATGACCCTACTTACCAATCACCACGGACCGCAACAGGTTAAAGTATGCACACAAGCCAAACACACTATTATATTACAAACTGTTCTAATCCCCAACTATTTCAAATTCAAACTGAGTATTAAACATTATTACAAACTTTTACAAACTTAAATTATTCCAAAAGAAGCCTACTAGCTCAGCTTTCTCAACCTGAACCCCTAGCTCTCGCGCTGGACTGGGGATCCTCTTTACCAACTGGTTCCTTTTTAACTGGAAAGAATATAAACAACATCGCACAAATGAGCTAACTAGCTCAGCAAGTCACAATGACAAAACTGAGAATAATGATCATCAGGTGAATATAGTTATGATATCAAGTGAACAATGGATTATGATTTAGAATTGGATATTATACTTTTAATTCAAAAACCAAGGTTAGGCTGCTGATCAGTCACGCACTAACCCCAAGCAAGACACACAGCATTGTTCTAACTACTGGATCCAAGGCACACATTGGCCTAACTTGACCATTATATGGTCTGACCACGAATCTGGTCCACAATTTTATAAAACAATCCAATTCTAACATAATAACAGAATATGCAATAATAAAAAATAACCAAAATCATTAACAATAATAAATGTTTAACAATGAAAGGGTTTCAATCCTTGTAAGGATCAATAAGGCAATTTAAAAACTTGGATGCTGGGTAATGAAAGAATTGGATAACAAAGGAATCAACGTTTCAAGGTTTCAAGGATTCGGTCTTTCAAAGTATAAGATACCATGGGTTGAGTATATAATAGTTCATTTCAGTGTTTGGTATTTAGTTTGTATGTATTTGTAGAGTAGTATCTTAGATTTGTGGTTCTTGTTTGGGTATACAATAATCAATGGATTAGAAAGAATATGATTCATGGCTCAAGGACAATAACTGAAATCAGGATTTAGGTTTCTGTGCTTCAAAGCACTTGCAATATCACGGGATTATCAAGTACTACAATATCACGAGAAAGTTCAGAATACTTGCCTGGTATTAGCTTACTACACTGCACTCGCTTCCAATCACAACCGTTTTACTCTTCAACTACCTGTTTCCCTTTCCTACGTCTTGCCTCTTCTACTCACATATCATAAGCATCTATCAATAATTTACTCATGGAATTCTATTCAACACATACTTCTATCTACCCTTCGTTTTACCCAAATCCGATTAACGGATTGAAAGTTATGCAATAATCAAGTAAACACCGAATATATAGACCGATAGTCAATTAACAAGTCACATGTAGCACATAATACATCACGTAATCAATGATATATTATTTATAAAGAAGTCTCGGGTCATAAATAGGCTTTCTGGTATTTAAAATGATTTTTAAAACATTTTTCGGAATTAAAACGGGTCGTTGGATCAATTTCGGGTTAATAAACAGGGTTCGATTGGCCCATTCTGGCTCCGAAATAATTTTAGAATAATTATCGAGCCTTGGAAATAATTTAGAATAGTATTTTAAAGCTCGAAACTATTTTTCAGAATTTTTAAATCATTTTTAAATAACTAAATCTAATTATATAACTAATTAAAATCAATTAATAATTAATTAAATCAATTAATCAATTAATTTTCGAATTAATTGACCAATTAATCAATTATAAATTAACTGAAATTAATTAACTAATTAATTTATATTTATTTGTGAATTAAAAATAATTTTCAGAATTAAAATAATAATTTTTAGAATTTTCAGAAATTAAAAATGAATTTTTATAAATCAAATAAATAGGAAATATGATTTTTAAACATTTTATAAACAGGAATCCTAAATTTGCAAAGTCTGGAAACTTCAGGGACCTAACTGCATCGTTTTCAAAAGTTGGGGTACTAAACTGTAATTTTCCAGCTCTTCGCCGGAAAACAGTCGGATTCGCCGGAGAACACGTTCCCGGCGTCCTCACCCCACCAACACCTCCAGATCACATCTACACAACATCAGGAACACAACCATGCAATCAATTCATCCTAACAATCCCTGAGTTAGCTGGAATTTGGCCGTGAAGTTTTCCAGTTTCCGGCGAACATCGGAAAACTTCAAAACACAACTCCCTTCTCTACAGACCTCGTTGGTTCATGAAACTTATACGACTAGATTGCAAATTTCACAGAGAACACAACCCACTATAACACAACATCAATCTATCACAGAATAAGAAACCTCCAAATTTCAATTAAGAACATTCATACGGGTTATAAACCCTAATTTTAAAATTCGAAAATCAAACTCAAATTTGAACATGTTATTGAACTCCAAATCAGACGTATGACATATGAAAATCATCAGGAAAACAAGCTCTACAACATGCAATCATCAAATCATACAAACAATCATCCGAACAAAAATTCATATTTTTAATAAAATAAATTCGAAAATAAATAAATTTTTAGAAAAATAACCTTGATTTCTGCAGTGAAACAAAGCTCAGAATCTGATAGAACACTTCCAATCCTTCGTTTTGGTTACTCAAGCTTTGAAAACAGAGATCGGTAACGCCTTCGTTTTGCTGTTTGATTCTTAGAATAGTTTTAAGAAATTAGGGCTTTTCTCTGAAAATTATATAATTAAATATCTGTAAATGATTTTGATACGAAATAAAATACGGTAA
Source organism: Apium graveolens (assembly GCF_009905375.1). Taxonomy (NCBI): domain Eukaryota; kingdom Viridiplantae; phylum Streptophyta; class Magnoliopsida; order Apiales; family Apiaceae; genus Apium; species Apium graveolens. The sequence continues at coordinate 139,746,106 of NC_133656.1, read as the reverse complement.
AAGGATATTTATAATTACGGAAAATTTGTATCCCGTTGGATCATTCCGGATATAAAACGGTACGTTTATTTGTAAAAACTGATCCAAACGGTATCGGTTTTCGGGATAATTATCCAAATCAGTACAATTTGTACTGCGGTCTTGGTCTCAGCACCTAGTTACACGTATTACGAAGTGATAATTGGGATAGTTTAATAAAAACTCCCGTTTATCGAAAATACGGGTTTTATTGATTTACCGAAATGAATATTGTATCGAAAATGTTGCGCCGGGACCCGCACAGGACAAACCGTAAGCCAGATCGAAAAAGTCGTAACATGGAATATGCTTGGAATATTACAATTAAGTTAAGAAGGAGTTATCGAAAGAGTTTCGGGTTCCAAAAACGTAACAACGGTTGACGTCGGTTGGTTCCCGTTTTTATAAAATAGATTTTAATTACCCGGAAAAAGATTTTAGAAATTTCATATGATTCTTATAAATCCATAAACCAACATAAAAATAATTAGGAAGATATGACAATTATCTATATTTTATTTTGGACATATACAAATTAAAATACTCAATTAATATTATTTTTGAATATTCAAGTACAGATAACACTTAACAATTAGCTCACAGAATAGATACTGAACACACATAATAATTATGTAATAGCAAAAATAATTACATGATATATCCCGGATATTACATCCTTCCCCCCTTAAAAGGATTCTGTCCTCAGAATCTCTAAGAAAACAAATGAGGGTATTTTTCTCTCATATCACTTTCTAACTCCCAGGTTGACTCTTCAACCTTTGGGTTTCTCCACAATACTCTTACTAACTTTATCACTTTATTTCTCAATACTTTCTCTCTTTCCTCTAGAATCTCTATCGGACTCTCTACATATGATAAATCTGCTTGAAGTTCTATTGGCTCATATTCTATTATATGTCTGGAGTCTGGATTATATATCTTAAGCATTGATATGTGAAAAACATTGTGAATGTGCTCTATGTGCGGAGGTAACGCCAACTCGTAAGCTACTTTGCCAATACGCTTTAGGATTTCAAAAGGTCCGACATATCTTGGGTTTAGCTTCCCTTTCTTCCTAAACCTCATTAATCCTTTCCACGGTGATACTTTCAATAATACCAAGCTTCCTTCTTCAAATTCCATGTCTTTTCTTGACTGGTCTGCATATTTCCTTTGACGATCTTGTGCGGCTATTAATCTTTTCTGGATAATTTCAACAACTTCCTTTGTCTGTTGCACCAATTCAGGTCCGAGTATTTTGCGTTCTCTTACTTCATCCCAATATACTGGAGATCTACATTTGCGTCCATAAAGGGCTTCATAAGGTGGCATCCCAATGCTGGCGTGATAACTGTTGTTATAAGCAAACTCTACTAGGGGTAAATGCTCGTCCCAACTTCCTTTGAAATCAATAGCACAAACACGTAGCATGTCCTCGATTGTCTGGATCGTTCTTTCACTTTGGCCATCCATTTGGGGGTGATAGGCCGTACTCATATTTAATCTTCTTCCCAAACATTCTTGAAAACTCTTCCAAAATCTTGAATTAAATCTTGGATCTCGATCAGATACAATAGACACTGGAACTCCATGACGAACTACGATCTCTTTCAAGTACATATGAACTAAGTTGTCGAGCGAAAATCTTTCATTTATAGGCAGAAAATGAGCTGACTTGGTAAGTCTATCTACTATAACCCAAATGGCATCATGATTATCCCTTGTCCTTGGTAATCCAACTATGAAATCCATGGCAATATATTCCCACTTCCACTCTGGAATCTCCAATGGCTGTAGCAATCCGCTTGGTCTCTGATGCTCCGCTTTAACTTTCTGACAGGTATAGCATTTGCTAACCCATTCCGCAATTTCCCTCTTCATATTTGGCCACCAATAATTCTTCTTTAAATCTCTATACATTTTGGTATTCCCTGGATGGATGGAATATCTTGAACTATGTGCCTCTTGTAAAATTTCATTTTTCAGCTCCGTTACTGGTGGAATCCAAATTCTTGAAGAAAACCTAAGAATACCTTGATCATCTTGTTGCGTGCATAATTCCTCACCTACCAAACTATTTATATCTTGATCCATTACCTCTTTCTGGCATTTCTTTATTTTCTCCAATAACTCCGGTTGGAAAATCATACTGTATACTTTTACTTCCTCAGGCTTGCAAATTCTAATCTCCAATTCCAATTTTTGAAATTCTTTATATATCTCTTCAGGTACGGATAATACATTTAACTTTTCCTTCCGACTTAACGCATCTGCTACAACGTTTGCCTTACCGGGATGATAATTAATCGAGCAATCATAATCTTTGATTAATTCTAACCATCTCCTTTATCTCATATTAAGTTCCTTCTGGGTAAATATATATTTCAAACTTTTATGATCCGTGAAAATTTCACATTTTTCTCCATACAAATAATGTCTCCAAATCTTCAAAGCGAAAACTATAGCTGCTAACCCAAATCATGAGTAGGGTACTTCTGTTCGTGTGGTTTCAATTGCTTTGACGCATACGCAATCACCTTGTCGTGCTGCATAAGAACACATCCTAATCCTTTGTAGGAAGCATCGCTATAAATTACGAAATTCCCTTGATCGTCTAGAAGTGACAAAACAGGTGTTGTGATTAATCTCCGCTTCAATTCCTGAAAACTTTCTTCGCACTTGTCATTCCATATAAACTTTTCATTCTTTCGTGTAAGCTTTGTCAATGGTGTTGCAATTATTGAGAAATTCTGAACGAATCGTCGATAATATCCTGCCAATCCCAAGAAACTTCTTACCTCAGTGGGTGTTCTCGGTCTTTCCCAATTCGTAATTGCCTCGATCTTTGCCGGGTCCACTTTGATCCCTTCGTTACTGACTATGTGTCCTAAGAACTGAACTTCCTGTAGCCAAAACTCACACTTCGACAATTTAGCATATAACTTCTTTTTCCTTAAAATCTCCAAAGCTGTCCTTAAATGTTCCGCATGATCCTCCTCCGTCTTTGAATAGATCAAAATATCGTCTATAAATACTATAACAAACTTGTCCAAATATTCCTTGAAAATTCTGTTCATCAGGTCCATAAATGCTGCTGGGGCGTTGGTCAATCCAAAAGACATCACTAAAAATTCGTAATGCCCATACCTTGTTCTGAAAGTTGTCTTTGGTATATCTTCTGGTTTGATCTTTAGTTGATGATATCCCGATCTTAAATCGATTTTGGAGAAATACTTGGCTCCCTTCAATTGGTCAAACAAATCATCAATTCTGGGTAACGGATACTTATTCTTGATCGTCAACTTGTTGAGCTCCCTATAGTCGATGCACAGTCTCATGCTTCCATCCTACTTCTTGACAAATAATACCGGTGCACCCCACAGGGATACGCTGGGTCTAATTACTCTTTTCTCTAACAGCTCTTGCAATTTCTTTGCTGACTCTTTCATCTCAACGGGCGCCATTCTATACGGGGCCTTGGATACTGGTTCGGTTCCAGGTGCTAAGTCAATTGCAAATTCAATTTCTCTATCTGGAGGAAGTCCTGGTAACTCGTCGGGAAATACGTCTGGAAATTCATTTACAACTGGAATATCTTCAAGTTTTGCTGGCTCCTGACTTCTGTCGATCACATATGCTATGAAATGCTCACATCCTTGTCGTAGTAACTTCTTGGCTTGAATCATCGTTAAGAACTTCTTTACCTGCTTCTGTCCCTTGAACGTTACTATTTTTTCGTCTGGCATTTTCACCATTACTTTCTTATTTCGACAATCTATCTGAGCATCATGCTTAGATAACCAATCCATTCCTAATATAACGTCAAATTCTCCTAACTTAAACGGTATCAAATCTACACAAAACTTACTACCAGAAATCTCAATCTCACAATTCCCACAAACTTGGTTAACAGTTACACGTTCTTAATTTGCTAATTCCACAGTCATTATTTCATTTAAATACCCAACTGGACAATTTAACTTACTAACAAAATCTTGTGAAACAAACGATCGAGTTGCTCCCGAATCTATTAACACTTTGGCATATAAAGAGTTCACATTAAGCGTACCTGCCACGACATCCGTATCCTGGATCGCATCCTTCACCGACATGTCAAAAACTCTAGCCCTCGGAGTCTCATTCACTGTTGGGGTAGATCCCATAATCCTTAATGCATTACTGACTGGGGCTGGTGTCTTGCAATCCCTGGCCATATGTCCTGGCTTCCCACATTTAAAGCATGTAAATCCAATGGCTGGAACCTTCACTGCTGGATTCCGGATATGCTGATCCTTATTTGCTGGCTCTCTTGCTGGCTGATTTCGGCACTCCCTCGAGTAGTGCCCTTTCTGGTTGCATTTAAAACATACCACATTCAACTTGTTACAAACTCCTTCATGCTTCTTTCCACATACTTGACAATCTGGAAAAGTTAATCTCAACTGATTCGGCTGATTCACATTAGCTGAACGATTGCCCTGGCCTCCGTCTCCTACATTTTGTCTCCTGAAATTAAAATTTCTCCCTGGCTGAAACTTGCCCTTCTTAAAATTTGGAAACTTCCCTGTTTGTGACTGACCCTCACTTCCCTCAACTTTCCTTTTCTTGCTTTCCTTTTCTTTCTGGAACATCTCACTCTCTGTCTCTGCGATCATAGCTTTCTGTACAACCCCGACATAGGTATCCAATTCAAAAATAGCTACCTTCCCTCTGATCCATGGCTTCAAGCCTTGCTGGAATCTCTTAGCTTTCTTTCTATCAGTATCAACATACGACGGCACATACCTTGACAATTCCTCAAACTTCCCCTCATAATCTGTTACCGACATGTTCCCTTGCTTTATTTCTAAAAACTTCAGCTCCATTTGATCCTGAACAAACTGAGGAAAATACTTTTCTAAAAACAATTCCTTAAACCTTTCCCAAGTAATAACATCTGTGCTTTCCACTGTTTTCACCATTTCCCACCAATAGGTGGCCTCATTCTTCAGATAGTAACTTGCAAATTCAACCTTCTGCTCCTCTTTCACTTTTACCAAGGCAAAAGCCTTCTCTATTTCCTTTAACCACACATTTGCTTCAATTGGCTCTAAGGAACCCTTGAATTCTGGTGGGTTTACTGCCTGAAAAGTTTTGAAAGTTACCTGGGGATTGGTCTGTCTCTGCTGTTATTGTGCCAGGTGAACTGTTTGTTGGGCCAAGATTTGAAGAATCTGGGCTATTGCTGGGTCCATGGGTCCTGGGTTCACATTCTGGTTTATATCATTTTGGTTGTTATTGTTGTTGTTGTTGGTTTCTTCATTCTGGGTGTTGGTGCGGGTATTTCTTCTGGGAGGCATTTTCTATAAAGAATCAATCAATTTATTTAGCTTTTGAATCAAATCTTTGTATAAAAGAAAAGTTTTGTGAAATAGAAATATCTCTTTTTGAAAACAGTTGTAACTAAGTAAATTGCATGCTTCTTTACAGAATATAAACAGTTATGGAAAACAGAGTACATGGTATCACAGGATATACTGGTGCAATAAATAAGGTAAAGTAAAATAGGTGTAATAAAATAAATGACAGTGTTGGAAAGGAAAAGGTACTGATATATAGATCAAAAGTTTTAGGTAGTACAAGCGTAAAGACGCTTCGAAAGTAAAAACAAAAGGGTACAACAACCTACTCACTAGTCAGCATCGCTAGTCTATAAATATAACTCAAAAGTCTTCTGATACACACTACACACTACTGTCCATACTACATAACCATAACAACACTGCTCAGCATCTCCATCTCAGAATCTCTAACTCATGGAAAATCTGGACCTCCTATCTCCTCAAGCTCCTCTAGGATCCACTTAGCCCACTCCACTAGGAAATCAGGGGTAATGTCCTCATATGTAGCCTCAGCAATCCTCACAGCAGCTGTTCTGCGAAAGGCCTGAAGCCTTTCCCTAAGTCGCCTCTCACCACTCCCCATCTCTCTAGTACGCATGATATGCAATAATTCCTGGATCTGACCCTGTAGGAATCGCTGCTCCATAAGGCAAGCCTCAAACTGATGATATAGAACAGGATAGGAAGAGAACTGGAAAGGTACTCCTGTGACTGAATGACTAGTAAAGCCTGAATCAGCATGTGGGGGTCCTCTAACAGGTGGCCTCATGCCTGGAGGTGGAATAGCCTGCAATGGTACGGGCTGCAACACCGGTGGAGGTAGAATAGCCAATGCTGGTGGAATCACAGGACGTGGATCCGATGCTTGTGCTCCAACTGAAGGCTCTGAGTGATCAGCTGATACGGGAATAAAAGAGTCGGCCATCTCTGCTATCTGAAATCATATCATAATATAAGAATCTCGAATCACGACGCAAACTATACTAATACCGGTTATACCATAACACTCAACCTCTCGACATTCTATCATCATATACCTTACTTCTAATCCTATCCCTCTACCCATTCCCATCAACCTAGGCATGTGTCAGTGACTTATAACCTGTGGCTCTGATACCAAACCTGTGGCGCCCTCCAAACCCGGGTCAGAAGTTTGGGGTCCACACACACACCTTAATTATAACCTGCTTATAACAATAATAAAGATAATAATAATATATGCAATGACCCTACTTACCAATCACCACGGACCGCAACAGGTTAAAGTATGCACACAAGCCAAACACACTATTATATTACAAACCGTTCTAATCCCCAACTATTTCAAATTCAAACTGAGTATTAAACATTATTACAAACTTTTACAAACTTAAATTATTCCAAAAGAAGCCTACTAGCTCAGCTTTCTCAACCTGAACCCCTAGCTCTCGCGCTGGACTGGGGATCCTCTTTACTAACTGGTTCCTTTTTAACTGGAAAGAATATAAACAACATCGCACAAATGAGCTAACTAGCTCAGCAAGTCACAATGATAAAATTGAGAATAATGATCATCAGGTGAATATGGTTATGATATCAAGTGAACAATGGATTATAATTTAGAATTGGATATTATACTTTTAATTCAAAAACCAAGGTTAGGCTGCTGATCAGTCACGCACTAACCCCGAGCAAGGCACACAACATTGCTCTAACTACTGGATCCAAGGCACACATTGGCCTAACTTGACCATTATATGGTCTGACCACGAATCTGGTCCACAATTTTATAAGAACAATCCAATTCTAACATAATAACAGAATATGCAATAATAAACAATAACCGAAATCATTAACAACAATAAATGTTTAACAATGAAAGGGTTTTAATCCTTGTAAGGATCAATAAGGCAATTTAAAAACTTGGATGCTGGGTAATGAAAGAATTGGATAACAAAGGAATCAACGTTTCAAGGTTTCAAGGATTCGGTCTTTCAAAGTATAAGATACCATGGGTTGAGTATATAATAGTTCATTTCAGTGTTTGGTATTTAGTTTGTATGTATTTGTAGAGTAGTATCGTAGATTTGTAGTTCTTGTTTGGGTATACAATAATCAATGGATTAGAAAAAATATGATTCATGGCTCAAGGACAATAACTGAAATCAGGATTTAGGTTTCTGTGCTTCAAAGCACTTGCAATATCACGGGATTATCAAGTACTACAATATCACGAGAAAGTTCAGAACACTTGCCTGATATTAGCTTACTACACTACACTCACTTCCAATCACAACCGTTTTACTCCTCAACTACCTGTTTCCCTTTCCTACGTCTTTCCTCTTCTGCTCACATATCATAAGCATCTATCAATAATTTACTCATGGAATTCTATTCAACACATACTTCTATCTAACCTTCGTTTTACCCAAATTCGATTAACGGATTGAAAGTTATGCAATAATCAAGTAAACACCGAATATATAGACCGATAGTCAATTAACAAGTCACATGTAGCACATAATACATCACGTAATCAATGATATATTATTTTTAAAGAAGTCTCGGGTCATAAATAGGCTTTCTGGTATTTAAAATGATTTTTAAAACATTTTTCGGAATTAAAACGGGTCGTTGGATCAATTTCGGGTTAATAAACAGGGTTCGGTTGGCCCATTCTGGCTCCGAAATAATTTTAGAATAATTATCGAGCCTTGGAAATAATTTAGAATAATATTTTAAAGCTCGAAACTATTTTTCAGAATTTTTAAATCATTTTTAAATAACTAAATCTAATTAAATAACTAATTAAAATCAATTAATAATTAATTAAATCAATTAATCAATTAATTTTCGAATTAATTGACCAATTAATCAATTATAAATTAACTGAAATTAATTAACTAATTAGTTTAGATTTATTTGTGAATTAAAAATAATTTTCAGAATTAAAATAATAATTTTTAGAATTTTCAGAAATTAAAAATGAATTTTTATAAATAAAATAAATAGGAAATATGATTTTTAAATATTTTATAAAGAGGAATCCTAAATTTGCAAAGTCTGGAAACTTCAGGGACCTAACTGCATCGTTTTCAAAAGTTAGGGTACTAAACTGTAATTTTCCAGCTCTTCGCCGGAAAACAGTCGGGTTCGCCGGAGAACACGTTCCCGGCGTCCTCACCCCACCAACACCTCCAGATCACATCTACACAACATCAGGAACACAACCATGCAATCAATTCATCCTAACAATCCCTGAGTTGGCCGGAATTTGGCCGTGAAGTTTTCCAGTTTCCGGCGAACATCAGAAAACTTCAAAACACAACTCCCTTCTCTACAGACCTCGTTGGTTCATGAAACTTATACGACTAGATTTCAAATTTCACAGAGAACACAACCCACTATAACACAACATCAATCTATCACAGAATAAGAAACCCCCAAATTTCAATTAAGAACATTCATATGGGTTATAAACCCTAATTTTGAAATTCGAAAATCAAACTCAAATTTGAACATGTTATTGAACTCCAAATCAGACGTATGACATATGAAAATCATCAGGAAAACAAGCTCTACAACATGCAATCATCAAATCATACAAACAATCATCCGAACAAAAATTCATATTTTTAATAAAATAAATTCAAAAATAAATAAATTTTTAGAAAAATAACCTTGATTTCTGCAGTGAAACAAAGCTCAGAATCTGATAGAACACTTCAAATCCTTCATTTTGGTTACTCAAGATTTGAATACAGAGATCGGTAACGCCTTCGTTTTGCTGTTTGATTCTTAGAATAGTTTTAAGAAATTAGGGCTTTTCTCTGAAAATTATATAATTAACTATCTGCAAATGATTTTGATACGAAATAAAATACGGTAAAAGGCTATTTATAATTACGGAAAATTTGTATCCCGTTGGATCATTCCGGATATAAAACGGTACGTTTATTTGTAAAAACTGATCCAAACGGTATCGGTTTTCGGGATAATTATCCAAATCAGTACAATTTGTACTGCGGTCTTGGTCTCAGCGCCTGGTTACACGTATTACGAAGTGATAATTGGGATAGTTTAATAAAAAGCTCCCGTTTATCGAAAATAGGGGTTTTATTGATTTACAGAAACGAATATTGTATCGAAAATGTTACGCCGGGACACGCGCAGGACAAACCGTAAGCCGGATCGAAAAAGTCGAAACATGGAATATGCTTGGAATATTACAATTAGGTTAGGAAGGAGTTCTCGAAAGAGTTTTGGGTTCCAAAAACGTAACAACGGTTGACGTCGGTTGGTTCCCGTTTTTATAAAATAGATTTTAATTACCCGGAAAAAGATTTTAGAAATTTCATATGATTCTTATAAATCCATAAACCAACAGAAAAATAATTAAGAAGATATGACAATTATCTATATTTTATTTTGGACATATAAAATTAAAATACTCAATTAATATTATTTTTGAATATTCAATTAATATTATTTTTGAATACTCAATTAATATTATTTTTGAATATTCCAAAATAAAATATAGATAATTGTCATATCTTCCTAATTATTTTTCTGTTGGTTTATGGATTTATAAGAATCATATGAAATTTCTAAAATCTTTTTTCGGGTAATTAAAATCTATTTTATAAAAACGGGAACCAACCGACGTCAACCGTTGTTACGTTTTTGGAACCCGAAACTCTTTCGAGAACTCCTTCCTAACCTAATTGTAATATTCCAAGCATATTCCATGTTTCGACTTTTTCGATCCGGCTTACGGTTTGTCCTGCGCGGGTCCCGGCGTAACATTTTCGATACAATATTCGTTTCTGTAAATCAATAAAACCCCTATTTTCGATAAACGGGAGCTTTTTATTAAACTATCCCAATTATCACTTCGTAATACGTGTAACCAGGCGCTGAGACCAAGACCGCAGTACAAATTGTACTGATTTGGATAATTATCCCGAAAACCGATACCGTTTGGATCAGTTTTTACAAATAAACGTACCGTTTTATATCCGGAATGATCCAACGGGATACAAATTTTCCGTAATTATAAATAGCCTTTTACCGTATTTTATTTCGTATCAAAATCATTTGCAGATAGTTAATTATATAATTTTCAGAGAAAAGCCCTAATTTCTTAAAACTATTCTAAGAATCAAACAGCAAAACGAAGGCGTTACCGATCTCTGTATTCAAAGCTTGAGTAACCAAAACGAAGGATTTGAAGTGTTCTATCAGATTCTGAGCTTTGTTTCACTGCAGAAATCAAGGTTATTTTTCTAAAAATTTATTTATTTTCGAATTTATTTTATTAAAAATATGAATTTTTGTTCGGATGATTGTTTGTATGATTTGATGATTGCATGTTGTAGAGCTTGTTTTCCTGATGATTTTCATATGTCATACGTCTGATTTGGAGTTCAATAACATGTTCAAATTTGAATTTAATTTTTGAATTTCAAAATTAGGGTTTATAACTCGTATGAATGTTCTTAATTGAAATTTGGGGGTTTCTTATTCTGTGATAGATTGATGTTGTGTTATAGTGGGTTGTGTTCTCTGTGAAATTTGCAATCTAGTCATATAAGTTTCATGAACCAACGAGGTCTGTAGAGAAGGGAGTTGTGTTTTGAAGTTTTCCGATGTTCGCCGGAAACTGGAAAACTTCACGGCCAAATTCCGGCCAACTCAGGGATGATTAGGATGAATTGATTGCATGGTTGTGTTCCTGATGTTGTGTAGATGTGATCTGGAGGTGTTGGTGGGGTGAGGACGCCGGGAACGTGTTCTTTGGCGAACCCGACTGTTTTCCGGCGAAGAGCTGGAAACTTACAATTTAGTACCCCAACTTTTGAAAACGATGCAGTTAGGTCCCTGAAGTTTCCAGACTTTGCAAATTTAGGATTCCTGTTTATAAAATGTTTAAAAATCATATTTCCTATTTATTTTATTTATAAAAATTCATTTTTAATTTCTGAAAATTCTAAAAATTATTATTTTAATTCTGAAAATTATTTTTAATTCACAAATAAATCTAAATTAATTAGTTAATTAATTTCAGTTAATTTATAATTGATTAATTGGTCAATTAATTCAAAAATTAATTGATTAATTGATTTAATTAATTATTAATTGATTTTAATTAGTTATTTAATTAGATTTAGTTATTTAAAAATGATTTAAAAATTCTGAAAAATAGTTTCGAGCTTTAAAATATTATTCTAAATTATTTCCAAGGCTCGATAATTATTCTAAAATTATTTCGGAGCCAGAATGGGCCAACCGAACCCTGTTTATTAACCCGAAATTGATCCAACGACCCGTTTTAATTCCGAAAAATGTTTTAAAAATCATTTTAAATACCAGAAAGCATATTTATGACCCGAGACTTCTTTATAAATAAAATATCATTGATTACGTGATGTATTATGTGCTACATGTGACTTGTTAATTGACTATCGGTCTATATATTCGGTGTTTACTTGATTATTGCATAACTTTCAATCCGTTAATCGGATTTGGGTAAAATGAAGGGTAGATAGAAGTATGTGTTGAATAGAATTCCATGAGTAAATTATTGATAGATGCATATGATATGTGAGCAGAAGAGGCAAGACGTAGGAAAGGGAAACAGGTAGTTGAGGAGTAAAACGGTTGTGATTGGAAGCGAGTGCAGTGTAGTAAGCTAATACCAGGCAAGTGTTCTGAACTTTCTCGTGATATTGTAGTACTTGATAATCCCGTGATATTGCAAGTGCTTTGAAGCACAGAAACCTAAATCCTGATTTCAGTTATTGTCCTTGAGCCATGAATCATATTCTTTCTAATTCATTGATTATTGTATATCCAAACAAGAACCACAAATCTACGATACTACTCTACAAATACGTACAAACTAAATACCAAACACTGAAATGAACTATTATATACTCAACCCATGGTATCTTATACTTTGAAAGACCGAATCCTTGAAACCTTGAAACGTTGATTCCTTTGTTATCCAATTCTTTCATTACCCAGCATCCAAGTTTTTAAATTGCCTTATTGATCCTTACAAGGATTGAAACCCTTTCATTGTTAAACATTTATTGTTGTTAATAATTTCGATTATTGTTTATTATTGCATATTCTGTTATTATGTTAGAATTGGATTGTTTTTATAAAATTGTGGACCAGATTCGTGGTCAGACCATATAATGGTCAAGTTAGGCCAATGTGTGCCTTGGATCCAGTAGTTAGAGCAATGCTGTGTGCCTTGCTCGGGGTTAGTACGTGACTGATCAGCAGCCTAATCTTAGTTTTTGAATTAAAAGTATAATATCCAATTCTAAATCATAATCCATTGTTCACTTGATATCATAACCATATTCACCTGATGATCATTATTCTCAGTTTTGTCATTGTGACTTGCTGAGCTAGTTAGCTCATTTGTGCGTTGTTGTTTATATTCTTTCCAGTTAAAAAGGAACCAGTTGGTAAAGAGGATCCCCAGTCTAGCGCGAGAGATAGGGGTTCAGGTTGAGAAAGCTGAGCTAGTAGGCTTCTTTTGGAATAATTTAAGTTTGTAAAAGTTTGTAATAATGTTTAATACTCAGTTTGAATTTGAAATAGTTGGGGATTAGAACGGTTTGTAATATAATAGTGTATTTGGCTTGTGTGCATACTTTAACCTGTTGCGGTCCGTGGTGATTGGTAAGTAGGGTCATTGCATATATTATTATTATCTTTATTATTGTTATAAGAAGGTTATAATTAAGGTGTGTGTGTATATAACGACTCGTGTGTTTTTGAATTATTTAGATATGTGATTATTACGGAAATTATTAAATAAAATATATGTATTGGTTTTGACCGCTCTATGTTGGTTGACTATTATATAGGCATAATTTATAATATACCGGGTTGTTCATGTGATTAATTATGGAGCCGTATTAGATGGTTTTCATTTTCAAAAGTGCATTTGGTGCAAATTTATTTGCATAAATATTGGGAATATTTCAAAAATTATTTTTATGATTTTATAACTACAATAATTATTTTTAGGATTTTATAAAATTAAGAAATCAATATTTTATTAATTATTTATCTTTAAATGATTTTCTGAATGCTCTTATTTGTAAAATCCATATTTAATTCTAAAATTCTTCAAAAATTATGAAACTCATATTTATTTAAGTTTGGAATATTCCGAGAATTTTAAAATTATTTTGGAAATTTTCGGATTTAATTTCACGCGCTCGTTGTTTCGCTTCATTGATAAAAGCGGATATAAAGTGTATTTTAAAAATCATTTTAAAATTTCAAAATTCATGTTTTTATTAACTTCGGGATAATTGTAATATTTTAAGATTATTTTCGTGATTTTCTGAATCTGTTTTAAGTACACCTCGGTTCATTAAATGAGAAATACGAGTATAAATTGCATGTCAGAAATTATTTTAAAATTACGAAATTTATGTTTTTATAACCTCCGGGATATTTATGATATTTTAAAAATATTTTTGTAATTTTTGGGGGCTGTTTTATTCGCACTTCGTTTCGTTAATTTCGAATTTCGAGGCAAAAAGAGACCTTTAAATTTTCGTAATTATTCAATAATACGCGTTTGAATAACAGGAATTGTACTAACAATTGTACTATCAGGTGTACTGTACTGCTTGGTATAGCTGAGAATTAAATTAAAAAAAAAACAACAAACATCAATCCCCTCTTCTCTATCTCAGTTTACTCGGCTACTCCCATTTCCTGTTCTATTCCCTGCTCCCTTCTTTTCCCGTCCGTGTCGCCGCTGTGCTCCGATATTTTACCGCCGCCCTGTTCTGTTATTGTCGCCTGATAGTCTCCGCTGCCTGCGGCTCTCGGTCGACTCCGGTTATAGTCGGGAACCTGAAAGTGGACGATGGACTAAAGATAACATAGTGGTCAGTCGATGAGTCAGTAGAATTTCAACAGAAAGACCTGAGTGTCAAAGTCGAATCCACTGGGATCTAGTGGTTGGACGTTAGAGCCTGATCAGCAGAGTCGGCTCAGAGTTGATCAATAATAGTTGTAAAGCCTTATAAGGCAAGTACTTCTGAACTTTTCTGCAAGATATATTACCAATGTTTTTAAACTATTTTATAACATGTCGCTATTATCCATATTAACTCCTGTTTTACATTGCAAGAGTTTTAAACCATTGAACCTTGAACCCTGATTTTCTTGATCTTGAGCCATAAGTCTTATTCTTTATAACCCATCCTTTGTTGATCATCAGACACCAAACCCTACAAATATAATACTACTCTTCAAAAGTATAACTACCAAACACCCAAACACTGGAAGAGAATGATTTGAAATACTAAAACTTTTATATTCCAATCATTCTTTATAACATCAAAGAACCATATCCCGAAAAATCATTACTGGTCAAATACCTAATCATTTTACAAACTAGAAAACCGTTTCTTATACATAACCTGATATACCCTCGTGATATCCATGAGTTTTCTTATGTTTTTATGCAAATATTTAAACATTATTGATTATGATCTTGTTTTATTGAATCACCTTATTATCATATTGAACTGCTTTAGAATTGGATAGTTTTTTTTATATATATGGACCAGATTCGTGGTCAGACCATACCAATGGTCAAGTTAGGCCAATGTGTGCCTTGGATCCAGTAATTAGAGCAGTGCTGTGTGCTTGCTCGGGGTTAGTGCGTGACTGATCAGCAGCCTAACCTTGGTCTTTAAAACTTAAAATGAATATCCAATTCTAATGATTAGTTAAAAAGAAACTTGATTCCTTTGAATCATCTCCTTTGATCATTGTTTAACTTCAGTTATCGTTATCGTGACTTGCTGAGCTAGTTAGCTCACCCTTGCGATTCTTTTATATATGTTACAGTTGAAAAGAATATGGATGATAGTGAAGTTCCTCAGTCCAAAGTGCGGGCTAAGGTTCCAGTCGAGTTGGATCGAGCTAGCAGAAGTTTCATACGGTAAAGAGATAGTTAGATTGTAAGAATGATTTTATTTCAATTATAAGATATATTAGTTGGGATTTGGTACGATGTAATAAATTAAGGTTGTGGCTTATTTTCATACTTTAACTTGTTGCGATCCGTGGTTTTGTGAAGCAGGGTCATTATAAATAATAATTCTTATAAGGTTGGTATATTATGTTTGTGTTGTGGACCCCAAACTTCTGACCCGGGTTCGGAGGGCGCCACAGGTTGTTTGGAGGGCGCCACAGGTTGGTATCAGAGCTACAGGTTATAAGTCACTGAAACAAGCCTAGATTGTCGGGATTGGGTAGAGGGTTAGGATTAGGAATAGGAAATAGAAAGATAAGACGTTGTGAGGTTGAGTGCGATGGTATAGTAGGTTTCCGGCACAATTCGTATTGCGATTCGGGATTCTCAGCTTGCGACGTGATTTCCAGACAACGGCAATGGCGGATCTTGATTTCCCGGTATCATTTGATCGTTTGGAGCTTTCCGTTTGAGGATCGTCATCTTCTTTCAGATTGGATTTGTACCTTGTTCCTCCACCAGTATTAATGGTACTACCTTCTGTTATAACGATTGCACGTCTTCAAGCTATTTTACGCTACTTTTCCACCTTTTGATATGAGACTACCTATTCAAGAACCTCCATCTGTTTATTCTTGTTTCACTAGACATTCGGCTGTGAGCATATCTCTTTAGTTTACCCTACATCATGTTCTATACCCCCAGTTTAGAACTTGTCCTATGAAGCGATTGTACCTACGAGGAGGGATTCGAGAGTTACAGTACATGGTGAGCGTTTGAGATATAAATAAAGGTGAGAAGAAGTTTAGAGAAAAGATTTAAGTATTTCAGAGGATAGCTGTTATCGGGTTAAAAGAAGTCATTAGTGACTAAGCCACCCGTGAATAATTATGGGATGAACCAAATGAATTTTGAAAGAATAAAAGAGAAAAAGTAAAAACCTGGGATTTTTGTGAAATTAAATGATGGTGTTATGATAAATGCGATATGTAAATTAGTGATGTGATGTGATACGGGTAAACTTTGTTCTATGAAATAGACTTATGGACTATTGGATAGTCTGTTCTATTTAACTACTGCAACGATAATTTCGGGAGTATCATCAGTATGGGAGCCTTGATGTGAAACTACGAATACGATAATGTGCGACAACAATTAAAGTTTCGTCGATTAATGAAGGTAAGTGGACACGATGAAGGAGAAATGGTAGATTGAAGTCAATGGATCTTTATACGATCGTTCCATGAGTTTGGTACCTTGTTATAAGTCGGAAGGATAACAACTAACTCATATAGTAAAGACAACCAGGTTTGTGATTTTCCAAACTTTTTAAAACAAGTTTTCGAAAAAGATTTTTCTTTACAAATTTCTAAAAGCCTTTTCAAATAAAATGATTTTTAAATATTGGTTGTCAAATTACTACTTGAGTTGAAAATCCTGGATTACTTAGAAGAATGCTGTTTTAGACTTAGTATTGCTAATTCCGAGAACGAAGTAACCTATGATTATGAAGAAGTTGATTATTCCTAACGGTAAGTGCAAGTATTATTTGATAAAATTTACAATATAATCAGTGTACGGAGTAACTATACATTCAATTACTAGGACTATCAGAGTTCGAAGAATTCATTGATTTAATAGAAGCCAGAGCGTGATCGCAGAAGATTGGAAAGATTTCCAGACCTCTCTAAAAATAGAATATTATTAACAAAAGGATCGTTATGTCAAATGGTACGAGGTTATTCTAAATTAAAAGAGGAATCTCGAAGTTACTTAGTAGGAACGCCATTATGATCGAATTGTTAAAGTATTATTCGTGTGGATGCGATATTAAAGACGCAAGACGTGACAAGTAGGAATCTACCATAATGCTTAATTTGCGAAGGCATTTCAGCATACTCTCTAAAGTTGTTATATGACACAATTGGGATATGATTGAACAAGCTCGGGAGATGAATACAAGTGAAATATGGATTGTGACCAATGGTATCGTTCTAGTTTTAATATTACAGCATATATTCCTTCTCAATTTCTAAAAATGTACGAACTTCTTTTCTTAAATAAACTCCTTGCTATGATATAGAAAAGGAGGATATTGCATTCCTTTAAAATTTAATTGTTTCCCCCAATTTTTGCTTTCTGATTGGGACAAACAGTGTTATGGTGAGACGCTTTGTCAGAATGATGAAGAGTCGGGTGGGATGCCACCTAATCATATGCTGTATGCCATATGGTACGAAAGACTGGCCATCTTAAGTACCAGTGTGGTTGTCTCATTCATATTCAAATCCTTACTTCTTCTTTCTTTTTAACTCTAATTTTTGTTGAATTTTGAATCCTTCTAGTCGTTTCGTTGTATTGTCGTTCTTTGTAAGAAGTTTTCAAACAGAAATTAATGTATCATGAATCAAGTGGACGAAGTTCCATCTACATTTTATGTATGGGAAGGAAATAGGGGCACCTGGCGAGGATTGCAAATCACTAGTCCCAGTGAAGAATCCACTAAGAATCAAGGGAATCTACTCCAATAAGGAATACGTTTTCGAGAACGAGAATATGCTATTTTCCTGTAAAATATGTTATTCAGAATACGGACGTGATGATATGGATGATCAAGATGAAAACCTTATGCGTTAAAGTATTAAAAGATGTGGGAGAAACTTAATTGTTTATCTTCAAAGTTTTGTTGATAAGATGAATTACCCTGTTGAATTGATAAGATTGCGATTAAAGGACTAGCAAGTCAAGAACGTGTAATTATTAAATAAGTGAGTACCAATGGTAAAATTGAGATTCCTGGCAATAAGTTGTGTAGAATTGATATCCTGGAAGGTAAGAGGATTTGATATTATTCTAAGGAATGGATTGACTGCTAAAGCGTGATGTCCAGACAGACCGTCGTGACGAAAAGATAATTCTGGTGATGCTAAACGAGAAGGTGAGGAGGTTCAGAAGAAAAAAAAAATAATAATAACGAATTTGTTAATAATAATTACGGTGATCAAAATATGAGCATTATGGTGATTATGGAATACAAGTCGGAAGCAAACAAAGTTTGAAGATTTTATAATAATTAAGGAGTTTCAAGATATGTTTTTGGATGAGTTATCAACATTCCTTCAGATATAGAAATTGAGTTCGTGACTGATTTAGCACTTGAAATGAAGCCAGTGTCCAAGGCCCCATACAGAATGGTGCCAGTTAAAGTGAAGGAGTTAGCAATGTAAATGCAAGAAATGCTAGAAGAAGAAGTGATTAGATCTAGTGTACCCCATAAGGTGCACCGGTATTAAATGTTTATAAGAAAGATGGAAGTATGTGATGATGCGTCAACCAGCGAAAGCTCAACAGGTTTACTATCAAGAGCAAGTATTTGTTATTTCGAACCAATGATTTGTTTGATCAAACGAAAGAAGCAAAGTACTTTTATAGGATTGATTTAAGGCTTGGTATTTCACCAATTGAAGATTAAATCTATGGACAAAATCTTTAAGGAATATCCGAGTAAGCTATAGTTGTGATACTTAAAGTTAACGGAGGACCAGGCAAAGCATTTAACGATAACTGGGAAGTTGGAGAAGAAAGAAGTTGTATGAAAAGTGTACAAGGTGAAAGTTTTGAGGGTAGAAAGCATAAATAGTTAATGAAGAGAAATTCAGCAGAAGTTAAAATTACTATGAATGGAAAGAGACCAGAAACACCAACAAAAGTAAGAAGTTTTATCATGGGTCGGTTACTATTGAAAACTTGTGCAGGATTTCGTGAAAGTTGCAATATCTTGGACGAAGCTAACCAGGAAGAGCACGAAGTTTTGTGAAATGGAGAAGGATGAAGGGAAGGTTTTGCGGAGTTAAATGAAAGAGTGGTTTCAGCACCTGTTTTACCAATTTAAAAGTATCAAGGAGGTTTGGTAGTTGATAGTGATGCTTCTCATTAGGGAATAGGATGTGTGTTAATGCAGCACCATAGAGTTATTGTATATGTATCTAGACAACCGAAACCTTATGAGCAGAAGTATCCTACCCATAATTTGGGAGTAACAGTAATAATATTCGTTTTGAAAGATTTGGGAAATATAATATGTATGGAGAAAGGTGTAAGATCTATACGGGCTATAAGAGGTTAAAGTATATATTCACGAGGAAAAGCAAAGATAGAGGAAAACAATAACGGACATGGAGACTATACCGGAAGATTTTTTTTTTTATGGAATTTTTGAAGTTGGAATTGGGAGTCAGAGTTTATAATCCAAACAAGAGCAAGGATGAATAGTACGACCTATCAGTCGAAGTTGTTAAGAGAAAGACAAGGAGATGTCAAAAGAAGATAATGGATCACGATGTTAGCAGTTAGTAAGAGGAAATTTATGTGCCCAGAAGAACGATCACGATATCTCCAGGTTTTCTTCCAGCACTTGGATGCTACAAGTAGGAGAATTAAGAAATGAGATCCCACAGGAAATTCACAATATAAAGGATTTAATTTATGGAAGAAATGTCAAAATATATAGAAACTTAAAGCAAAATAGTGATAACCAGATATAAGAAGGGAATTTCAAAATAGATTGGGAAGTGTTAGACATACCAAAGAATTAAAGCGAAGTATTGGAGGCCTAATGGATAAGGCAGACCAGGGAATGGTTTTATAAGAAGTGAATCATGAAAGGTACCAGTGATGTTCATGGAGAAAAAGAATGAAATTATAAGAGTATGTACTGATTATCGGGAGTTTAACAAAACCATGAATAAGAAGAAGTGAGACCCTATAAAAAATTGATTACCTATGAGATCTAATCTAAGAAGTGTGTTATGTATCAAGGATTAACTTAAGATCCGACCTGAGAACATAACAAAGATTATGACCAAAATGAGTTAAGAGCATCGCAAGCTCGGATGATATTATGTGAAATAACAAGTGTATCAGGTAATTATAAGGAATCAAGGAACGTGGTGTATAAGGAGTACTTGGATAAGCAAACTGTATTTATTGATAACATCCTCAGCTACTTAAGGAATAAGAAAGTCTGCGTGGGATGCCCAAGGATTTTTCTCCAAGGATCAGAAGGAAAGAAACTATGCGTTAAGTTTTCAAGAATAAAATTTTGACTAAGGTTAACAAAAGGATTCTGAATTAATCCAGTAACAACTACCTAAGCAAAATCGTATGATAACAGATGCCCTATACCGACAGGAGGGATTGGATATAACTAAGACCACCAAGGAGTTAATAAACGAATTGAACAGAGGGAAATCTGAAGTTCAAATATTTAAAAATAACAGTACATGAAAATATGAGATTACTTTTCAGCTTTAACTGATGGAAAAGAGTAAGAGATGTTTAAATATTTGGAAACCAAGTTGAAAACGAGCACCATCTAACATCCTTATGTGGAGAGTCAAAGTACGAAAGTGATTCAGGAACTATAAGATATATTGAAAGATTGAGTTTTTAAGAAAACACTGGAATAATTATTAATCATCGATGTCAGCTTTGGAATGCTACTTTACCAAGCTTCATGTGAACACGAGTTTAGGTCCCCATCTTATTGAGATGAAGTGAGAGAAAGAAAGTTGCTAAATTCAAAGTTAAGTCGACACACCAAGAGCGTAGTGCTATTGGTTGAAGCAGCTCAGAGTAGACAGAGAAAGAAGACAAAATTGTATTGAGAGAAAGTATGAGTATAGAAATAGGACCAGTAGTGTTAGTAAAAGTGTCATCTTGAAAAAGAAACTGGATAAATTTGAATAGAAGGGACAAGCTAAGTCCTAAAATTAGTGAACCATTCGAGGTATTGATAAATACATATAAAGTTGTTCATAAATTATATGACCGTCACACCAGTGTGTATACCTAATGCCTTTTACTTATCAATATTAAAGTGATAAGTATTGAGTTTGAATTAAGTGATTGATCAGGAGCTAATGGGGCTCTTGTCCAGGTTTGTTCTGCATATAGTGATCAATCCAAACTCGTGATTGTTAAAGGCGAGTCATTGGAAATGAGTGCATACCTATTGTGAGTACGTTCGAAAACCTCGAGTAGAAAAGTCTACTTAGAATCTAGAGTCGGATATGCTTGACAAATATCCTCACTTAATTAGTTAGACCAGATTCTGAGGACAGAATCCTTTTAAGGGGGGAAGGATATAACGACTCGTGTGTTTTTGAATTATTTAGATATGTGATTATTACGGAAATTATTAAATAAAATATGTGTATTAATTTTGACCGCTCTGTGTTGGTTGAATATTATATAGGCGTAATTTATAATATTCCGGGCTGTTCATGTGATTAATTATGGAGCCGTATTGGATGGTTTTCATTTTCAAAAGTGTATTTGGTGCAAATTTATTTGCATAAATATTGGGAATATTTCAAAAATTATTTTTATGATTTTATAACTACAATAATTATTTTTAGGATTTTATAAAATTAAGAAATCAATATTTTATTAATTATTTATCTTTAAATGATTTTCTGAATGCTCTTATTTGTAAAATCCATATTTAATTCTAAAATTCTTTAAAAATTATGAAACTCATATTTATTTAAGTTTGGAATATTCCGAGAATTTTAAAATTATTTTAGAAATTTTCGGATTTAATTTCACGCGCTCGTTGTTTCGCTTCATTGATAAAAGCGGATATAAAGTGTATTTTAAAAATTGTTTTAAAATTTCAAAATTCATGTTTTTATTAACTTCGGGATAATTGTAATATTTTAAGATTATTTTCGTGATTTTCTGAATCTGTTTTAAGTACACCTCGGTTCATTAAATGAGAAATACGAGTATAAATTGCATTTCAGAAATTATTTTAAAATTACGAAATTTATGTTTTTATAACCTCCGGGATATTTATGATATTTTAAAAATATTTTTGTAATTTTCAGGGGCTGTTTTATTCGCACCTCGTTTCGTTAATTTCGAATTTCGAGGCAAAAAGAGACCTTTAAATTTTCGTAATTATTCAATAATACGCCTTTGAATAACAGGAATTGTACTAACAATTGTACTATCAGGTGTACTGTACTGCTTGGTACAGCTGAGAATTAAAAAAAAAAAACAACAAACATCAATCCCCTCTTCTCTATCTCAGTTTACTCGGCTACTCCCATTTCCTGTTCTATTCCCTGCTCCCTTCTTTTCCCGTCCGTGTCGTTGCTGTGCTCCGGTATTTTATCGCCGCCCTGTTCTGTTGTTGTCGCCTGATAGTCTCCGCTGCCTGCGGCTCTCGGTCGACTCCGGTGACTGCTCCGTTTTGTCTTTACTCGATTAGTGTATATATATACGTATGTATATGTGTATACGCGATTGAGTTGTGTGTAATTGCTGTAGTCCCTGTTCCTTTCTTTCCACCACGTATATCCTCTGCTGTTGGTTGCCGCCGGCTTTTCCGGCACGGCGACCCCTGTGCGGTCGTTCCTGGTTATGCGTGTTCGTTCCATTGATTCCTGTGCTTTGGTTCAATTGCTATGTGGAAATTATTTTTTATTTAATTTAATTATTTTCTACAGAATTAATTGACTTTAATTCATGAAATAAAAATGATTTCTGTGCGGGGAATTATAAAAGCTAATCAGTGGAAGTTATTTGGAAACCCGACACGTATCGGGCACCGATAAATTTTACCGCCGTCGACGGTGAACTTCGGTGAGTCGACGGTGGACGGTGATGACACGATTCTGAGTCCTAATATTTTTATTAAATAAAAGTCGTGTTGTGTTTCTATTCTGGATCAAAATAGCTAATTAGTAAATATTGAATCATGATGGTTAAGTTGGTTGTGATTACTAAATTGTATCAGTGATTGGAATTTGCGAGTTGTGATTGGATTGTTGTTGTTGTTGAATTGACGTCGATTGATGTTTCGACGGGTAGTCCGATAAACAAAGGGGACGCTGCCCGATTTCTGAGAAAATTGAACTACAAAAATACGGGAGCGTATCCGAGGATTATCGGGACGTCGAGCAAGTATAAGTAAATACATATACGTATGTTTTATACAGAACCTAATTGTATGTTGTGTTGTATGCTTTAACCAAAACACAGTAACCCTAATTTCGTAAAATGACAAGTATACGTATTTTCTGAAAATGAACACTGGATCGATTTCGAGAATGTGAACCTTAATTATTTTCTGTGTTATTCTAATATGAATAATTACGAGTCAGGTTTAAATATCGTTGAGTAAGAATTAGTATCGAGGATATGTCAAGCATGCCTAGATGTCTAACGTAGGGTATTTTCGACCCTGTAGGTTATAGTCGGGAACCTGAAAGTGGACGATGGACTAAAGATAACATAGTGGTCAGTCGATGAGTCAGTAAAATTTCAACAGAAAGACCTGAGTGTCAAAGTCGAATCCACTGGGATCTAGTGGTTGGACGTTAGAGCCTGATCAGCAGAGTCGACTCAGAGTTGATCAATAATAGTTGTAAAGCCTTATAAGGCAAGTACTTCTGAACTTTTCTGCAAGATATATTACCAATGTTTTTAAACTATTTTATAACATGTCGCTATTATCCATATTGACTCCTGTTTTACATTGCAAGAGTTTTAAACCATTGAACCTTGAACCCTGATTTTCTTGATCTTGAGCCATAAGCCTTATTCTTTATAACCCATCCTTTGTTGATCATCAGACACCAAACCCTACAAATATAATACTACTCTTCAAAAGTATAACTACCAAACACCCAAACACTGGAAGAGAATGATTTGAAACACTAAAACTTTTATATTCCAATCATTCTTTATAACATCAAAGACCCATATCCCGAAAAATCATTACTGGTCAAATACCTAATCATTTTACAAACTAGAAAATCGTTTCTTATACATAACCTGATATACCCTCGTGATATCCATGAGTTTTCTTATGTTTTTATGCAAATGTTTAAACATTATTGATTATGATCTTGTTTTATTGAATCACCTTGTTATCATATTGAACTCCTTTAGAATTGGATAGTTTTTTTTTATATATATGGACCAGATTCGTGGTCAGACCATACCAATGGTCAAGTTAGGCCAATGTGTGCCTTGGATCCAGTAATTAGAGCAGTGCTGTGTGCTTGCTCGGGGTTAGTACGTGACTGATCAGCAGCCTAACCTTGGTCTTTAAAACTTAAAATGAATATCCAATTCTAATGATTAGTTAAAAAGAAACTTGATTCCTTTGAATCATCTCCTTTGATCATTGTTTAACTTCAGTTATCGTTATCGTGACTTGCTGAGCTAGTTAGCTCACCCTTGCGATTCTTTTATATATGTTACAGTTGAAAAGAATATGGATGATAGTGAAGTTCCTCAGTCCAAAGTGCGGGCTAAGGTTCCAGTCGAGTTGGATCGAGCTAGAAGAAGTTTCATACGGTAAAGAGATAGTTAGATTGTAAGAATGATTTTATTTCAATTATAAGATATATTAGTTGGGATTTGGTACGATGTAATAAATTAAGGTTGTGGCTTGTTTTCATACTTTAACCTGTTGCGATCCGTGGTCTTGTGAAGCAGGGTCATTATAAATAATAACTCTTATAAGGTTGGTATATTATGTTTGTGTTGTGGATCCCAAACTTCTGACCCGGGTTTGGAGGGTGCCACAGGTAATAATAATATATGCAATGACCCTACTTACCAATCACCACGGACCGCAACAGGTTAAAGTATGTACACAAGCCAAACACACTATTATATTACAAACCGTTCTGATCCCCAACTATTACAAATTCAAACTGAGTATTAAACATTATTACAAACTTTTACAAACTTAAATTATTCCAAAAGAAGCCTACTAGCTTAGCTTTCTCAACCTGAACCCCTAGCTCTCGCGCTGGACTGGGGATCCTCTTTACCAACTGGTTCCTTTTTAACTGGAAAGAATATAAACAATATCGCAGAAATGAGCTAACTAGCTCAGCAAGTCACAATGACAAAACTGAGAATAATGATCATCAGGTGAATATGGTTATGATATCAAGTGAACAATGGATTATGATTTAGAATTGGATATTATACTTTTAATTCAAAAACCAAGGTTAGGCTGCTGATCAGTCACGCACTAACCCCGAGCAAGGCACACAACATTGCTCTAACTACTGGATCCAAGGCACACATTGGCCTAATGACCATTATATGGTCTGACCACGAATCTGGTCCACAATTTTATAAAAACAATCCAATTCTAACATAATAACAGAATATGCAATAATAAAGAATAACTGAAATCATTAACAACAATAAATGTTTAACAATGAAAGGGTTTCAATCCTTGTAAGGATCAATAAGGCAATTTAAAAACTTGGATGCTGGTTAATGAAAGAATTGGATAACAAAGGAATCAACGTTTCAAGATTTCAAGGATTCGGTCTTTCAAAGTATAAGATACCATGGGTTGAGTATATAATAGTTTATTTCAGTGTTTGGTATTTAGTTTGTATGTATTTGTAGAGTAGTATCGTAGATTTATGGTTCTTGTTTGGGTATACAATAATCAATGGATTAGAAAGAATATGATTCATGGCTCAAGGATAATAACTGAAACCAGGATTTAGGTTTCTGTGCTTCAAAGCACTTGCAATATCACGGGATTATCAAGTACTACAATATCACGAGAAAGTTCAGAACACTTTCCTGGTATTAGCTTACTACACTGCACTCGCTTCCAATCACAACCGTTTTACTCCTCAACTACCTGTTTCCCTTTCCTACGTCTTGCCTCTTCTGCTCACATATCATAAGCATCTATCAATAATTTACTCATGGAATTCTATTCAACACATAATTCTATCTACCCTTCGTTTTACCCAAATCCGATTAACGGATTGAAAGTTATGCAATAATCAAGTAAACACCGAATATATAGACCGATAGTCAATTAACAAGTCACATGTAGCACATAATACATCACGTAATCAATGATATATTATTTATAAAGAAGTCTCGGGTCATAAATAGGCTTTCTGGTATTTAAAATGATTTTTAAAATATTTTTCGGAATTAAAACGGGTCGTTGGATCAATTTCGGGTTAATGAACAGGGTTCGGTTGGCCCATTCTGGCTCCGAAATAATTTTAGAATAATTATCGAGCCTTGGAAATAATTTAGAATAATATTTTAAAGCTCAAAACTATTTTTCAGAATTTTTAAATCATTTTTAAATAACTAAATCTAATTAAATAACTAATTAAAATCAATTAATAATTAATTAAATCAATTAATCAATTAATTTTCGAATTAATTGACCAATTAATCAATTATAAATTAACTGAAATTAATTAACAAATTAATTTAGATTTATTTGTGAATTAAAAATAATTTTCAGAATTAAAATAATAATTTTTAGAATTTTCAGAAATTAAAAATGAATTTTTATAAATAAAATAAATAGGAAATATGATTTTTAAACATTTTATAAACAGGAATCCTAAATTTGCAAAGTCTGGAAACTTCAGGGACCTAACTGCATCGTTTTCAAAAGTTGGGGTACTAAACTGTAATTTTTCAGCTCTTCGCCGGAAAACTGTCGGGTTCGCCGGAGAACACGTTCCCGGCGTCCTGACCCCACCAACACCTCCAGATCACATCTACACAACATCAGGAACACAACCATGCAATCAATTCATCCTAACAATCCCTGAGTTGGCCGGAATTTGGCCGTGAAGTTTTCCAGTTTCCGGCGAACATCGGAAAACTTCAAAACACAACTCCCTTCTCTACAGACCTCGTTGGTTCATGAAACTTATACGACTAGATTGCAAATTTCACAGAGAACACAACCCACTATAACACAACATCAATCTATCACAGAATAAGAAACCCCCAAATTTCAATTAAGAACATTCATACGGGTTATAAACCCTAATTTTGAAATTCGAAAATCGAACTCAAATTTGAACATGTTATTGAACTCCAAATCAGACGTATGACATATGAAAATCATCAGGAAAACAAGCTCTACAACATGTAATCATCAAATCATACAAACAATCATCCGAACAAAAAAAATCATATTTTTAATAAAATAAATTCGAAAATAAATAAATTTTTAGAAAAATAACCTTGATTTCTGCAGTGAAACAAAGCTCAGAATCTGATAGAACACTTCAAATCCTTCGTTTTGGTTACTCAAGCTTTGAAAACAGAGATCGGTAACGCCTTCGTTTTGCTGTTTGATTCTTAGAATAGTTTTAAGAAATTAGGGCTTTTCTCTGAAAATTATATAATTAACTATCTGCAAATGATTTTGATACGAAATAAAATATGGTAAAAGGCTATTTATAATTACGGAAAATTTGTATCCCGTTGGATCATTCCGGATATAAAACGGTACGTTTATTTGTAAAAACTGATCCAAACGATATCGGTTTTCGGGATAATTATCCAAATCAGTACAATTTGTACTGCGGTCTTGGTCTCAGCGCCTGGTTACACGTATTACGAAGTGATAATTGGGATAGTTTAATAAAAAGCTCCCGTTTATCGAAAATACGGGTTTTATTGATTTACCGAAACGAATATTGTATCGAAAATGTTGCGCCGGGACCCGCGCAGGACAAACCTTAAGCCGGATCGAAAAAGTCGAAACATGGAATATGCTCGGAATATTACAATTAGGTTAGGAAGGAGTTCTCGAAAGAGTTTCGGGTTCCAAAAACGTAACAACGGTTGACGTCGGTTGGTTCCCGTTTTTATAAAATAGATTTTAATTACCCGGAAAAAGATTTTAGAAATTTCATATGATTCTTATAAATCCATAAACCAACATAAAAATAATTAGGAAGATATGACAATTATCTATATTTTATTTTGGACATAAAAATTAAAATACTCAATTAATATTATTTTTGAATATTCAAGTACATATAACACTTAACAATTAGCTCACAGAATAGATACTGACACACATAATAATTATGTAATAGCAAAAATAATTACACGATATATCCCGGATATTACATCCTTCCCCCCTTAAAAGGATTCTGTCCTCAGAATCTCTAAGAAAACAAATGAGGGTATTTTTCTCTCATATCACTTTCTAACTCCCAGGTTGACTCTTCAACCTTTGGGTTTCTCCACAATACTCTTACTAACTTTATCACTTTATTTCTCAATATTTTCTCTCTTTCCTCTAGAATCTCTATCGGACTCTCTACATATGATAAATCTGCTTGAAGTTCTATTGGCTCATATTCTATTATATGCCTGGAGTCTGGATTATATTTCTTAAGCATTGATATGTGAAAAACATTGTGAATGTGCTCCATGTGCGCAGGTAACGCCAACTCGTAAGCTACTTTGCCAATACGCTTTAGGATTTCAAAAGGTCCGACATATCTTGGGTTTAGCTTCCCTTTCTTCCCAAACCTCATTAATCCTTTCCACGGTGATACTTTCAATAATACCAAGCTTCCTTCTACAAATTCCATGTCTTTTCTTGACTGGTCTGCATATTTCCTTTGACGATCTTGTGCGGCTATTAATCTTTTCTGGATAATTTCAACAACTTCCTTTGTCTGTTGCACCAATTCAAGTCTGAGTATTTTGCGTTCTCCTACTTCGCCCCAATATACTGGAGATCTACATTTGCGTCCATAAAGGGCTTCATAAGGTGGCATCCCAATGATGGCGTGATAACTGTTGTTATAAGCAAACTCTACTAGGGGTAAATGCTCGTCCCAACTTCTTTTGAAATCAATAGCACAAACACGTAGCATGTCCTCGATTGTCTGGATCGTTCTTTTACTTTGGCCATCCGTTTGGGGGTGATAGGCCATACTCATATTCAATCTTGTTCCCAAACATTCTTGAAAACTCTTCCAAAATCTTGAATTAAATCTTGGATCTCGATCAGATACAATAGACACTAGAACTCCATGACGAACTACGATCTCTTTCAAGTACATATGAACTAACTTGTCGGGCGAAAATCTTTCATTTATAGGCAGAAAATGAGCTGACTTGGTAAGTCTATCTACTATAACCCAAATGGCATCATGATTAGCCCTTGTCCTTGGTAATCCAATTATGAAATCCATGGCAATATGTTCCCACTTCCACTCTGGAATCTCCAATGGCTGTAGCAATCCGCTTTGTCTCTGATACTCCGCTTTAACTTTCTGACAGGTATAGCATTTGCTAACCCATTCCGCAATTTCCCTCTTCATATTTGGCCACCAATAATTCTTCTTTAAATCTCTGTACATTTTGGTACTCCCTGGATGGATGGAATATCTTGAACTATGTGCCTCTTGTAAAATTTCATTTTTCAGCTCCGTTACTGGTGGAATCCAAATTCTTGAAGAAAACCTAAGAATACCTTGATCATCTTGTTGCGTGCATAATTCCTCACCTACCAAACTATTTATATCTTGATCCATTACCTCTTTCTGGCATTTCTTTATTTTCTCCAATAACTCCGGTTGGAAAATCATACTGTATACTTTTGCTTCCTCAGGCTTGCAAATTCTAATCTCCAATTCCAATTTTTGAAATTCTTTATATATCTCTTCAGGTACGGATAATACATTTAACTTTTCCTTCCGACTTAACGCATCTGCTACAACGTTTGCCTTACCGGGATGATAATTAATCGAGCAATCATAATCTTTGATTAATTCTAACCATCTCCTTTGTCTCATATTAAGTTCCTTCTGGGTAAATATATATTTCAAACTTTTGTGATCCGTGAAAATTTCACATTTTTCTCCATACAAATAATGTCTCCAAATCTTCAAAGCAAAAACTATAGCTGCTAACTCCAAATCATGAGTAGGGTACTCTGTTCGTGTGGTTTCAATTGCTTTGACGCATACGCAATCACCTTGTCGTGCTGCATAAGAACACATCCTAATCCTTTGTAGGAAGCATCGCTATAAATTACGAAATTCCCTTGATCATCTGGAAGTGACAAAACAGGTGTTGTGATTAATCTCCGCTTCAATTCCTGAAAACTTTCTTCGCACTTGTCATTCCATATAAACTTTTCATTCTTTCGTGTAAGCTTTGTCAATGGTGTTGCAATTCTTGAGAAATTCTGAACGAATCGTCGATAATATCCTGCCAATCCCAAGAAACTTCTTACCTCAATGGGTGTTCTCGGTCTTTCCCAATTCGTAATTGCCTCGATCTTTGCCGGGTCCACTTTGATCCCTTCATTACTGACTATGTGTCCTAAGAACTGAACTTCCTGTAGCCAAAACTCACACTTCGACAATTTAGCATATAACTTCTTTTTCCTTAAAATCTCCAAAGCTGTCCTTAAATGTTCCGCATGATCCTCCTCCGTCTTTGAATAGATCAAAATATCGTCTATAAATACTATAACGAACTTGTCCAAATATTCCTTGAATATTCTGTTCATCAGGTCCATAAACGCTGCTGGGGTGTTGGTCAATCCAAAAGACATCACTAAAAAATCGTAATGCCCATACCTTGTTCTGAAAGCTGTCTTTGGTATATCTTCTGGTTTGATCTTTAGTTGATGATATCCCGATCTTAAATCGATTTTGAAGAAATACTTGGCTCCCTTCAATTGGTCAAACAAATAATCAATTCTGGGTAACGGATACTTATTCTTGATCGTCAACTTGTTGAGCTCCCTATAGTCGATGCACAGTCTCATGCTTCCATCCTTCTTCTTGACAAATAATACCGGTGCACCCCACAGGGATACGCTGGGTCTAATTACTCTTTTCTCTAACAGCTCTTGCAATTGCTTTGCTAACTCTTTCATCTCAACGGGCGCCATTCTATACGGGGCCTTGGATACTGGTTCGGTTCCAGATGCTAAGTTAATTGCAAATTCAATTTCTCTATCTGGAGGAAGTCCTGGTAACTCGTCGGGAAATACGTCTGGAAATTCATTTACAATTGGAATATCTTTAAGTTTTGCTGGCTCCTGACTTCTGTCGATCACATATGCTATGAAATGCTCACATCCTTGTCGTAGTAACTTCTTGGCTTGAATCATCGTTAAGAACTTCTTTACCTGCTTCTGTCCCTTGAACGTTACTATTCTTTCATCTGGCGTTTTCACCATTACTTTCTTATTTCGACAATCTATCTGAGCATCATGCTTAGATAACCAATCCATTCCTAATATAACGTCAAATTCTCCTAACTTAAACGGTATCAAATCTACACAAAACTTACTACCAGAAATCTCAATCTCACAATTCCCACAAACTTGGTTAACAGTTACACGTTCTTGATTTGCTAATTCCACAGTCATTATTTCATTTAAATACCCAACTGGACAATTTAACTTACTAACAAAATCTTGTGAAACAAACGATCGAGTTGCTCCCGAATCTATTAACACTTTGGCACATAAAGAGTTCACATTAAGCGTACCTGCCACGACATCCGTATCCTGGATCGCATCCTTCATCAACATGTCAAAAACTCTAGCCCTCGGAGTCTCATTCACTGTTGGGGTAAATCCCATAATCCTTAATACATTACTGACTGGGGCTGGTGTCTTGCAATCCCTGGCCATATGTCCTGGCTTCCCACATTTAAAGCATGTAAATCCAATGGCTGGAACCTTCACTGCTGGATTCCGGATAGGCTGATCCTTATTCGCTGGCTCTCTTGCTGGCTGATTTCGGCACTCCCTCGAGTAGTGCCCTTTCTGGTTGCATTTAAAACATACCACATTCAACTTGTTACAAACTCCTCCATGCTTCTTTCCACATACTTGACAATCTGGAAAAGTTAATCTCAACTGATTCGGCTGATTCACATTAGCTGAACGATTGCCCTGGCCTCCGTCTCCTACATTTTATCTCCTGAAATTAAAATTTCTCCCTGGCTGAAACTTGCCCTTCTTAAAATTTGGAAACTTCCCTGTTTGTGACTGACCCTCACTTCCCTCAACTTTCCTTTTCTTGCTTTCCTTTTCTTTCTGGAACATCTCACTCTCTGTCTCTGCGATCATAGCTTTCTGTACAACCCCGGCATAGGTATCCAATTCAAAAATAGCTACCTTCCCTCTGATCCATGGCTTCAAGCCTTGCTGGAATCTCTTAGCTTTTATTCTATCAGTATCAACATACGACGGCACATACCTTGACAATTCCTCAAACTTCCCCTCATAATCTGTTACCGACATGTTCCCTTGCTTTAATTCTAAAAACTTCAGCTCCATTTGATCCTGAACAAACTGAGGAAAATACTTTTCTAAAAACAATTCCTTAAACCTTTCCCAAGTAATAACATCTGTGCTTTCCACTATTTTCACCATTTCCCACCAATAGGTGGCCTCATTCTTCAGATAGTAACTTGCAAATTCAACCTTCTGCTCCTCTTTCACTTTTACCAAGGCAAAAGCCTTCTCTATTTCCTTTAACCACACATTTGCTTCAATTGGCTCTAAGTAACCCTTGAATTCTGGTGGGTTTATTGCCTGAAAAGTTTTGAAAGTTACCTGGGGATTGGTCTGTCTCTGCTGTTGTTGTGCCAGGTGAACTGTTTGTTGGGCCAAGATTTGAAGAATCTGGGCTATTGTTGGGTCCATGGGTCCTGGGTTCACATTCTGGTTTATATCATTTTGGTTGTTATTGTTGTTGTTGTTGGTTTCTTCATTCTGGGTATTGGTGCGGGTATTTCTTCTGGGAGGCATTTTCTGTAAAGAATCAATCAATTTATTTAGCTTTTGAATCAAATCTTTGTATAAAAGAAAAGTTTTGTGAAATAGAAATATCTCTTTTTGAAAACATTTGTAACTAAGTAAATTGCATGCTTCTTTACAGAATATAAACAGTTATGGAAAACAGGGTACATGGTATCACAGGATATACTGGTGCAATAAATAAGGTAAAGTAAAACAGGTGCAATAAAATAAATGACAGCGTTGGAAAGGAAAAGGTACTGATATATAGATCAAAAGTTTTAGGTAGTACAAGCGTAAAGACACTTCGAAAGTAAAAACAAAAAGGGTACAACAACCTACTCACTAGTCAGCATCGCTAGTCTATAAATACAACTCAAAAGTCTTCTGATACACACTACACACTACTATCCATACTACATAACCATAACAACACTGCTCAGCATCTCCATCTCAAAATTTCTAACTCAGCTACAAGGAAACTCTGGTCCTGCCAGCCTCTCGAAGTCCTCCATCACCTCAGTAGCCCAGCCCAGCAGTGCATCAGGGCCTCTGCCAGGTAGTGTAGCTCCATGTAGCCTAGCTTCAAGAACCCTCCGTGTCACATGAATCTCCTCTCGAAGCTCCCTCACACCACGATCAACATCTGTAGTCCTAATGATATGCTGTAACTCTCTAATCTGAGCCAACAAGGAATCACGCTCCAATAGAAGAGCCTCATACCGATAATAAGGAACTGGGGGCAATGTAGACTGGAATGGGGAACTCACTACTGAATGCCCAGTGGAATCTGAATCAGCTGGTGGGGGTCCTCTGATAGGTGGCCTCATGCCTGGAGGTGGAATAGCCTGCAATGGTACGGGCTGCAACATCGGTGGAGGTAGAATTGCCAATGCTGGTGGAATCACAGGACGTGGATCCGATGCTGGTGCTCCAACTAAAGGCTCTGAGTGATCAGTTGATACGGGAATAAAAGAGTCGGCCATCTCTGCTATCTGAAATCATATCGTAATATAAGAATCTCGTATCACGACGCAAACTATACTAATACCGGTTATACCATAACACTCAACCTCTCGACGTTCTATCATCCTATACCTTACTTCTAATCCTATCCCTCTACCCATTCCCGTCAACCTAGGCTTGTGTTAGTGACTTATAACCTGTGGCTCTGATACCAAACCTGTGGCGCCCTCCAAACCCGGGTCAGAAGTTTGGGATCCACACACACACCTTAATTATAACCTGCTTATAACAATAATAAAGATAATAATAATATATGCAATGACCCTACTTACCAATCACCACGGACCGCAACAGGTTAAAGTATGCACACAAGCTAAACACACTATTATATTACAAACCGTTCTAATCCCCAACTATTTCAAATTCAAACTGAGTATTAAACATTATTACAAACTTTTACAAACTTAAATTATTCCAAAAGAAGCCTGCTAGCTCAGCTTTCTCAACCTGAACCCCTAGCTCTCGCGCTGGACTGGGGATTCTCTTTACCAACTGGTTCCTTTTTAACTGGAAAGAATATAAACAACATCGCACAAATGAGCTAACTAGCTCAGCAAGTCACAATGACAAAACTGAGAATAATGATCATCAGGTGAATATGGTTATGATATCAAGTGAACAATGGATTATGATTTAGAATTGGATATTATACTTTTAATTCAAAAACCAAGGTTAGGCTGCTGATCAGTCACGCACTAACCCCGAGCAAGGCACACAACATTGCTCTAACTACTGGATCCGAGGCACACATTGGCCTAACTTGACCATTATATGGTCTGACCACAAATCTGGTCCACAATTTTATAAAAACAATCCAATTCTAACATAATAATAGAATATACAATAATAAACAATAACCGAAATCATTAACAACAATAAATGTTTAACAATGAAAGGGTTTCAATCCTTGTAAGGATCAATAAGGCAATTTAAAAACTTGGATGCTGGGTAATGAAAGAAATGGATAACAGAGGAATCAGCGTTTCAAGGTTTCAAGGATTCGGTCTTTCAAAGTATAAGATACCATGGGTTGAGTATATAATAGTTCATTTCAGTGTTTGGTATTTAGTTTGTATGTATTTGTAGAGTAGTATCGTAGATTTGTGGTTCTTGTTTGGGTATACAATAATCAATGGATTAGAAAGAATATGATTCATGGCTCAAGGACAATAACTGAAATAAGGATTTAGGTTTCTGTGCTTCAAAGCACTTGAAATATCACGGGATTATCAAGTACTACAATATCACGAGAAAGTTCAGAACACTTGCCTGGTATTAGCTTACTACACTGCACTCGCTTCCAATCACAACCGTTTTACTCCTCAACTACCTGTTTCCCTTTCCTACATCTTGCCTCTTCTGCTCACATATCATAAGCATCTATCAATAATTTACTCATGGAATTCTATTCAACACATACTTCTATCTACCATTCGTTTTACCCAAATCCGATTAACGGATTGAAAGTTATGCAATAATCAAGTAAACACCGAATATATAGACCGATAGTCAATTAACAAGTCACACGTAGCACATAATACATCACGTAATCAATGATATATTATTTATAAAGAAGTCTCGGGTCATAAATAGGCTTTCTGGTATTTAAAATGATTTTTAAAACATTTTTCGGAATTAAAACAGGTCGTTGGATCAATTTCGGGTTAATAAACAGGGTTCGATTGGCCCATTCTGGCTCCGAAATAATTTTAGAATAATTATCGAGCCTTGGAAATAATTTAGAATAATATTTTAAAGCTCGAAACTATTTTTCAGAATTTTTAAATCATTTTTAATTAACTAAATCTAATTAAATAACTAATTAAAATTAATTAATAATTAATTAAATCAACTAATCAATTAATTTTCGAATTAATTGACCAATTAATCAATTATAAATTAACTGAAATTAATTAACTAATTAATTTAGATTTATTTGTGAATTAAAAATAATTTTCAGTATTAGAATAATAATTTTGAGAATTTTCAGAAATTAAAAATGAATTTTTATAAATAAAATAAATAGGAAATATGATTTTTAAACATTTTATAAACAGGAATCCTAAATTTGCAAAGTCTGGAAACTTCAGGGACCTAACTGCATCGTTTTCAAAAGTTGGGGTACTAAACTGTAATTTTCCAGCTCTTCGCCGGAAAACAGTCGGGTTCGCCGGAGAACACGTTCACGGCGTCCTTACCCCACCAACACCTCCAGATCACATCTACACAACATCAGGAACACAACCATGCAATCAATTCATCCTAACAATCCCTGAGTTGGCCGGAATTTGGCCGTGAAGTTTTCCAGTTTCCGGCGAACATCGGAAAACTTCAAAACACAACTCCCTTCTCTACAGACCTCGTTGGTTCATGAAACTTATACGACTAGATTGCAAATTTCACAGAGAACACAACCCACTATAACACAACATCAATCTATCACAGAATAAGAAACCCCCAAATTTCAATTAAGAACATTCATACGGGTTATAAACCCTAATTTTGAAATTCGAAAATCAAACTAAAATTTGAACATGTTATTGAACTCCAAATCAGACGTATGACATATGAAAATCATCAGGAAAACAAGCTCTATAACATGCAATCATCAAATCATACAAACAATCATCCGAACAAAAATTCATATTTTTAATAAAATAAATTTGAAAATAAATAAATATTTAGAAAAATAACCTTGATTTCTGCAGTGAAACAACGCTCAGAATCTGATAGAACACTTCAAATCCTTCGTTTTGGTTACTCAAGCTTTGAAAATAGAGATCGGTAACGCCTTCGTTTTGCTGTTTTATTCTTAGAATAATTTTAAGAAATTAGGGTTTTTCTCTGAAAATTATATAATTAACTATCTGCAAATGATTTTGATACGAAATAAAATACGGTAAAAGGCTATTTATAATTACGGAAAATTTGTATCCCGTTGGATCATTCCGGATATAAAACGGTACGTTTATTTGTAAAAACTGATCCAAACGGTATCAGTTTTCGGGATAATTATCCAAATCAGTACAATTTGTACTGCGGTCTTGGTCTCATCGCCTGGTTACACGTATTACGAAGTGATAATTGGGATAGTTTAATAAAAAGCTCCCGTTTATCGAAAATACGGGTTTTATTGATTTACCGAAACGAATATTGTATCGAAAATGTTGCGTCGGGACCCGCGCAGGACAAACCGTAAGCCGGATCGAAAAAGTCGAAACATGAAATATGCTTGGAATATTACAATTAGGTTAGGAAGGAGTTCTCGAAAGAGTTTCGGGTTCCAAAAACGTAACAACGGTTGACGTTGGTTGGTTCCCGTTTTTATAAAATAGATTTTAATTACCCGGAAAAAGATTTTAGAAATTTCATATGATTCTTATAAATCCATAAACCAACATAAAAATAATTAGGAAGATATGACAATTATCTATATTTTATTTTGGATATATAAAAATTAAAATACTCAATTAATATTATTTTTGAATATTCAAGTACAGATAACACTTAACAATTAGCTCACAGAATAGATACTGAACACACATAATAATTATGTAATAGCAAAAATAATTACACGATATATCCCGGATATTACATCCTTTCCTCTTAAAAGGATTCTGTCCTCAGAATCTCTAAGAAAACAAATGAGGGTATTTTTCTCTCATATCACTTTCTAACTCCCAGGTTGACTCTTCAACCTTTGGGTTTCTCCACAATACTCTTACTAACTTTATCACTTTATTTCTCAATACTTTCTCTCTTTCCTCTAGAATCTCTATCGGACTCTCTATATATGATAAATCTGCTTGAAGTTCTATTGGCTCATATTCTATTATATGCCTGGAGTCTGGATTATATTTCTTAAGCATTGTTATGTGAAAAACATTGTGAATGTGCTCCATGTGCGGAGGTAACGCCAACTCGTAAGCTATTTTGCCAATACGCTTTAGGATTTCAAAAGGTCCGACATATCTTGGGTTTAGCTTCCCTTTCTTCCCAAACCTCGTTAATCCTTTCCACAGTGATACTTTCAATAATACCAAGCTTCCTTCTTCAAATTCCATGTCTTTTCTTGATTGGTCTGCATATTTCCTTTGACGATCTTGTGCGGCTATTAATCTTTTCTGGATAATTTCAACAACTTCCTTTGTCTGTTGCACCAATTCAGGTCCGAGTATTTTGCGTTCTCCTACTTCGTCCCAATATACTGGAGATCTACATTTGCGTCCATAAAGGGCTTCATAAGGTGGCATCCCAATGCTGGTGTGATAACTGTTGTTATAAGCAAACTCTACTAGGGGTAAATGCTCGTCCCAACTTCCTTTGAAATCAATAGCACAAACACGTAGCATGTCCTCGATTATCTGGATCGTTCTTTCACTTTGGCCATCCGTTTGGGGGTGATAGGCCGTACTCATATTCAATCTTGTTCCCAAACACTCTTGAAAACTCTTACAAAATCTTGAATTAAATCTTGGATCTCGATCAGATACAATAGACACTGGAACTCCATGACGAACTACGGTCTCTTTCAAGTACATATGAACTAACTTGTCGAGCGAAAATCTTTCATTTATAGGCAGAAAATGAGCTGACTTGGTAAGTCTATCTACTATAACCAAAATGGCATCATGATTAGCCCTTGTCTTTGGTAATCCAACTATGAAATCCATGGCAATATGTTCCCACTTCCACTCTGGAATCTCCAATGGCTGTAGCAATCCGCTTGGTCTCTGATGCTCCGCTTTAACTTTTTGACAGGTATAGCATTTGCTAACCCATTCCGCAATTTCCCTCTTCATATTTGGCCACCAATAATTCTTCTTTAAATCTCTGTACATTTTGGTATTCCCTGGATGGATGGAATATCTTGAACTATGTGCCTCTTGTAAAATTTCATTTTTCAGCTCCGTTACTGGTGGAATCCAAATTCTTGAAGAAAACCTAAGAATACCTTGATCATCTTGTTGCGTGCATAATTCCTCGCCTACCAAACTATTTAATCATGATCCATTACCTCTTTCTGGCATTTCTTTATTTTCTCCAATAACTCCGGTTGGAAAATCATACTGTATACTTTTGCTTCCTCAGGCTTGCAAATTCTAATCTCCAATTCCAATTTTTGAAATTCTTTATATATCTCTTCAGGTACGGATAATACATTTAACTTTTCCTTCCGACTTAACGCATCTGCTACAACGTTTGCCTTACCGGGATGATAATTAATCAAGCAATCATAATCTTTGATTAATTCTTACCATCTCCTTTGTCTCATATTAAGTTCCTTCTGGGTAAATATATATTTCAAACTTTTGTGATCCATGAAAATTTCACATTTTTCTCCATACAAATAATGTCTCCAAATCTTCAAAGCGAAAACTATAGCTGCTAACTCCAAATCATGAGTAGGGTACTTCTGTTCGTGTGGTTTCAATTGCTTTGACGTATACGCAATCACCTTGTCGTGCTGCATAAGAACACATCCTAATCCTTTGTAGGAAGTATCGCTACAAATAACGAAATTCCCTTGATCGTCTGGAAGTGACAAAACAGGTGTTGTGA
Source organism: Apium graveolens (assembly GCF_009905375.1). NCBI lineage: Eukaryota > Viridiplantae > Streptophyta > Magnoliopsida > Apiales > Apiaceae > Apium > Apium graveolens. The sequence continues at coordinate 139,706,505 of NC_133656.1, read as the reverse complement.
TTAATCTCCGCTTCAATTCCTGAAAACTTTCTGCGTACTTGTCATTCCATATAAACTTTTCATTCTTTCGTATAAGCTTTGTCAATGATGTTGCAATTCTTGAGAAATTCTGAACGAATCGTCGATAATATCCTGCCAATCCCAAGAAACTTCTTACCTCAGTGGGTGTTCTCGGTCTTTCCCAATTCGTAATTGCCTCGATCTTTGCCGGGTCCACTTTCATCCCTTCGTTACTGACTATGTGTCCTAAGAACTGAACTTCCTGTGCCAAAACTCACACTTCGACAATTTAGCATATAACTTCTTTTTCCTTAAAATCTCCAAAGCTGTCCTTAAATGTTCCGCATGATCCTCCTCCGTCTTTGAATAGATCAAAATATCGTCTATAAATACTATAACAAACTTGTCCAAATATTCCTTGAAAATTCTGTTCATCAGGTCCATAAATGCTGCTGGGGCGTTGGTCAATCCAAAAGACATCACTAAAAATTCGTAATGCCCATACCTTATTCTGAAAGCTGTCTTTGGTATATCTTCTGGTTTGATCTTTAGTTGATGATATCCCGATCTTAAATCGATTTTGGAGAAATACTTGGCTCCCTTCAATTGGTCAAACAAATCATCAATTCTGGGTAACGGATACTTATTCTTGATCGTCAACTTGTTGAGCTCCCTATAGTCGATGCACAGTCTCATGCTTCCATCCTACTTCTTGACAAATAATACCGGTGCACCCCACAGGGATACGCTGGGTCTAATTACTCTTTTCTCTAACAGCTCTTGCAATTGCTTTGCTGACTCTTTCATCTCAACGGGCGCCATTCTATACGGGGCCTTGGATACTGGTTCGGTTCCAGGTGCTAAGTCAATTGCAAATTCAATTTCTCTCTCTGGAGGAAGTCCTGGTAACTCGACGGGAAATACGTCTGGAAATTCATTTACAACTGGAATATCTTCAAGTTTTGCTGGCTCCTGACTTCTGTCGATCACATATGCTATGAAATGCTCACATCCTTGTCGTAGTAACTTCTTGGCTTGAATCATCGTTAAGAACTTCTTTACCTGCTTCTGTCCCTTGAACGTTACTATTCTTTCGTCTGGCGTTTTCACCATTACTTTCTTATTTCGACAATCTATCTGAGCATCATGCTTAGATAACCAATCCATTCCTAATATAACGTTAAATTCTCCTAACTTAAACGGTATCAAATCTACACAAAACTTACTACCAGAAATCTCAATCTCATAATTCCCACAAACTTGGTTAACAGTTACACGTTCTTGATTTGCTAATTCCACAGTCATTATTTCATTTAAATACCCAACTGGACAATTTAACTTACTAACAAAATCTTGTGAAAAAAATGATCGAGTTGCTCCCGAATCTATTAACACTTTGGCACATAAAGAGTTCACATTAAGCGTACCTGCCACGACATCCGTATCCTGGATCGCATCCTTCACCGACATGTCAAAAACTCCAGCCCTCGGAGTCTCATTCACTGTTGGGGTAGATCCCATAATCCTTAATGCATTACTGACTGGGGCTGGTGTCTTGCAATCCCTGGCCATATATCCTGGCTTCCCACATTTAAAGCATGTAAATCCAATGGCCAGAACCTTCACTGCTGGATTCCGGATAGGCTGATCCTTATTCGCTGGCTGTCTTGCTGGCTGATTTCGGCACTCCCTCGAGTAGTGCCCTTTCTGGTTGCATTTAAAACATACCACATTCAACTTGTTACAAACTCCTCCATGCTTCTTTCCACATACTTGACAATCTGGAAAAGTTAATCTCAACTGATTCAGCTGATTCACATTAGCTGAACGATTGCCCTGGCCTCTGTCTCCTACATTTTGTCTCCTGAAATTAAAATTTCTCCCTGGCTGAAACTTGCCCTTCTTAAAATTTGGAAACTTCCTTGTTTGTGACTGACCCTCACTTCCCTCAACTTTCCTTTTCTTGCTTTCCTTTTATTTCTGGAACATCTCACTCTCTGTCTCTGCGATCATAGCTTTCTGTACAACCCCGGCATAGGTATCCAATTCAAAAATAACTACCTTCCCTCTGATCCATGGCTTCAAGCCTTGCTGGAATCTCTTAGCTTTCTTTCTATCAGTATCAACATACGACGACACATACCTTGACAATTCCTCAAACTTCCCCTCATAATCTGTTACCGACATGTTCCCTTGCTTTAATTCTAAAAACTTCAGCTCCATTTGATCCTGAACAAACTGAGGAAAATACTTTTCTAAAAACAATTCCTTAAACCTTTCCCAAGTAATAACATCTGTGCTTTCCACTGTTTTCACCATTTCCCACCAATAGGTGGCCTCATTCTTCAGATAGTAACTTGCAAATTCAACCTTCTGCTCTTCTTTCACTTTTACCAAGGCAAAAGCCTTCTCTATTTCCTTTAACCACACATTTGCTTCAATTGGCTCTAAGGAACCCTTGAATTCTGGTGGGTTTACTGCCTGAAAAGTTTTGAAAGTTACCTGGGGATTGGTCTGTCTCTGCTGTTGTTGTGCCAGGTGAACTGTTTGTTGGGCCAAGATTTGAAGAATCTGGGCTATTGCTGGGTCCATGGGTCCTGGGTTCACATTCTGGTTTATATCATTTTGGTTGTTATTGTTGTTGTTGTTGGTTTCTTCATTCTGGGTGTTGGTGCGGGTATTTCTTCTGGGAGGCATTTTCTGTAAAGAATCAATCAATTTATTTAGCTTTTGAATCAAATCTTTGTATAAAAGAAAAGTTTTGTGAAATAGAAATATCTCTTTTTGAAAACAGTTGTAACTAAGTAAATTGCATGCTTCTTTACAGAATATAAACAGTTATGGAAAACAGGGTACATGGTATCACAGGATATACTGGTGCAATAAATAAGGTAAAGTAAATAGGTGCAATAAAATAAATGACAGTGTTGGAAAGGAAAAGGTACTGATATATAGATCAAAAGTTTTAGGTAGTACAAGCATAAAGACGCTTCGAAAGTAAAAACAAAAAGGGTACAACAACCTACTCACTAGTCAATATCGCTAGTCTATAAATACAACTCAAAAGTCTTCTGATACACACTACACACTACTGTCCATACTACATAACCATAACAACACTGCTCAGCATCTCCATCTCAGAATCTCTAACTCATGGCAAATCTGGACCTCCTATCTCCTCAAGCTCCTCTAGGATCCACTTAGCCCACTCCACTAGGAAATTAGGGGTAATGTCCTCATGTGTAGCCTCAGCAATCCTCACAGCAGCTGTTCTGTGAAACGCCTGAAGCCTTTCCCTAAGTCGCCTCTCACCACTCCCCATCTCTCTGGTACGCATGATATGCAATAATTCCTGGATCTGACCCTGTAGGAATCGCTGCTCCATAAGGCAAGCCTCAAACTGATGATATGGAACAGGATAGGAAGAGAACTGGAATGGTACTCCTGTGACTGAATGACTAGTAAAGCCTGAATCAGCAGGTGGGGGTCCTCTAACAGGTGGCCTCATGCCTGGAGGTGGAATAGCCTGCAATGGTACGGGCTGCAACACCGGTAGAGGTAGAATAGCCAATGCTGGTGGAATCACAGGACGTGGATCCGATGCTGGTGCTCCAACTAAAGGCTCTGAGTGATCAGCTGATACGGGAATAAAAGAGTCGGCCATCTCTGCTATCTTAAATCATATCGTAATATAAGAATCTCGTATCACGACGCAAACTATACTAATACCGGTTATACCATAACACTCAACCTCTCGACGTTCTATCATCCTATACCTTACTTCTAATCCTATCCCTCTACCCATTCCCGTCAACCTAGGCTTGTGTCAGTGACTTATAACCTGTGGTTCTGATACCAAACCTGTGGCGCCCTCCAAACCCGGATCTGAAGTTTGGGGTCCACACACACACCTTAATTATAACCTGCTTATAACAATAATAAAGATAATAATAATATATGCAATGACCCTACTTACCAATCACCACGGACCGCAACAGGTTAAAGTATGCACACAAGCCAAACACACTATTATATTACAAACCGTTCTAATCCCCAACTATTTCAAATTCAAACTGAGTATTAAACATTATTACAAACTTTTACAAACTTAAATTATTCCAAAAGAAGCCTGCTAGCTCAGCTTTCTCAACCCGCGCTGGACTGGGGATCCTCTTTACCAACTGGTTCCTTTTTAACTGGAAAGAATATAAACAACATCGCACAAATGAGCTAACTAGCTCAGCAAGTCACAATGACAAAACTGAGAATAATGATCATCAGGTGAATATGGTTATGATATCAAGTGAACAATGGATTATGATTTAGAATTGGATATTATACTTTTAATTCAAAAACCAAGGTTAGGCTGCTGATCAGTCACGCACTAACCCCGAGCAAGGCACACAGCATTGCTCTAACTACTGGATCCGAGGCACACATTGGCCTAACTTGACCATTATATGGTCTGACCACGAATCTGGTCCACAATTTTATAAAAACAATCCAATTCTAACATAATAACAGAATATGCAATAATAAACAATAACCGAAATCATTAACAACAATAAATGTTTAACAATGAAAGGGTTTCAATCCTTGTAAGGATCAATAAGGCAATTTAAAAACTTGGATGCTGGGTAATGAAAAAAATGGATAACAAAGGAATCAACGTTTCAAAGTTTCAAGGATTCGGTCTTTCAAAGTATAAGATACCATGGGTTGAGTATATAATAGTTCATTTCAGTGTTTGGTATTTAGTTTGTATGTATTTGTAGAGTAGTATCGTAGATTTGTGGTTCTTGTTTGGGTATACAATAATCAATGGATTAGAAAGAATATGATTCATGGCTCAAGGACAATAACTGAAATCAGGATTTAGGTTTCTGTGCTTCAAAGCACTTGCAATATCACGGGATTATCAAGTACTACAATATCACGAGAAAGTTTAGAACACTTGCCTGGTATTAGCTTACTACACTGCACTCACTTCCAATCACAACCGTTTTACTCCTCAACTACCTGTTTCCCTTTCCTACGTCTTGCCTCTTCTGCTCACATATCATAAGCATCTATCAATAATTTACTCATGGAATTCTATTCAACACATACTTCTATCTACCCTTCGTTTTACCCAAATCCGGTTAACGGATTGAAAGTTATGCAATAATCAAGTAAACACCGAATATATAGACCGATAGTCAATTAACAAGTCACATGTAGCACATAATACATCACGTAATCAATGATATAATATTTATAAAGAAGTCTCGGGTCATAAATAGGCTTTCTGGTATTTAAAATGATTTTTAAAACATTTTTCGGAATTAAAACGGGTCGTTGGATCAATTTCGGGTTAATAAACAGGGTTCGGTTGGCCCATTCTGGCTCCGAAATAATTTTAGAATAATTATCGAGCCTTGGAAATAATTTAGAATAATATTTTAAAGCTCGAAACTATTTTTCAGAATTTTTAAATCATTTTTAAATAACTAAATGTAATTAAATAACTAATTAAAATCAATTAATAATTGATTAAATCAGAACACGTTCCCGGCGTCCTCACCCCACCAACACCTCCAGATCACATCTATATTTCACCAGGAACTCAACCATACCAACAAATCATTCTAATCATCCCTGAGTTGGCCGGAATTTGGCCGTGAAGTTTGCCAGTTTCCGGCGAACTTCGGAAAATTTCAAAAGACAACTCCCTTCTCTACAGACCTCGGTGATTCATGAAACTTATACGACTAGATTGCAAATTTCACAGAGAATACAATCCACTATATCACAACATCAATTTATTCCAGAATAAGAAACCCCCAAATTTCAATTAAGAACATTCATACGGGTTATAAACCCTAATTTTAAAATTCGAAAATCAAACTCAATTTTGAACATGTTATTGAACTCCAAATCAGACGTATAATATATCAAAATCATCAGGAAAACAAGCTCTACAACATGCAATCATCAAATCATACAAACAATCATCCGAACAAAAATTCATATTTTTAATAAATTTAATTCGAAAATAAATAAAATTATAGAAAATAAACCTTGATTTCTGCAGTAAAACGAAGCTCAGAATCTGGTAGAACACTTCAAATCCTTCGTTTTGGTTAAGCTTTTAAAACAGAGATTGGTAACGCCTTCGTTTTACTGTTTGATTCTTAGAACAGTTTATGTAATTAGGGTTTTTCTCTGAAAATTATAAAATTAACTATCTGCAAATGATTTTGATACGAAATAAAATACTGTAAAAGGCTATTTATAATTACGGAAAATTAGTATCCGTTGGATTATTCCGGATATAAAACGGTACGTTTATTTATAAAAACTGATCCAAACGGTATCGGTTTACGGGATAATTATCCAAACCAGTACAATTTGTACTGCGGTCCTGGTCTCAGCGCCTGGTTACACGTACTACGAAGTGATAATTGGGATGGTTTAATAAAAAGCTTCCGTTTATCGAAAATACGGGTTTTATTGATTTATCAGAACAAATATTGTATCGAAAATGTTGCGCCGGGACCCGCGCAGAACAAACCGTACGCCGGATCGAAAAAATCGAAACATGGAATATGCTCGGAATATTATAATTAGGTTAGGAAGGAGTTCTCGGAAGAGTTTCGGGTTCCAAAAACATAACAACGGGTGACGTCGGTTGGTTCCCGTTTTTATAAAATAGGTTTTAAATACTCGGAAAAAGATTTTAGAAATTTCTTATGATTCTTATAAATCCATAAATCAACTTAAAAATAATTAGGAAGATATGACAATTATCTATGTTTTATTTTGGACATATAAAAATTAAAATACTCAATTACTATTATTTTTGAATATCCAAGTACAGATAACATTTAACAATTAACTCACAGAATAGATACTTAACACACATAATAATTATTTAATAGCAAAATAATCACACGATATATCCTGGATATTACATCCTTCTGCCCTTAAAAGGATTCTGTCCTCAGAATCTCCTAAGAAAACAAATGAGGGTACTTTTTTCTCATATCATTTTCTAACTCCCAGGTTGACTCTTCAACCTTTGGGTTTCTCCACAATACTCTTACTAACTTTACCACTTTATTTCTCAATACTTTCTCTCTCTCTCTCTCTCTTCTAGAATCTCTATCGGACTCTCTACATATGATAAATCTGCCTGAAGCTCTATTGGCTCATATTCTATTACATGCCTGGAGTTTGGATTATATTTCTTGAGCATTGATATATGAAAAACATTGTGAGTGTGTTCCATGTGCGGTGGTAACGCTAACTCGTAAGCTACTTTGCCAACGTGCTTTAGGATCTCAAAAGGTCCGACATATCTTGGGCTTAGCTTCCCTTTCTTCCCAAACCTCGTTAGTCCTTTCCATGGTGATACTTCAGTAATACCAAGCTTCCTTCTTCAAATTCCATGTCTTTCCTTGACTGATCTGCATATTTCCTCTGACGATCTTGTGCGGCTATCAATCTCTTCTGGATAATTTCAATAATTTCCTTTGTCTACTGTACCAATTCAGGTCCAAGTATCTTGCCTTCTCCTACTTCGTCCCAATATATTGGAGATCTACATTTGCGTCCATAAAGGGCTTCATAGGGTGGCATCCCAATGCTGGCATGATAACTGTTGTTGTAAGCAAACTCTACCAGAGGTAAATGTTCGTCCCAACTTCCTTTGAAATCAATAGCACAAACACGCAACATGTCCTCGATTGTCTGGATCGTTCTTTCACTTTGGCCATCCGTCTGAGGGTGATAGGCCGTACTCATATTCAGTCTTGTTCCCAAACATTCTTGAAAACTCTTCCAAAATCTTGAATTAAACCTTGGGTCTCGATCAGATACAATAAACACAGGAACTCCATGACGAACTACAATTTCCTTCAAGTACATATGGACCAACTTGTCGAGCGAAAATCTTTCATTTATAGGCAGAAAATGAGCTGACTTGGTAAGTCTATCCACTATAACCCAAATGGCATCATGATTAGCCCTTGTCCTTGGTAATCCAACTATGAAATCGATGGCAATATGTTCCCATTTACACTCTGGAATCTGCAATGGTTGTAACAATCCACTTGGTCTCTGATGCTCTGCTTTAACTCTCTGACAGGTATAACATTTGCTAATCCATTCCGCAATTTCCTCTTCATGTCTGGCCACCAATAATTCTTCTTTAAATCTCTGTACATTTTGGTACTCCCTGGATGGATGGAATATCTTGAACTATGTGCCTCTTGTAAAATTTCATTTTTCAGCTCCGTCACTAGTGGAATCCAAATTCTACATGAAAACCTCAGAATACCTTGATCATCCTTTTGCGTACATAACTCTTCACCTACCAAACGATTTATATCTTGATCCATTACATCTTCCTGACATTTCTTTATTTTCTCAAATAATTCCGGTTGGAAAGTCATACTGTATACTTTCGCTTCCTCAGGCATGCAAACTTTAATCTCCAATTCTAATTTCTGAAATTCCTTATATATATCTTCAGGTACTGATAACACATTCAACCTTTCCTTCCGACTCAATGCGTCTGCTACCACGTTCGCTTTACCGGAGTCTTTGATCAACTCTAACCATCTCCCTTGCCTCATATTAAGTTCCTTCTGTGTGAATATGTACTTTAAGCTTTTGTGATCTGTGAAAATCTCGCACTTTTCTCCATACAAATAATGTCTCCAAATCTTTAAAGCAAAAACTATGGCTGCTAGCTCCAAATCATGAGTAGGATACTTCTGTTCGTGTGGTTTCAATTTCCTTGACGCATACACAATCACCTTTTCGTGCTGCATTAAAACACATCCTAGTCCTTTGTGAGAAGCATCGGTATAAATTACGAAATTCCCTTGATCGTCTGGAAGTGATTGAACATGTGATGTGATTAATCTCCGCTTCAACTCCTGAAAACTTTCTTCGTACTTGTCGTTCCATATAAACTTTTCATTCTTTCGTGTAAGCTTTGTCAATGGTGTTGCAATCCTTGAAAAATTCTGAACAAATCATCGATAATATCCTGCCAATCCCAAGAAACTTCTTACCTCAGTGGGTGTTCTTGGTCTCTCCCAATTCGTAATTGCCTTGATCTTTGCCGGGTCCACTTTGATCCCTTCATTACTGACTATATGTCCTAAGAACTGAACTTCCTGTAGCCAAAACTCACACTTCGAGAATTTAGCATATAACTTCTTTTTTCTTTAAAATTTCCAAAGTTGTCCTCAAATGTTCTGCATGATGCTCTTCCATTTTTGAATAGATTAAAATATCGTCTATAAACACAATAACAAACTTATCTAAATACTCCTTGAAAATTCTGTTCATCAGGTCCATAAACGCTGCCGGGGCATTGGTCAACCCAAAAGACATCACTAAAAACTCGTAATGTCCATACCTTGTTCTAAAAGCTGTCTTTGGTATATCTTCTGGCTTGATCTTCAGTTGATGATATCCTGATCTTAAATCAATTTTGGAGAAGTACTTGGCTCCATTTAACTGATCAAACAAATCGTCAATTCTGGGTAACGGATACTTGTTCTTGACTGTCAGCTTGTTGAGCTCCCTATAGTCGATGCACAGTCTCATGCTTCCATCTTTCTTCTTGATGAATAATATCGGGGCTCCCCACGGGGATATACTAGGTTTGATTACTCCTTTCTCTAACAATTCCTGCAATTGCTTCGCTAGCTCTTTCATCTCAACAGGCGCCATTCTGTACGGGGCCTTGGATACTGGTTCTGTTCCAGGTGCTAAGTCGATCGTAAATTCAATTTCTCTATCTGGAGGAAGTCCTGGTAACTCGTCGCGAAATACGTCTGGAAATTCATTCACAACTGGAATATCTTCAAGTTTTGTTGGTTCTTGACTTCTGTCAATCACATATGCCATGAAATGCTCACATCCTTGTCGTAGTAACTTCTTGACTTGAATCATCGTTAAGAACTTCTTTACTTGCTTTTGACCCTTGAACGTTACTATCCTTTCGTCTGGCATTTTCACCATTACCTTCTTACTTCGACACTCTATCTGGGCATCATGCCTAGATAACCAATCCATCCCTAATATAACGTCAAATTCTCCTAACTTAAATGGTATCAAATCTACACAAAACTTATTACCAGAAATCTCAATCTCACAATTCCCACAAACTTGATTAACACTTACACGTTCTTGATTTGCTAATTCCACAGTCATTATTTCATTTAAACATTCAACTGGACAATTTAACTTACTAACAAAATCTTGTGAAATAAACGATCGAGTTGCTCCCGAATCTATTAACACTTTGGCACATAAAGAATTCACATTAAGCGAACCTGCCACGACATCCGTATCCTGGATAGCATCTTTCACAGACATGTCAAAAACTCTAGCCCTTGGAGTCTCATTCACTGTTGGGGTAGATCCCATGATCCTCAATGTATTACTGACTGGGGCTGGTGTCTTGCAATCCCTGGCCATATGTCCTGGCTTTCCACATTTAAAGCACTTAAATCCAATGGCTGGAACCTTTACTGCTGGATTCCGGATAGGCTGATCCTTGTTTGCTGGCTCTCTTGCTAGCTGATTTTGGCACTCCCTCGAATAGTGCCCTTTCTGGTTGAATTTGAAACATACCACATTCAACTTATTACAAACTCCTCCATGATTCTTTCCACATACTCGACAATCCGAAAAAGTTAGTCTCAACTGATTCGGCTGATTTGCATTAACTGGATGGTTGCTCTGGCCTCCGTCTCCTGCATTCTGTTTCCTGAAATTAAAATTTCTCCTTGGCTAAAACTTGCCCTTCTTAAAATTTGGAAACTTCCTTGGTTATGACTGACCCTCACTTCCCTCAACTTTCCTTTTATTGCTTTCTTTCTCCTTCTGGAACATCTCACTCTCTGTCTCTGCGATCATAGCCTTCTGTACTACTCCTGCATAGGTATCCAATTCAAAAATGGCTACCTTCCCTCTGATCTATGGTTTCAAACCTTGCTGGAATCTCTTAGCCTTCTTCCTGTCAGTATCCACATACGACGGTACATACCTTGACAATTCCTCAAACTTACCCTCATAATCTGTTACCGACATGTTCCCTTGCTTTAATTCTAAAAACTTCAGCTCCACTTGATCCTGAACAAACTGAGGAAAATACTTTTCTAAAAACAATTCCTTAAACCGTTCCCAAGTAATAACATCTGTACCTTCCAATGTTTCACCATCTCCCACCAATAGGTGGCTTCATTCTTCAGATAGTAACTTGTAAACTCAACCTTCTGTTCCTCCTTTACTTTCACTAAGGCAAATGCCTTCTCTATTTCCTTTAACCAAACATTTGCTTCAATTGGCTCTAAGGTGTTGGATTTTAATCGCAGCGGAGGCATGGTAAAACACTTTTACACATACAAAATCCAAATAAAAGCATATAAATCGTGGTAAAAACGTATGGATCGATTACTAACCTTTAATATGCGATCCAAAAGCAACGATCGGAGATCCTTAGCAGCTGCTCCTCAAACGTGAAGCACTCCACCGGTATCCACCAAGAAAACGACGTTAAGAAGGAGGAGGAGGTGGAGAGAATTAGGTTTTTCTAAAAATGGGGTTAGAATAAAAATAGGGTTTATAATAGTATATTTATAGGCAAAATTTTCAGCTGAAATTTTCCCATAAAATATTATTATTATTAACCAATTTATTATTCTTATTAATAATTAAAACACCTTTTAATTATTAATCCTTTTTCTAAACACTTTAGAAATAATTATCTCTCTTGATTTAATTTCCAAAAATTAAATCCTTTAATTAATAATATTAAGAACTTTTCTTAATTAATTTATAATCAATTAAATCTCATTTAATCAATTATTAAATTTGCCAATTAATTATTTATTTCATAAATAAATAATTATTAGCCATTATTAATTAATTCCTCCACCATTAAATCATTCTCTTTTTATGGTGTTACCCTGTAGGTTCAATATTAAGCCGGTAGTAGAAATAAATAATAATAAAACTATTTTATCATTTTTTATATAAATTCTCTAATTTATTAAATATGATTAATTAATTAATCACATTTATTCTACATCGTGAGGGATACTTCTCAGCATATCGCGACTATCCGGATAATACGAATTCACTGCTTAGAATACCAAAAACCTATTCAGTGAATAGTTACCGTACAATAAACTCCTTCTACCCTACAATATCCCGATTAAATACAAGGCATGGATCTCGTGTCAAGCCTATCTAATTTAATCACTTTCTTACCATTTACTATGCTTAGTTCTATACAAATCAGAAACTCCTTTCTAATTTCATTCACTCTGGCCAGAGATTCTTGAACTAGCATAAGTGGATCAGCCTTGAACATTCACTTCCTTCACTGGAAGGGGTAGATCCTTTATTGATCATACACTATCTTCGTGTACAAATTCCTATACCCAGTAGAGCCCTAATAATTGTCCCTGGAGACTAAGAACTAAACCAAAGCATAGTTCAGTGTACACAAGATGACTATGATGACCTCAATCTAAGGATACTTGTACAACTATCACTATGTGAACAACTGCTGACACGTGAGTGAACTCCATCAGTTGTTCAGCTGTGCGAGTCACATTCAGTGAACTTATTCTTTAATAAGCACCTACATACTAGCTATAGTGTCACCACACAAATGTCTATGAGAACAGACATCCTTCATAATGAAGCAAGCATAGTATGTACCGATCTTTGCGGATTATTAATTACCAGTTAGTAATCCTATGATCAGGAACTATTTAAGTTTAGAGTTATCATCTTTTAGGTCTCACTATTATGATCTCATCATAATCCATAAAAAGCTTTACTCTAAACTATGGTATATCTTATTTAAACACTTAAATAGATAGAGCCCGTAATAAAAAAAAAACAAGTCTTTAATTAATATCAATGAAATCAAAACAGATAAAAGTTATTCCTAAATCCTAATACATGATTGGACTTAGGACATATTCCTTTCAATCTCCCACTTGTACTAAAGCCAATCACTCTGGTATCTAATACCCATCTAGTCTTTATGACGATCAAAGTGACTTTCATAAAGTAGCTTTGTGAGTGGGTCTGCTATGTTGTTATGTGTGTCAACTCTATTTCAATACAACACAAGAAATGTTATCGCGCTCCCACTAACCCTTTTGTAGACGCATGGTTCATCTACATTTTTGATAAAATCAAACTCTTTGATTGTCTCATCAAAACGGATGTTCCATCTACGAGAAGCTTGCTTTAAACCACATATGGTTCACAACAGCTTACATACTAGGTTTTCATTTCTCTTGGAAAGAAAACCATCTGGCTATTTTCCATATCTCATAGTCGTAGTAAGCAGCATTCGCAAGCAAAATCCGAACTGATTTTAACAGGGCTACAGGTAAAAGGTTTCGTCAAAGTCAATCCATTGCCTTTGTTTGAATCCTTTTCCCAAAAGCCTGGCCTTAAAGGTCTCCACCTGGCCATCTGCTCTAATCATTCTTTTGTATCCCGTATACATAGATTTCATTCCAGATTTCATGGCACTTTGCCATTTCTCTGAGTCAACACTACTCATAGCCTCATTATAGGTCACAGGATCGTCATCATCAATGATCGACAACTCATTGTCATTCTTAATGACAAGGCCATATTACCTCTCAGGTTGGTGAGACACTCTCCCTGACCTACGAATGGGCTGTTCCACAGAAGGTTGTTCAGTCAGAACAGGTGTTTCCACTTGATCCGTAGTAGTTTATGCTTCTTGAACTTCATCAAGTTCAATTTTTCTCCCACTGTTTCCTTCAAGGATAAACTCCTTTTCCAAGAAGGTAGCATGTCTGGAGACAAACACCCGATGATCGGTGTAAAAGTAATACCCTAAAGTCTCTTTAGGATATCCCACAAAACTACATTTTACGGATCGATATTCCAGCTTATCTGGGTCAACTTACTTGACATAAGCTGGACATCCCCAAATCTTAACGTGTTTAAGACTCGGTTTCCTTTCTTTCCATATCTCATACGGAGTTTGAGGAACAGATTTGGAAGGCACCTTATTCAGTAAATATGCTGAGGTTTCCAATGCATAACCCCATAGGAATACTGGAAGATTCGCATAGCTCATCATGGACCGAACTATGTCTAACAAAGTTCGATTTCTCCTTTCAGATACCAATCTGGAGGCGTCCACTGAGAGACTATACCATTTACTTTGAGATAATCTAGAAACTCTCCATTCAAGTATTCACCACCTCGATCTGATCGAAGAATTATAATACTATATTTGGTTTGTTTCTCCACTTCATACTTATACTCTTTGAACTTTTCGAAGGCTTTAAACTTGTGTTTCATCAAACACATATCCGAATCTAGATCTATTATCCACGAAAGTAATGAAGTATGAAAATCCACCCATAGCTTGCGTAGAAATTGGTCCACATACATTTGTGTGTACCATTCCTAGAAAATTTGCAGCCCTCTCTCCATGTCTACTAAATGGAGACTACAGTGCCACAATGAAGTGAGATTTTCATCATCCCTTTTCTTTTATTAGTTTGTTCAATCTGAAGTAAATTATGTCACATATATACAGACCATTATTTAAAGCACCACATCCATAAAGAATATTATCTCTAAGAATATAACATTCATTATTCTCAATAATAAATGAAAATCCAGCCAAGTCTAACATGGGAATAATATTCCTCACAATCGAGGGAACAAAATAACAATTATTTAAAAACAATAGTCTTACCCGTAGGCATATGTAAATGAAATGATTCTACATCTTCAGCAGCAACTCTTGCTCCATTTCCCATCAGTAGAATCACCTCCTCTTCCTCAAGAGTCCTACTTCTCCTTAGTCCCTGCAACGAATTGCAGATGTCAGAACCATAGGCGGTATCTAATACCCAAGTAGAAATTTGGCTTAATGACATATTCACTTCTATCATGAACATACCTGAATAAGAAGTGGTAGTCTCACTACCCTTCATCTTTTTCAATTCTGCAAGGTAAACCTTGCAGTTCCTCTTCCAGTGCCCCACCTTGTTACAGTGAAAGCAAACAACTTTGCTCTTGGGGTCTTCAGCTTTTGGTGGAACCGACATTTTCTCACCTACTTTCTTCTTCTTGGAAGGGTTCCTCTTCCTTTTCTTAGGATTGGAACCTTCACCAATTAGAAGAACAGAACTCTTATTAGGGGGAAAATTCGATTCCGCAGTCTTCAACATGTTGTGGATTTCAGGCAGGCTGACATCCAACTTATTCATGTGAAAGTTCATAACAAACTGCGAGAACGAACTCGGAAGCGATTGCAAGACCAAGTCTTGGCTCAGCTCCCCATCCATGGCAAAACCAAGTTGTCCAAGACGTTCAATCAAATTGATCATCTTAAATACATGGTCATTCACAGATGATCCCTCAGACATCCTACAATCGAACAACTCCTTCGATATCTCATATCGAGCTGTCCTCCCCGCCACATCATACAACTCTTGTAGATGCATGAGGATAGTGTGAGCATCCATATGCTCATGATGCTTCTGCAGCTCAATGTTCATGGAAGCTAGCATGATGCATTGAGCAACATTTGTATCATCTACCCACTTATGATACACAACATGTTCATCATTATGCGCATCGCTAGCAGGTTTAGTAGGCTTTGGTGAGTCAATCACGTATTCCAGCTTCTCAATCCTGAGAACAATTCTCAAGTTTCGAAGCCAGTCAGCATAATTAGGACCAGTCAATTTGTGAGCATCTAGTATGCTCCTGAGTGATAGTGCAGAAAACATAACGTACAAAGTAAATATGTAAATGATAAATACATAACAACACTTAGCAAATATTCGATTTCATTTTAAAACACTATATGAATCGGGTCTTTATTCATAAGTGGCTCCTACTAGTTTATCTAATTTATTCAACCCCCTACGTGAAAACTAAGCATTCATAATGCTAGTGGGAATAGGGATCCTACATTCCATTACACAACCCCGGCTATGGCACGAACCGCCATGTAATATTCAATAGGCAGACAACTCTTGTCAATTACATCTAATGTTATTCCCTAATCAAACTTCAGTCTCTTGAATAATTGAGTCACGGCTGTGGCACGACAAACTCAATATTCTAAGTCATGTCTAACCCAACATTCCATACAATTGATTCAGTCCCCAAAGGCCCACGGCTGTGGCACGTACCGACCTTTAGATTCTATTTCAATGTACACATCTCTATGTAATAGACAAGTATTTCTTATTTCGAAATCAAAGCCCTCGGCTATAGCACGAAACGACAATGATTTAAAAATAAGAACTACTTTCTATCATGTTGGAAGGCTATGACCGACACAAGCCCGTTGTGTCATTGGTAGGCATGTTACATCATCTAGCATATTGGTCTAAGCATTATACATCTCTATGTATCACATGAAGCATTTAAAAGCAGTTAAAACAGTTAAAAACAGCTTTAAAACACTTTCGGAAATATAAACAGTTCAAAACTTTTATATAAACTAAATTTTGATCACTCCATTTGATCCGTCTCGGAAAAACGAATCCAACGATATATTGCACGCCTAAAACGGAGTTACGAAACTCCCAGAAATCAAATTTAAAAATAACAGACGGGCTGTAACGCATTACAGGAACGCGTTACAAGCCCTGTAACGCATTCCGGTGATGCGTTACAACCCTTTTAAGCCATTAAAAGGTGTAACGCATTCCGTGAATGCGCCACAGGGTGTAACGCATTCCCGGAATGCGCGACACCCCTTTACCTTTTCTTGCAGCAGCCGCCGTTGCTTGTCTCGATTCCCGTGCCTGACTCCTCTGTTCTCTGTCTGCTTTTCTTTCTTTCCGTGCATTCAGTCAGACATCACAGAGACAAACAAACAGCAACAGCAACAAATATATATATATATACATACTTACAATTTATATATATATATATATGATTATTTAATTACGAATTTAATTGCAACAACTTCAAAAATTCATAATAAAAAATCTATACATCATAAAATTATGAGAAAAATACCCAGACGATCTACAATACTTGTAGAACCCAGATCAACATTCAAAATTATTCTGAGAAACGATTTCTCATCAGACAAAATTAATCCATAATATAACTTGTAAAAATCATAATTAATTCATACAAGCACATAAAATTCTGAAATTTTTACCACAGATCTATATGCATACAACCTAAGCTCTGATGCCATTGTTGGATTTTAATCGCAGTGGAGGCATGGTAAAACACTTTTACACATACAAAATCCAAATAAAAGCATATAAATCGTGGTAAAAACGTATGGATCGATTACTAACCTTTAATATGCGATCCAAAAGCAACGATCGAAGATCCTTAGCAGCTGCTCCTCAAACGTGAAGCACTCCACCGGTATCCACCAAGAAAATGACGTTAAGGAGGAGGATGTGGTGGAGAGAATTAGGTTTTTCTAAAAATTGGGGTTAGAATAAAAATAGGGTTTATAATAGTATATTTATAGGCAAAATTTTCAGCTGAAATTTTCCCATAAAATATTATTATTATTAACCCATTTATTATTCTTATTAATAATTAAAACACCTTTTAATTATTAATCCTTTTTCTAAACACTTTAGAAATAATTCTCTCTCTTGATTTAATTTCCAAAAATTAAATCCTTTAATTAATAATATTAAGAACTTTTCTTAATTAATTTATAATCAATTAAATCTCATTTAATCAATTATTAAATTTGCCAATTAATTATTTATTTCTTAAATAAATAATTATTAGCCATTATTAATTAATTCCTCCACCATTAAATCATTCTCTTTTTATGGTGTGACCCTGTAGGTTCAATATTAAGCCCGTAGTAGAAATAAATAATAATAAAACTATTTTATCATTATTTATATAAATTCTCTAATTTATTAAATATGATTAATTAATTAATCACATTTA
Source organism: Apium graveolens (assembly GCF_009905375.1). Lineage (NCBI taxonomy): Eukaryota > Viridiplantae > Streptophyta > Magnoliopsida > Apiales > Apiaceae > Apium > Apium graveolens. Next base: position 139,688,529 of record NC_133656.1, on the reverse strand, counting down.
TTCTACATCGTGAGGGATACTTCTCAGCATATCGCGACTATCCGGATAATATGAATTCACTGCTTAGAATACCAAGAACCTATTCAGTGAATAGTTACCGTACAATAAACTCCTTTACCCTACAATGTCCCAATTAAATACAAGGCATGGATCTCGTGTCAAGCCTATCTAATTTAATCACTTACTTACCATTTACTATGCTTAGTTCTATGCAAATCAGAAACTCCTTTCTAATTTCATTCACTCTGGCTAGAGATTCTTGAACTAGCATAAGTGGATCAGCCTTGAACATTCGCTTCCTTCACTGGAAGGGGTAGATCCTTTATTGATCATACACTATCTTCGTGTACAAATTCCTATACCTAGTAGAGCCCTAATAATTGTTCCTGGAGACTAAGAACTAAACCAAAGCATAGTTCAGTGTACACAAGATGACTATGATGACCTCAAGTCTAAGGATACTTGTACAACTATCACTATGTGAACAACTGCTGACACGTGAGTGAACTCCATCAGTTGTTCAGCTGTGCGAGTCATGTTCAGTGAACATATTCTATAATAAGCACCTACATACCAGCTATAGTGTCACCACACAAATGTCTATGAGAACAGACATCCTTCATAATGAAGCAAGCATAGTATGTATCGATCTTTGCAGATTATTAATTACCAGTTAGTAATCCTATGATCAGGAACTATTTAAGTTTAGAGTTATCATCTTTTAGGTCTCACTATTATGATCTCATCATAATTCATAAAAAGTTTTACTCTAAACTATGGTATATCTTATTTAAACACTTAAATAGATAGAGCCCGTAATAAAAACAAAACAAGTCTTTTATTAATATCAATGAAATCAAAACAGATAAAAGTTATTCCTAAATCTTAATACATGATTGGACTTAGGACATATTCCTTTCATAAGGAACCCTTGAATTTTGGTGGGTTTACTGCTTGAAAAGTTTTAAAAGTTACCTGGGGGTTGGTCTGTCTTTGTTGTTGTTCTGCCAGGTGAACTATTTGTTGGGCCAAGATTTGAAGAATCTGGGCTATTGCTGGGTCCATAGGTCCTGGGTTCACATTTGTATTTGTATCATCTTGGTTGTTATTATTGTTGTTGTTGGTTTCTTTATTCTGGGTGTTGGTGTGGGTATTTCTTCTAGGAGGCATTTTCTGTAAAGATACAATCAACTTATTTAGCTTTTGAATCAATCTTTTGCATAGAAGAACAGTTTTGCAAAACAAAAATATCTCTTTTTGAAAACAGTTGTAACTAAGTAAATTGCATGCTTCTTTACAGAATATATAAACAGTTATGGAAAACAGGGTACATGGTATCACATGGGTATAACTGGTGCAATAAAGTAAATGACAGTAATGGAAAGGAAAAGGTACTGATATATATAGATCAAAAGTTTTAGGTAGTACAAGCGTAAAGACGCTTCAGAAGTAAAAGCAAAAAGGGTACAACAACCTACTCACTAGTCAGCATAGCTAGTTTATAAATACAACTCAAAAGTCTACTGATACACACTACACACTACTGTATATACTATATAACCATAACAACACTGCTCAAAATCTCCATCTCTGAATCTCTGGCTCAACTCCAAGGAAACTCTGGTCTTTCCAGCCTCTCAAAGTCCTCCATCACCTCAGTAGCCCAGCCCATCAGTGCATCAGGGCCTCTGCCAGGTAGTGTAGCTCCATGTAGCCTAGCCTCCAGAACCCTCCATGTCACATGAATCTCCTCTCGAAGCTCCCTCACACCACGATCAACATCTGTAGTCCTGATAATATGCTGTAGCTCTCTGATCTGGGCCAACAAGGTATCACGCTCCAATAGAAGGGCCTCATATCAGTAATAAGGAACTGGGGGCAATGTAGACTGGAATGGGGCACTCGCAACTAAATACCCAGTGGAATCTGAATCAGCTGGTGGGGATCCTCTGACAGGTGGCCTCATGCCTGGAGGTGGAATAACCTGCAATGTTACGGGCTGCAACACAGGTGGAGGTAATATAGCCAACACTGGTAGAACAACAGGACGTGGATCCGAAGACGGCACTCCAACTGAAGGCTCTGAGTGATCAGCTGATACGGGAATAAAAGAGTCGGCCATCGCTGCTATCTGAAATCATATCGCAATATCAAAATCTCGTACCATAACGTGAATTACACTAATACCTGATATATCAAAGCACTCAACCTCTCGATGTTCTATCTTTCTATTCCTTACTTCTAATCTTAACCCTCTACCCATTCCCGTCAACCTAGGCTTGCGTCAGTGACTTATAACTGTAGCTCTGATACCAAACCTGTGGCGCCCTCCAAACCCGGGTCAGAAGTTTGGGGTCCACACACACGCCTTATTTATAACCTGCTTATAACAATAATAAAGATAATCATAATATGCAGTGACCCTACTTACCAACTACCACGGATCGCCATAGGTTAAAGTATGCACACAAACCACACATCTACTTATATTACATACCGTTCAAATCCCAACTATTCCAAACTCAAAACTGAGTATTAAACATTATTACAAACTTTTACAGACTTAAATTATCCCAAAAAAAGCCTACTAGCTCAGCTCAATCAACCTGAACCCCTAGCTCTCGCGCTGGACTGGGGATCCGCGGTACCAACTGGTTCCTTCTTAACTGGATAAGAACAGAAACAATATCGCACAAATGAGCTAACTAGCTCAGCAAGTCACAATGACAAAACTGAGAATAATGATCATCAGGTGAACATGATTATGATATCAAATGAACAATGGATTATGATTTAGAATTGGATACTATACTTTTAATTTAAAAATCAAGGTTAGGCTGCTGATCAGTCACGCACTAACCCCGAGCAAGGCACACAGCATTGCTCTAATTACCGGATCCAAGGCACACAGCATTGCTCTAATTACCGGATCCAAGGCACACAACATTGCTTTAATATTTAATGTGTATGTATTTGTGGAGTAGTAATGTATATTTGAGGTTCGTGTTTGGGTATAAAACAATCAATGGTATAGAAAGAATAAGGTTCATGGCTCAAGAACAATAACTGGAATCAGAGTTTGGGTTTCAGTGCTTCAAAGCACTTGCAATATCAACAAGACTATCAAGTACTACAATATCTCGAGAAAATTCAGAACACTTGCCTGGTATTAGCTTACTACACTGCACTCGCTTCCAATCACAACCGTTTTATTCCTTAACTACCTATTTTCCTTTCCTACGCCTTGCCTCTTCTGCTCACATATCATAAGCATCTATCAAAAATTGACTCATATACTTTTATTCAATACATACTTCTATCTACCCTTCGTTTTACCCAAATCCGATTAACGGATTGAAAGTTATGCAATAATCAAGTAAACACCGAATATATAGACTGATAGTCAATCAACAAGTCACATATAACACATAATACATCACGTAATCAATGATATATTATTTATAAAGAAGTCTCGGGTCATAAATAGGCTTTTTGGTATTTAAAATGATTTTTAAAACATTTTTCGGAATTAAAATCAATTAATAATTAATTAAATCAATTAATCAATTAATTTTCGAATTAATTGACCAATTAATCAATTAAAAATTAACTGAAATTAATTAATTGATTAATTCAGATTTATTTTTGAATTAAAAATAATTTTCGGAATTGAAATAATAATTTTTAGAATTTTCAGAAATTAAAAACAAATTTTTATAATAAAAATATATAGAAAATATGACTTTTAAACATTTTTAAAACAGGGATCCTAAATTTGCAAACTTTGGAAACTTTAGGGACCAAACTGCTTCATTTTCAAAACTATAGGTACTAAACTGTAATTTTCCAGCCCCGTCGCCGGAAAATACAGGGGTGGCCAGAGAACACGTTCCCGGCGTCCTCACCCCACGAACACCTCCAGATCACATCTATATTTCACCAGGAACTCAACCATACCAACAAATCATTCTAATCATCCCTGAGTTGGCCGGAATTTGGCCGTGAAGTTTGCCAGTTTCCGGCGAACTTCGGAAAATTTCAAAAGACAACTCTCTTCTCTACAGACCTCGGTGATTCATGAAACTTATACGACTAGATTGCAAATTTCACAGAGAATACAATCCACTATATCACAACATCAATCTATTCCAGAATAAGAAACCCCCAAATTTCAATTAAGAACATTCATACGGGTTATAAACCCTAATTTTAAAATTCGAAAATCAAACTCAATTTTGAACATGTTATTGAACTCCAAATCAGACGTATAATATATCAAAATCATCAGGAAAACAAGCTCTACAACATGCAATCATCAAATCATACAAACAATCATCCGAACAAAAATTCATATTTTTAATAAATTTAATTCGAAAATAAATAAAATTATAGAAAATAAACCTTGATTTCTGCAGTAAAACGAAGCTCAGAATCTGGTAGAACACTTCAAATCCTTCGTTTTGGTTACTCAAGCTTTGAAAACAGAGATTGGTAACGCCTTCGTTTTACTGTTTGATTCTTAGAACAGTTTATGTAATTAGGGTATTTCTCTGAAAATTATAAAATTAACTATCTGTAAATGATTTTGATACGAAATAAAATACTGTATAAGGCTATTTATAATTACGGAAAATTAGTATCCCGTTGGATCATTCCGGATATAAAACGGTACGTTTATTTATAAAAACTGATCCAAACGGTATCGGTTTTCGGGATAATTATCCAAACCAGTACAATTTGTACTGCGGTCCTGGTTTTAGCGCCTGGTTACACGTAATACGAAGTGATAATTGGGATAGTTTAATAAAAAGCTCCCGTTTATCGAAAATACGGGTTTTATTGATTTATCAGAACGAATATTGTATCGAAAATGTTGCGCCAGGACCCGCGCAGAACAAACTGTACGCCTGATCGAAAAAGTCGAGACATGGAATATGCTCAGAATATTATAATTAGGTTAGGAAGGAGTTCTCGGAAGAGTTTCGGGTTCCAAAAACATAACAACGGGTGACGTCGGTTGGTTCCCGTTTTTATAAAATAGATTTTAAATACTCGGAAAAAGATTTTAGAAATTTCATATGATTCTTATAAATCCATAAATCAACATAAAAATAATTAGGAAGATATGACAATTATCTATGTTTTATTTTGGACATATAAAAATTAAAATACTCAATTAATATTATTTTTGAATATCCAAGTACAGATAACATTTAACAATTAACTCACAGAATAGATACTGAACACACATAATAATTATTTAATAGCAAAATAATCACACGATATATCCCGGATATTACAGAGAAGATAGCTGCCACAAAATGTACACCTGACTATATTCAGTTGAAGGATAAAGATACTTGTTAGGAATATGTTGTGTACTTGATGACAAGCTAAAAAAACACCTTAGTAGATTTAACTTAGTGAATTTATAGCACCCGATGGATGATCAATTATAGTCCCGAAGGATGATTCAATATAGTCCCGACGGATGACTAATTGATATCCATCGGGTGAGTAGCTTATGTAACAATAAGCACTGTAGCACATTTCTGCAAACAACTTTGTATAGATTCTGTAGTAGCTTATGAATCATGTAGACTGCTAGTAGATGTGCAGAATAGGTTGATTAAATGTAAATATAAGATGTCTTGTAATTCTGCACAAATGAAATGGAGTCAAGTGATAAATGGCTACCCGACGGATGATCAACAAAGCTACCCGACGGATGATCAACAAGGCTACCCGACGGATAACAAGTATGTACCCGACGGATGATCAATTCAAATATCTGTTGACAGTGACAACACAGTCACATGTGTCGAGTGTTTGCAAAAGAAATGTGGTAGCCTATTTAGCAGGAAAATGAGAACAAAGAAGCATTACCATTTCCATGCTATTATGAAGATATTCAAAGATGCTGGAATAGAGTAGTGAAGCTGCATGGGATTAGACTTGATAGGTTTTGTTATATTATCATGTCTTATTACCATGTAAACTTGGTGATATATAAACCAAGTGTAGCTAGTAGAACAAATTATCTAAGCAAACATATTTTTAGCAGAGAAACATTTGTAAGCTGTATTCTTTAGAATTTCTCTGTAAGTTTTGTTTGTTCACTTGTAAAGCAGCTGTGAGATATTCAAGCTTCACAGGGTTCTCTTGATATATATATATATATATATATCTGGTGGATACATTCAAATCCACCAAAATTTTTTAAAGACCGGAGTTTTTATTACTTTATGTTTGATTTACTTAACACTGTATTCCGCACTTTACAAATCAAACAGTTAGATATAAATTGAGTTAGAACCATTTTTCATAAATCTCAAAAAGTAGCCAGAATTACATTCAACCCCCCATTCTGTAATTCTTGTTGTATTGTTAGGGAATAACAATTGGTATCAGAGCACGCTCTTGAAGTACAAAGAGTTTAAAGATCACAATAAACAACAAGATGAACAAGAAAGATGTTGGAGTCAAGATTCCATTTCTGGACAAAGACAATTACCACCACTGGAAGGTGAAGATGCACCTATATCTTCTTTCTCAAGATGAGGCCTATGTGGATTGCATAGAGAGAGGCCCTCATGTACCAATGAGAGCTGCAATAGGGAATGAACCATATGTTCCCAAGCCTAGGCATGAATGGTCAGATCCTGATATTGAGCAAATCAGGAAAGACAAAAAGGCCATGAATATATTGTTCAATGTAGTTGATGGTGATATGTTTGATAACATCATTAACTGCAAAACAGCCAAGGAGGTTTAGGACACAATTCAGATTATCTGTGATGGTACTGAGCAAGTAAGGGAGAATAAAATGCAGCTGCTAATTCAGCAATATGAGCATTTTCATTGTGAAGATATTGAGTCTCTCACTAACATTTTTTGTAGGTTTCAAAAACTACTAAACGCTCTGAAGTTGCATGGAAGAGTCTATCAGACAAAAGACTCCAATCTCAAGTTCCTTAGATCTCTTCAAAAGGAATGGAAACCAATGACAGTCTCATTGAGAAACTCTCAAGATTACAAGGAGTTTACTTTGGAGAGACTGTATGGCCTCCTGAAAACTTATGAGCTTGAAATAGAGCAAGATGAGAGGATGTAGAAAGGAAGGAAGAAAGGAGGGTCCATAGCACTGGTTGCTGAGTTTGAGAAAGAGAAAGAGGTGAAGGTAGAAGCTGTTGAGTCTACTTCAAAGGTCTGTGAAAATAAGGGCAAGAGGCTGGTAGTTGAAAATGAAGATTCTTTGAGCCAAGATGATATGGATGATATTGATGAACATCTTGCATTCCTTTATAGAAGATTTTCCAAGCTCAATTTAAAGAAGAACTTTGGAGCAGCTAAGCCAAATAGAAATATGGTGGATAAATCAAAATTCAAATATTTCAAATGTGTCTTGGCAGGGCATTTTGCCAGTGAGTGTAGAAAGTCAGATTCCAGCAAAAATAAGTTTGAGCCTATAGATTATAAACAGAAGTATTTTGAGTTGCTCAAACAAAAGGAAATGGCTTTTATTACACAAAAAAATGACTAGGCAGCAGATGGTTTGGATGAGGATGAAGATGTCAGCTATGTAAATCTAGCCCTAATTACCACTAACCTAGCACATTTATCTAAAGCTGAGTGTAATTGTAATAACCCCAATTTTTGGAAAATTTTGAAACACGGATGAATAGTAACTTTTGCTGATGATGCTGATTAAGAAAAATTATCAGACCACGCTATATAGGAGTACTGTTATGGAAATTCTAAGATCGTAATGGTACTCCATAAAGTAAATAAGTGTATGTAAAGATCGTCAGAATCCAAATCCGAACACTTTGATTTTTTCCCGAAAATCCACCAGATACCGAAAGAATTGAGTATAAGGTGACAGGATAAAAAGGATTTAAATTCAAGGATTTTAAGAGGGGATCATAAAAAGGAATATAAAATATTGAGAAAGGTTTAGGGGAACCCAAGTAATAAGATCCCGGATATGATCCCTCAAACGACGAACGAGAACGAAAGTTAAGCGAACCGTAAAACAAATAAGCGACCAAGAGACAAGCTTGTACAAGAAGCCAATGATTGTGACATCATCAAACCACAAGGAAAAGACATGTGGCAATTGGATGACATAAGAATGATGACCTAAGCATGACAAAAAGAAGTGTGTTGTTGGTTGATTGTGAGCCATTCATTTTTTACCATAGTAAATTCTCAAAATTAGCCAAGCCATAAACAAAGAAACAAAACAAAAAAATCATAACACAAACTTGACTTTTCATTTTAAAGAAGCAAGCTCTCGGCCAAAACTAGAGCAGCAACTTCAAACTACCATATCTCCTTCAATACTCACTCAAATAGTATGTTCTATAGTTCTTTGGAAAGGTATTGAGATGCCCTACAACTCTTATTCACAAGTCTCGTCCAAATAAGCATGTTAAGACCCTCGTTTTGACAGTTCTTTCAATCTGACTTTTAGAAACTTCAAAACCTAACTTTGTGTTCTTGATTTCTTTGGAAAGATCAAGCTTGTAGGAGGTTCCCTAAGACTTCCTAGCTACTCTAATCACTCCAAGGAAGGTATAACACCTCCAAACCCTAACTTTACTTTGAGTATTAGGTTTGGTTTTGTTTGTTATAGTTCATGAGAGCATGATTCTTGTATGTTTAGAGTTTGGTTGGAATTATAATGGTTTTGGGTTATAAATCTTGGTTGTTGGTTGATGAACCTTAAGTATAGTTAGTAGCTCTTGTTTGAGATTGAATAAGTTGGAAAAATCATGAGGTTATGGACTGAGTTAGTAAGGTTTGGATGACGTTTGGTGGTATTGGTGGTTATGGGTTGATTTGTGGTTGATTTGTGGTTGATTGGAGTAGTTTAAACTTTGGTAATCGCGTAAACATAGTCGTCGTAATGCCCGATTTACCTTAGACTGTTTTGTGCTTAACTTTTGCACCAGAACACTCACTTCCATGAACTTACCATTACCATTTTTAGATAGTTCATGTTACAAGCTTCGTTTTGATATGTTGTTCGCTTGAATCCGATGTACGGTTTAGGAGAAACGACCGTTTTAAGTAACGACGTTTCGCGAACGAACCATTACCCCTCGCCTTACTTTGAAACCTTGGTTAAGGCCCTTAAATGACTAATTGGAGTATGAAAAAATTATTTAAAGTGTATTAGGAAGTTGGTAGAGTACTCGCGAAAGAATCGCCTTAAAATTCTTAATGGTTAATTTATCAAAATGGTGGAGCCGAGGGTACTCGAACGACTTATGTGATTTGTTAAGCGTAGAACTGACCATAAGCAAATGTTAGGGTTCAATTGGTTAAAGTATAGTTTCTTAAGCGACCGTGGTTTAATTCCGGCTTATGTTGTTATTCATAGGTTCCCGGACCCACTCTAAGCTTAAGTCTACCCCGGAGCACTCAGGCAAGTTTTCTACCCGTTATACTGTTGTTGTGATGTAAATATATGTATATGTATTATCTTGTGATAAGTGCATGATTGTTATTAGAAAATCTTGTGATATATTGGAGCATGTGATATGGTATATATGCATGTCTGTTTCGTAATCTTGATATCTAATTGTTGATTCAATTGCTTATAAGTTGCATAATACCTATGCTAGAGATAAGCAGTAGTTGCGTATACCCTTAGTATAGGGGACCCAAAGGTGAACATTTTTCTAAACCGGGAGTCGATGTTCCCGAGTATAATATATATATATATATATTGATATAGTTTTCAAAACTATTAATCGAATAAGGTTTATTCGATAACTTTATTTTATTTAATGAATATTATTCTGAATATTCATTCGAGGACTTATGACTCCGCTTACTTTATTTAATGAATATTACTTTGAATATTCATTCGAGGACTTATGACTCCGTTTATTTTATTTAATGAATATTATTTTGAATATTCATTCGAGGACTTATGACTCCATTTATTTTATTTAATGAATATTATTTTGAATATTCATTCGAGGACTTACGACTCTATTTATTCTATTTAATGAATATTATTTTGAATATTCATTCGAGGACTTATGACTCCGCTTATTTACTAAATAATATTCTTTATTTTATTAAAGAATAATGTTTCGATAATCAAACTTATTTTTGATTATTCAAATAAAGATCATACTTTCGTATAAGTATATCTTTGGTTATTAATATTCATTTCAAGTATGAGTTTTAAAACTTCTACTTCAATTATTTTTATAAAGATTATTCTTTATGGGAATATTATTTAAATAATAATATTCAGATATTTTCTAATATATTGGGACTGATTTATTTTATTAAATCAGCATTACTCCAAACATTCTTAAAAATGTTTTCGAGTCTTCAAAATGATTTTTAAAAGTTAGGGCGGATCCCAAAACTCATTTTTATATTTAAGATCCTCCTTTTGAAGGGGATTTAAATACTCGCTCAAAACCTGAGGGATCCGGCTTTGTGGTGTATTTTATATTCGCAACGAGGTTGCTGTTTTGAGAAAACAATTTGATTATTTGCCCAACGTTCGGGAAGTAAGTCCATCTAATTGAGTCGGCATAAGCGACAGGCCGGGGTACGGTCTATGAAGGTGTAAGAGGCTGGGTGACAGTCCATCCACGCGTGAGTGGCCGGGTAACGGTCTAGCGCGAGGTCCTAATGCGGCTAGGGTGATGACCGGCGAGGAATTCATCCATCTACAGTAGAAAAGGTTACTTATTGGTATCTTTGCCTGATCAGCAAGATATCGGGTTTATGCCAAAATTCTTTTCTTTCCAAATTCATTGGATATTGCAACTCTGTTCATACTTTACGTGACAGAGGTTTTCAGGAAATGTATGAGAGATATATATGGATATATATATATATCAGGACTTAATGAAGTATCTCGTAACTTCATTTCATTCAATAATATTTCAAAGATTGAATATATTCAAGTCTTATCTTGTAGTCTCATCTGTGTGATGAACTTTTGAAACTAATTATAACTTGAACGGTGGTAGTTCAAGTAGTATTCGGAAAAGATATAAGTATATTGGAGTATCTTGTAACTTCATCTTTTCAACTTATATCTAGTAAATGATTATCTTATGCATGACAAAGATTTTCAGAAAAATGTTGAGACAAGGTTAGATATATGAGATCACCTTGCAACGATATTTTATACAGTTATAAACTGGAACTCTGTGTATATTATACATGTCAGAGGATTTTAAAGATTTGAGAAGTATATATGTATATATATACTGAATATTTTGCGACTTCGTCGCATTAAAATAACAAACTTGGTTTATTTCTTCTTGACCAAGACTTTCATGAGTACTATGAGAATGCTCATATATTGTTAATTATAATACATATTATTTCGGTGGGCTTGTTGCTCACCCTTGCTTTCTTCTTTCATCACACAACAACAGATAGGCAAGATAAACAGGATCAAGCTCCCAATTCGTGAGCGGTTAGGAAACATTCCGCAGTTTCATGTAGGCGTTGATGACGCTGTAGATGAGGTAGGAACTACCAATAGGCCAGGCTTTCAACTTTTGATATACCAGACTTATGTATATTATGAATTGTAATAATGGCAAGGAATATGTAAATTATTCAGAAACCCTTTTAAGGTGTAATGGTTTATAATTGTGGAATAAAATGACTTGTATTATTTTTGGTATTCATCTCTGAGACTATAACTTGTGGTGTGTGTGTATATTATGGGGTCACAGTACGCAGTAGTTGATTGTTTATAAAGATTGAGTGTTATTAAGAGAAATGGAACTCGTGACAACTCGGATCCCCGACCCCGGATTTGGGGGTGTTACAGTAATGATGCAATTAATGACATGTCTACAGAATTATATCATTTGCGTGTTACATTTAAGTCTCTCACTAAGGAAAATGCTAAAATCAAAGAAAACAATCTGTTTTTAAGTGAGAGGAATAATGTGCTAGAGTCTCAGTTAATTGAATTTGAGAAATTGAGAATAGAATGTAAGATTGCTAAGGAGGAATTAACCGAGTCCTTGAAGAAAGAAGAGATTTTAAAGAAGCAACTTAAACGAGAACAGGAGGTGAATAAGGCATGGAAATCATCTAGAGATGTTCATGCTCAAATCACCAAAGTTCAAGGTATTGAGTCCTTTTGTGATGCAGCCTGGAAAAAGAGTAAGGAGAAGCTGGAATCTAATTTATTTGAAGGATTGCTAACAGATGTAGATGTAGACTCGACGGATTATCCGTCGAGTGACATAAATCCTCATCCGTCGGCTGTGAGCAAACCTGTGAGAAAAGCCAAGCTTGTTAAGTTAAATGAAAAATATGGATCAGTTTCCAAAAACTTTGTTCCAGGAGAATCAAGTCAAGTGAAGAAGGAGAAGAAAGTAAATGTTGGCCATCTGTCTATCAAGCAATTGAATGACAGATTAGAAAACATTGAGGTTAAAACAGAAACTAAAAAGAAAAACAATAGAAATGGGAAAGTAGGGATTAACAAACATAACAACTACACACCTGATAAATATGCTCCAAGAAAAATCTGTGTTAAGTGTGGTAGTGTTAATCATCTATCTGTTAATTGCAAACTTGCTATGCTTACTCCTATATCTGTACCATCTTCTTTTCCCAACATGAATGCCATGCCTTCTATGCCTATAAATGCTATGTCTGTACAGAATATGAATGCACAATTTGCTAATATGCCATTTGTACCTAATCCATATTATGCTGCATTTAGTATGCCTCAAATGCCATTTAGCATGCCCTATTGGAATAATATGTTTGCAAACAACATGCCTTTTCCTATTAATCAAAATGTGTATGATAATTCTGTTTTAATGACTGGTTTCAAAGGTCCAACTTAGATGACTAAGGATGAATCTGATATCCCCAAGTCAAATGAGATCAAACCTAAGAAACAAAAGAAGAAATCTAACAAGGCAGGACCCAAGAAAACTTGGGTACCAAAATCAACTTGATTTGGTTTTGATGTGTGGAGGGAAACAGAAAGAATCTATGATACTTGGATAGTGGTTGTTCAAGACACATGACTGGAGATTCTACTCTGCTCGCAGAGTTCAAAAAGAGAGTTGACCCAAGTATTACTTTTGGAGATGACAGGAAGGGTTACACTGTGGGATATGGCTTGATTTCAAAAGATAATGTCATCATTGAGGAGGATGCCCTAGTGGATGGTCTCAAGCATAATTTGCTGAGTATTAGCCAGCTTTGTGATAAGGGCAATTCAGTAACCTTCAATTTAGAAGCCTGTGTTGCAACAAAAAAAAGGAGCAACAAAGTGGTTCTCACTGGAGTGAGAAAAGGAAATATGTACCTAGCTGACTTCAACTCATCAAATGCAGAATCTATCACTTGTCTTCTCAGTAAAGCAAGTCAAGATGAAAGTTGGCTATGGCACAAGAAGTTGTCCCATCTAAACTTCAAGACCATGAATGAGCTTGTCAAGAAAGAACTGGTAAGAGGTATTCCTCGAGTGGAGTTTTCTAAGGATGGATTGTGTGATGCCTTCCAGAAAGGAAAGCAGATTAAAGAATCATTCAGGAAGAAGCTTGATTCAATAATTGAAGAACCTCTGCAATTGCTACACATGGATTTGTTTGGACCAGTCAATGTGTTGTCCATCTCAAGAAAAAGATTTTGCCTAGTAATTATAGATGATTTCTCAAAGTTCTCTTGGACATATTTCCTAAAGTCTAAAGATGAGGCTAGTGAAATCATCATCAATCACATAAGGCAAGTCAACAATCATCTTGATTTCAAAGTTAGAAGAATCAGGAGTGGCAATAGAACTAAGTTCAAGAATTCTGTTATGAGGGCATTTTGTGAAGAGAATGGGATTATGCATGAGTTTTCAGCAGCAAGAACTCCATAACAAAATGGAGTAGTGGAAAGAAAGAACAGATCACTTATTGAAGCTGCAAGGACAATGCTTGAAGAATCAAAGTTACCAACATACTTCTGGGCTGAAATTGTAAATACTGCATGCTACACTCAGAATATTTCTCTGGTTAATCAAGAAAAGTGCATGACACCCTACCAATTGTTCAAGAACAAGAAGCCAACTCTAAATTTTCTTCATGTCTTTGGCTGCAAATGTTATATCTTGAGAAATCAAACTAATCAAAATGGAAAGTTTGATGCTAAAGCAAATGAAGGAATTTTTATTGGATATGTTGTGGGAGAAGCATGTAGAGTCTATAATCTAAGAACCAACACTTTTATGGAATCAATACATGTTGTGTTTAATGATAAAAAGATTGAAGGACTGCAAGATGAAAATTCTCATGAGAGCCTCAAATTTGATAATGTGGAGATGGTTAGTGATGACAGTGATGATGAAAGTGATCAGGAAACAATGGCAAAGGATAATGCAGAAAAATATACTACTAATGAAGCACAAAATTCAACATCTATCGAGTTGCAAAATGCTTCATCTGTCGAGAGACAATCTACTTTATCCGTCGGGAGACAATCAGCTTCATCCGTCGGAACTCAAAATGCACCATCCGTCGGGTCATCAAAAGAAGCTGAAAGTCAAAATATATTACTTACAGAAAGTTTTCCTTTCTCAAATCAAAGATCCATAAACTCAGGGGGAGTTTCTAATAATCAAAACTCAGTTACACATCAAGACAACAATGAGGCCTCTTCATCTAGAGCTAATCTACCTCAACAAAGAAAATGGACAAAAGATCACCCCTTTGAGCTCATCATTGGTGATGTGTCTTCTAGAGTTTAAACAAGAAGAGAAACTCAAGAAGAATGTCTATATAGCAGCTTCCTATCTAAGGAAGAACCAAAAAAGGTAGAAGAAGCTTTGTTGGATTCTGATTGGATTTTAGCTATGCAGGAGGAGTTAAACCAATTTGAAAGGAACAAGGTATGGAAGCTGGTACCCAAGCCTAAAGAAAAGAATCCAATTGACACCAAATGGGTATTCAGAAACAAGATGGACAAAAATTGTAACACCCCCAGATCCGGGGTCGGGGATCCGGGTCGTCACGGTCTTTCTTTCCACAATATCACTTCACTTAATTAATAATAATAACCTTAAGCTGTGACCCCACACTAACACACACCACAACCCGTTATAGTCTCAGAGATGAAATTCAAATAAGTACAAGTCTTTGAATCCACAATTTAAAAGTTATTACAACCCAAAACGATTACTTGATAAATTTACAGTTAATTGCCATTATCTGCCACAAGTTATAATTATACATAATTGATTCTCAAAAGTAGAATGCCTGATCTACCAATAGATCTACCTCTGTAGCTATAGCAGCCACAACATCATCGGGAAGACGCGGGACGCTTCCCACGCGCTTGCGCTGGGTCTGCTGGAGTCTGGCCATCTTTCCTAACTGTTGTTGTGTGATGAAGAAATAAAGCAAGAGTGAGCCTTACAGCTCGCAAGATAATACATAGTGATAACAATAATATAAGTATCTAAATGGATACTTACTAGAATCTTTATCGTGAGTAAGGTAATTACTTACTGGATATAAGTTTTAAAAGAAGATGAAGTTACCAATTACTTCACTATACTTATACCATATTTAGAAATCTACTTGAACTACTACTGTTCGAAGTATAATAAGATTCACGAGGTCATCCC
This sequence comes from Apium graveolens, assembly GCF_009905375.1. Lineage (NCBI taxonomy): Eukaryota > Viridiplantae > Streptophyta > Magnoliopsida > Apiales > Apiaceae > Apium > Apium graveolens. The sequence continues at coordinate 139,672,892 of NC_133656.1, read as the reverse complement.
ATAGATGAGACCACAAATAAAACTTGAAAATATTTGATCTTTGAAATATTTTGAAAAGAGATGAAGTTACGAGATACTTCATTCAATGGATACACCAGTAAAAATGTTTGACCCTGTCAATGCTTCGGCAACCACCCATTAGTAGCCTTTCAATCGAAATGCTACGGGTAGTGTTGCAGAATTATCCAAATGGATGATGAACTCATTACGGGAGTTTACCGCGCCAGGAAGACCACTTACGATGATCAGTCGTAGTAGTACAACCCCACCATTTTCTACATGTAGAGGAGAACCTGTCGGATTTACTTGTCAACCGAACACTGAACTCCTAAGGAATGGACCGCCTTAGCGGAACTTCCAGGCCATTTGGGCCAATATAATAAGGCTGGGCCGGCGCTACTCGACCACTTACGCCACTCCTAGTTCAGATGAAATCCATGACTCTGAAACGTAAAGCTCGTTTCCCCCTTTCCCCAAGTAGAAACTTGTTGATACGGCTCCAACAAGAAGTCGTATCTAGTTGGAAAGGAAAACTCACCGATATTTCCCAGGCGATGTCTGTTAATGGATTAACTTGTTCCAAGAATTTTACTTCCCGAATATTGGGTAAGTAATCAAAAACTCTTTTACCAAGACAGCAACCTTGTTGCGAATATAAAACACACCACCGAGCTGGATCCCCCATGTTTTGAGCGAGTATTTAAATCCCCTTTTTAAAAGGAAGATCTTAAATATAAAAATAGTTTTGGGATCCGCTCTAACTTTTGAAAATCATTTTAAAGACTCGAAAACACTTTAAAGAGTGTTTGGAGTAAAACTGATTTAATGAAGTAAATCAGTCCCCAGAATATTTAGAAAATGACTGAATGTTAATATTTAAAATAATATTCCCATAAAGAATAATCTTTATAAAAATAATTGAAGTAGAAGTATTAAAACTTATACTTGAAACGAGTATTAAATAACCAAAGATATACTTATATGAAAGTACTATCTTTATTTGAATAATTGAAAATAAGTTTGATTATTGACACCTTTTTCTTTAATAAAATAAAGAATATACCTCGACAAATAATCGGAGTCATAGATCCTCAAATGAATATTCAAATAATATTCATTAAATAATATAAACTGAGTCATAAGCCTTCGAATGAATATTCAAATAATATTCAATAAATAATATAAAAGAGTCATAAGCCCTCCGATGAATATTCAAGTAATATTCAGATAAATAAACAAAAGGAGTCATACGCCTTCGAATGATATTCGAAATAATATTCAATAATAAAATAAAGTTTAAAGTTATCGAATAAACCTTATTCGATTAATAGTTTGGAAAAACTATAACCATATATATATATAAATATATATATATATATATCCATATCCATATATACAAAAATCTACTCGGGATCCTCGACTCCCGGTTTTAGAAAATATTTTCACCTTTGGGTCCCTATACTAAGGGTATATGCAAGCTACCGCTATCCTCTAGCATAGGTATTATCAACTGAACCAACAGATATATATATATGGAAAGAATGCGAAACAGGCATGCATATATATACCATAGCAGCATGCTTCAATATATTGCATCATTTGCTAATTAACCAACATGCATCTATCGCAAGATAATGCAAATACATATATTCATCACAACAACAGTATAACGGATAGAATACTTGCCTGAGCGACTGGGGGTTACGAATGGCTCGGGACGAGTCTGGTAACCTATAAACAACAAGTAAGTTGGAATTAAACCAAAGTCACTTGTAAATCTATACTTTAACTAACTTAGACTCTAACGCTTGTTTTGCGCTTACTAATTTTCTTAAGTCACTCGAGTACCCTCAGCTCCACCATTTTTAATAATTTAACCTTTACGAGTTTTAAGGCGATTCCTTCGCGAGTGTCTTACCAACTGCCTAACACTCTTACCATAATTGTTTCATACATTAATTAAACCTTTTTGGTCTTTAACCTATGTTTCAAAGTAAGGCGAGGGAAAAAGTTTCGTTCGCGAAACGCCGTTACTTGAAACGGTCGTTTCTCCTAAACCGTGCATCGGAATCGAACGAACTACATATCAAAACGAAGCTCGTAACATGAGCTATCTAGACATGGAAATGGTCAACATCTAGCAGGGGGTTCTCGGGTCCTAATGTTATGCACAAAAACAGTCTAAAGAAAATCGGACGTTACGATGGCTATGTTTACGCGATTTCCCAATTTAAAACCATTCAAAACCAACCACAATTCAACCCCAAATCAATCATACAACCAACACCCATCCAAACCACATCATAACAGCCCCAACAAATCCACATTAACCATTTATACTTATTCCCCACATGAACTAAAAGCTTTACTTAGGTTCTTTAACTAATTATCAAGATTAACAACTCCAACAATACCACAAAACCAACTAATCTCTAAAAACTCAACCAAACTTCAAACAATCAAGCATCATGCTTCACATATACTATATCAAACATATTCAATCCTAATTACTCAAAACTAAAGCTAGGGTTTGTAGTTTATACCTTCCTTGGAGAGTGGAGAATCAAGAGAATGGCTTGGAATCACCCTTAAAGTCTTTATCCAAGCTTAATCTAAACAAAACTTCAAGAACACAATTTTTAGTTCTTGAAAACACTATTCACCATCTTCTTTGATGATTTATAGAAAAAGATTGGCTTGGAATTAGAAGCTTAAACTTATAGGAAGTATGTAACTTAACTAGGAGAAGCTAGGATAATTACCTTGGAAAATAACAAGTGGAGGAGCTTGGACTTTCAAAAATTAAGAAACCCACCCGAGAGCTTCATGAAGAAGAAGAAGAATTTTGTGTTTTGCCTTGTCTTGATCTTTTGGTTGGTTGATTTGGTTTTGTTTTTGATTTAGTAAAGTACCTTCTTGCCCTTGGATTTGTGTGGTTACAAAGCCACCACACCTCCTCCTTCCCATGTCATGCTTATCTCATCCACATGATGTCATCCTTCCTTCCTTGTCTTCTTTCTATTGGTTGGATGACATCATTCCCATTAATCCCTTTGATTAACTTCCTAATCGTTTGCCTAATGACCGCTGATCTGTTATACGGTTCGCTTAACTTTCGTTCTTGTTTATCGTTTGAAGGATCATACCCGGGATCTTATTACTTAGGTTCCCTTAACCTTTCTCAATATATTATATTCCTTCTATGATCCTCTTTTATAATCCTTTAATTTAAATCCTTTTTATCCTGTTACCTTATACTCAATTCTCTCCGTATATTGTGGATTTCCGGGAAAAACCAAAGTGTTCGGAATTGGATTCTGACGATCTTTACATACACTTATATACTTCATAGAGTGCTAATAATATCCCATAAGATCAATAACAGAACCCCTACATAGCGTGGCATGAAAAGTTTTCTCGTTCAGCAAAAACACTATTCATAAGGGTTTCAAAAATTTCTCAAAAATTGGGGTTATTACAGTCTCCCCTCCTTAAAAGGATTCCGTCCCGGAATCAGATAGAAAACAAATGGGGATACTTTCTTAGCATTACACTTTCTAACTCCCGAGTCAATTTTCCACATTGTGGTTCTACCATCAAACTCTGACTAGTTTGATAACCCTTCTCCAAAGCACTTGTTCCTTTTCACTCTATAACCCTTCCTGGTTGCTCCATATAGGTTACGTCGGGTTGCATATCTATGCGCTCATATGCCCCTATTTATCTGGCATCTGAATTACACTTCCTTAACATTGATACGTGAAACGCGTTATGACTAGCTACATGTTCTGGGTTAGGGCTAGCTCATATGCTAACTTCCCAAACGTCTTAATATATCCAAGGGTCCAACAAATTGTAGACTTAGCTTTCCTTTCTTTCCGAACCTCATCAATCCTTTCCAAGGGATACCTATAACATTACTAGGTCCCCTATTTCATATTCTTTATCCTTTCGTGTCAAATCAACATACTTATCATGTCCATCTTGGGCTACTACCAACCGTCCTCTGATTAGATCTATCATATCCTTGATCTTTTGGACTACTGCGGGTCCGAGTATCTTGCGCTCTACAACTTCATCCTAACATAAGGGAGATCGACATTGTCTTCCCTCAAGGATCTCATAAGGCGACATCTCGATAATGACATATGATCTATTGTCGTAAGATAACTCAATCCGAATTAAGTGATCATTCCAAATTCTTTCAAGTCTATTGCACAGACTCTCATCATAGCTTCCAATCATTAGAGCTCTTGCTTCTCAATACCCATTCTTTTCCAGTTCGTAATCGCTACTACCTTCCGTTCCTAATATTATACGGGTTATACTTTTGCTTGTTAGCGTTCTATAACCTTTTAATAACCACGTCAACCTTAGTATCACGAATGTGTTCCCATTCCGCATACTACCACCACTTTATTACTCCTTTTTCAGTTGTTTCTATTTTCCAAAATTTGATCAATCAAATAGAAGTAAAGGAATTTGTTGAGAGATCACTATGATCATGAACACTTGTTATATTGCATAGTTAGTACAGAAGGTGGCCAGCCTTTAGTACTTGACAAGCAATTAAACAACATGTGGTATCCTACTAGGCTTCTATCACAAAGATAGATAGTCATTCGGCAATACCTCCCCTTCCGGAAGGGTTGTTCTTCTCAGCTCACATGAAATGAAAAGAAGAGAAAAGAACGAACTGAAGAGAATTGTATATATGAAAAAAAATATACTGCCACAAAATATCTGGCTTGGAACCTACCTCTGAACTATAGAGGTTTGTCATAGAAGAACAAAACATGTATGTATTTAATCAACATCAAGTATTATAGCATCGCATTTCACGTGCCTAAATATTTTTGCTATCCCGTCCATCATTCTATGGACCCATGCTCTTCCTCGAGCTTATACACAATTACCTTTGAAACTCCCTCGACATCGAAAATCGAATCTGGGATCTCATTCTAGACATCATCGTTACTTGAATTCTATGCTTGCACCGCAACCTTCCTTGTATAATAATACGACTCTCTATTGATAAGAAAGAATAATTATTCACTAGGTAGATACTCTACTTAATTAGTCTATCAATGATAACTTATACACTACCACTACCCGATTAGTGGTACTCAATCTCAACACCCATTCCAATACAACTCTCACGGTTGTAATCAGCTCATTACTCGCAGAATCATTGCTGCCTTACTAAGGTCCACCACTGACCTACTGTAGTCATTCATTTTCCATGAAGTCTTAATAACTAACCATACGGAGTCCATCCATCTCGTATCTAATTCTCCTAAGGAGTTAACATAACCACCAATCACAATTCATGAAGAACACTCCAAACTCTGACGTACTTTCATGACATGAAGCAGATAAAATTTGCAGAAGAGTTTCGCTCAAAGCAATGATAGCAGGTTAATACCATTCTTAATCATACGCCCTAAATAGAAGAATTAACTCAAGGGTTCATCTAGTCCTTTTTGAAACATGGTCCTGGATTATTCTCAAGATAGGACCTTCTAAGATAGATAGCCCGATCATGGCGATTACACGAATTAAACCTTTACCAACTACTATTACGGTTGGGTATTGCACAGTCATCAGAAGGAATGTCAATCTTCCAAACCATAATACAACCTTCACAGTTTTAACCATCATCACTGTATTCTTTTGGCACACGCGCCTATAATTATCCACTTACCCTTAAAGTGTCGGCCACCTCTTTGGCCTTTCCTGATAGTAAAATTTCCTTACAGTCAATGTCATTTTAACCACCTCCAAATAAATTTTCTACCTTATTTCCGATCACTGCTTGAGTGAAGATGTTTTCCTTAAAATCAGATGGGAAAAAAATATCACCATTTTTCCATAAGTTATTGCCTCAATCTTTAGAGGTTAATCACTGTCACGACTGACTCTCAATCATACTTAGAACATCTTTTATCTTAGGTCCTAATTGCCCTGAACAATTTCGACCTTTACTGGTTCGATCCATACTTTCTCGTGGTTTAACACGTGCCCCACTTGGCATCATTATAATTATGTCATATTTCCTTTATCAACATTTTTATTCTTGAGAATTTTGAATATTACCTTTCTCCTTGTAAAACCTCTAAGGTTATCCTTCAATCGTTCCTCCTGTATTCCCTAGATACAGGGCATATCAAAATACCATTCACTATTACTAGAACCATTGTCTATATACATCTGAAAAATTTCTCCACTAATTCTTAAAGGTTATTATTACCTTAATCCTTTCCAATTCATACTGTCAAAACTCATACTATCCCTATTAAGGGTGAAATGCCAACCTTTATGCATTCCCCTAGGATTCGTTTTAAGTTACCGATGTTCTATCCTTAATTCCACCTCTAAAAAGGTACAAGCATCCTTCCATGGATAAATAAAGTCATATATCCCTGATAAGGGTATCTTGTTCAATCATTTCCACCTCGATAGTCTATACCTAACTTCATAATAGCATCCTTATTCAAATTGAGGTCAATCCATATGGCCTCCAAAAGATAACGGTTATCCGCTTTTCTTGCCTAATTTGGTAACGATAACAAGGATGTTCTGGAAGATATTGGTCGTGTTCAATGTGAACTTCTTCTTAATAATTCCTTATTTACTTTTGTTGTTTATCTCAACAGTCACCTCAATGTTGGGATATCTTTCATACCTGGCGTCTCCCTTTCTGGGTATCATGCCACCGGTCTTACACTTCACATTCTTGAAGGTCACTTCCTTCATCCAATTTTCCTAGTTTCTTACTTCCTTATCCCCTTAGTCTATCCGCGTCTCATTATTTATCCTTCGAATTATCTCAAGGTTTCCTCGAATCCTCCCAACTTACAGGGGATAAACTATATGTATCTCTTATGCCCTCAACCATCAATTTTAACTTATGGTGAATCACCCTCATCCTGACGAATGCATACTTTTCTATTTCTATTGCTACGAGTCGTTAGGGTTTCCTCATACCCAACTCCCTTATCATACCTCAAACTCTATTGCCGTTATATTCCTTTCCACTTCAATTTCTTTTTATTTTCCTTTCTCTTATCATTATTTCATGAACCAACACAACATAAGCATTGATTTCAAACATCCCGTCATTCTGGATTCGTGCCCTTAGAACGAATCTTGACAACTTTTACAACTTAAATTCACAATTCATCATACTCGTCTGCCTTTGTTCTGGCTCTAAAGCTTTTACACTCTCTCCATAACCTTGGGAATTACTTTCCCGAAAATAATTGGCTGAACTTTAATCAGTTTATCATAACCTCTGGCTCCGTGCCTTTCTTGGTCTTTCACCAGCGGGTGGTCTCTCTCTTAGGAGGGTAAGTGACAAAAATAGTCTTTTGTGATTCGTCAATCATTTAGAATCTCAAATAATTCCTATATTTCCTTTAGCCAGGCTCTTGCCTCGGTTGGGTCAGCTTGTTCCATGGAACTCTGAGAGCTTAGCGACTTAAAGGTCCTGAAAGAATTTCTCACCGCACTATCTCCTCAGGGTGGTGGTTGGGGATAATAGTCTAAGTTCTTTTTAGACAGGTCCATGAATTGCCGTATAGGAGTACCGTCTCGGGTCTCCTTTCCTTACTCGACTTTTATTTCCTCAGTCTAAATATTTCTTCCTACTCCCCATAATTGGGGTCATCTTACATAATTTAAATCCTCATTTTCCACTCCATTATGTCATGGGTTCCTTCTATCTTGATGGCAACCTCCCTGACTATCACGTTCAGGGTTTGCTCTAAATCTTATTCCTCAAACTATGGCTCTCATCTAAGTTCTCATCCTTACGCTTTTGAACATTCGGAACCCAATTTCTATAGGAATACCTCATTATTCCCTTATCATCTTTCTCGATATTAATCTTTTATCTAATTGTTGGCTCTCTGCCTTCATTCATAACTTTTTCTGGCACAATATGATCTTTTCCAATAATTCGGTCTCTATTGCAATCTCAAACAGCTTTTCGGTACCGGCTCCGGTTACCTTCACTTCTATTTCCATTTTCTCAAAAACTCTTATAAACTCTCTCAAAGACATTATCATCTAGAGTCTCTCCTTTTTACTAAGGGCATCAACCACCACATTGGCTTTCCCCGAATGATAAAGAATCTCATAATCGTAATCCTTGATTAGCTCTAACCACCTCATTTGGCGCATGTTGAGCTCTTTCTGCGAGAAAATGTACTAGAGTACTTATGGCTTAGGTAAATCTCGCACTTCTCTCCATACAAGTAGTGCCTCCAATCTTTAGGGCAAAACTATTGCCACGAGCCCAAGCTCATGGGTGGGGATATCGAATTTTAAATTCCCTTAATTGTCTTGACGCAGACGCGATTATCTTGCTGTGCTATATAAGAAGCACCCTAATTCCTTATGCGAAGCGTCACTTACAAATCACAAAATCTCCTTTTTCCCTCCGACAACGCCAACATAGGGGCCGTCACCAACCTTTGCTTCAGTTCTTAAAAGCTGCTCTCGCATTTCTCTGCCTATTCGAACTTCTCAGTCTTATGAGTAAGCCGCGTTAAAGGGGCTACTATCTTTACAACTTGAACGAACCTCCGGTAGTGACCGGCCAATCCTACCTCTGGTAGTCGACCAAACCATGGTCATCAATTCATCAGTGGTCCTTTATCCAATCCTGTCAGGATCCTCCATGGGATCCTCCTCAACAACTATCCCTTCTAGGACAACATCCTCAACCGCTAAATCCTCAATATCAACATCATCCGGTCCTGCATTAGGACACTCTATCGGATCCACAATCCGATCTCCAATTAGTAATAAAATATCATCGCGATGTTGCTCCTCAACCTCAGGGTTCGGAGTCCCGCTACCATATACGATAACGAACTACGCTCCTATCACGATATTTATAAGGGTTCCCATAAGGGTTTTAACTGTCAGTACTACGTTAGGTAGTCCGACTATGAACTTGGCAAGAGTTCTTATTATCTTAGTTAACTTATTATCTTAACGTCCCATCATCTCTGAGGTTTATAACGCTTAGCTCTGATACCATTTCTGTAACACCCCCAGATCCGGGGTCGGGGATCCGGGTCGTCACGGTCTTTCTTTCCACAATATCACTTCACTTAATTAATAATAATAACCTTAAGCTGTGACCCCACACTAACACACACCACAACCCGTTATAGTCTCAGAGATGAAATTCAAATAAGTACAAGTCTTTGAATCCACAATTTAAAAGTTATTACAACCCAAAACGATTACTTGATAAATTTACAGTTAATTGCCATTATCTGCCACAAGTTATAATTATACATAATTGATTCTCAAAAGTAGAATGCCTGATCTACCAATAGATCTACCTCTGTAGCTATAGCAGCCACAACATCATCGGGAAGACGCGGGACGCTTCCCACGCGCTTGCGCTGGGTCTGCTGGAGTCTGGCCATCTTTCCTAACTGTTGTTGTGTGATGAAGAAATAAAGCAAGAGTGAGCCTTACAGCTCGCAAGATAATACATAGTGATAACAATAATATAAGTATCTAAATGGATACTTACTAGAATCTTTATCGTGAGTAAGGTAATTACTTACTGGATATAAGTTTTAAAAGAAGATGAAGTTACCAATTACTTCACTATACTTATACCATATTTAGAAATCTACTTGAACTACTACTGTTCGAAGTATAATAAGATTCACGAGGTCATCCCATAGATGAGACCACAAATAAAACTTGAAAATATTTGATCTTTGAAATATTTTGAAAAGAGATGAAGTTACGAGATACTTCATTCAATGGATACACCAGTAAAAATGTTTGACCCTGTCAATGCTTCGGCAACCACCCATTAGTAGCCTTTCAATCGAAATGCTACGGGTAGTGTTGCAGAATTATCCAAATGGATGATGAACTCATTACGGGAGTTTACCGCGCCAGGAAGACCACTTACGATGATCAGTCGTAGTAGTACAACCCCACCATTTTCTACATGTAGAGGAGAACCTGTCGGATTTACTTGTCAACCGAACACTGAACTCCTAAGGAATGGACCGCCTTAGCGGAACTTCCAGGCCATTTGGGCCAATATAATAAGGCTGGGCCGGCGCTACTCGACCACTTACGCCACTCCTAGTTCAGATGAAATCCATGACTCTGAAACGTAAAGCTCGTTTCCCCCTTTCCCCAAGTAGAAACTTGTTGATACGGCTCCAACAAGAAGTCGTATCTAGTTGGAAAGGAAAACTCACCGATATTTCCCAGGCGATGTCTGTTAATGGATTAACTTGTTCCAAGAATTTTACTTCCCGAATATTGGGTAAGTAATCAAAAACTCTTTTACCAAGACAGCAACCTTGTTGCGAATATAAAACACACCACCGAGCTGGATCCCCCATGTTTTGAGCGAGTATTTAAATCCCCTTTTTAAAAGGAAGATCTTAAATATAAAAATAGTTTTGGGATCCGCTCTAACTTTTGAAAATCATTTTAAAGACTCGAAAACACTTTAAAGAGTGTTTGGAGTAAAACTGATTTAATGAAGTAAATCAGTCCCCAGAATATTTAGAAAATGACTGAATGTTAATATTTAAAATAATATTCCCATAAAGAATAATCTTTATAAAAATAATTGAAGTAGAAGTATTAAAACTTATACTTGAAACGAGTATTAAATAACCAAAGATATACTTATATGAAAGTACTATCTTTATTTGAATAATTGAAAATAAGTTTGATTATTGACACCTTTTTCTTTAATAAAATAAAGAATATACCTCGACAAATAATCGGAGTCATAGATCCTCAAATGAATATTCAAATAATATTCATTAAATAATATAAACTGAGTCATAAGCCTTCGAATGAATATTCAAATAATATTCAATAAATAATATAAAAGAGTCATAAGCCCTCCGATGAATATTCAAGTAATATTCAGATAAATAAACAAAAGGAGTCATACGCCTTCGAATGATATTCGAAATAATATTCAATAATAAAATAAAGTTTAAAGTTATCGAATAAACCTTATTCGATTAATAGTTTGGAAAAACTATAACCATATATATATATAAATATATATATATATATCCATATCCATATATACAAAAATCTACTCGGGATCCTCGACTCCCGGTTTTAGAAAATATTTTCACCTTTGGGTCCCTATACTAAGGGTATATGCAAGCTACCGCTATCCTCTAGCATAGGTATTATCAACTGAACCAACAGATATATATATATATGGAAAGAATGCGAAACAGGCATGCATATATATACCATAGCAGCATGCTTCAATATATTGCATCATTTGCTAATTAACCAACATGCATCTATCGCAAGATAATGCAAATACATATATTCATCACAACAACAGTATAACGGATAGAATACTTGCCTGAGCGACTGGGGGTTACGAATGGCTTGGGACGAGTCTGGTAACCTATAAACAACAAGTAAGTTGGAATTAAACCAAAGTCACTTGTAAATCTATACTTTAACTAACTTAGACTCTAACGCTTGTTTTGCGCTTACTAATTTTCTTAAGTCACTCGAGTACCCTCAGCTCCACCATTTTTAATAATTTAACCTTTACGAGTTTTAAGGCGATTCCTTCGCGAGTGTCTTACCAACTGCCTAACACTCTTACCATAATTGTTTCATACATTAATTAAACCTTTTTGGTCTTTAACCTATGTTTCAAAGTAAGGCGAGGGAAAAAGTTTCGTTCGCGAAACGCCGTTACTTGAAACGGTCGTTTCTCCTAAACCGTGCATCGGAATCGAACGAACTACATATCAAAACGAAGCTCGTAACATGAGCTATCTAGACATGGAAATGGTCAACATCTAGCAGGGGGTTCTCGGGTCCTAATGTTATGCACAAAAACAGTCTAAAGAAAATCGGACGTTACGATGGCTATGTTTACGCGATTTCCCAATTTAAAACCATTCAAAACCAACCACAATTCAACCCCAAATCAATCATACAACCAACACCCATCCAAACCACATCATAACAGCCCCAACAAATCCACATTAACCATTTATACTTATTCCCCACATGAACTAAAAGCTTTACTTAGGTTCTTTAACTAATTATCAAGATTAACAACTCCAACAATACCACAAAACCAACTAATCTCTAAAAACTCAACCAAACTTCAAACAATCAAGCATCATGCTTCACATATACTATATCAAACATATTCAATCCTAATTACTCAAAACTAAAGCTAGGGTTTGTAGTTTATACCTTCCTTGGAGAGTGGAGAATCAAGAGAATGGCTTGGAATCACCCTTAAAGTCTTTATCCAAGCTTAATCTAAACAAAACTTCAAGAACACAATTTTTAGTTCTTGAAAACACTATTCACCATCTTCTTTGATGATTTATAGAAAAAGATTGGCTTGGAATTAGAAGCTTAAACTTATAGGAAGTATGTAACTTAACTAGGAGAAGCTAGGATAATTACCTTGGAAAATAACAAGTGGAGGAGCTTGGACTTTCAAAAATTAAGAAACCCACCCGAGAGCTTCATGAAGAAGAAGAAGAATTTTGTGTTTTGCCTTGTCTTGATCTTTTGGTTGGTTGATTTGGTTTTGTTTTTGATTTAGTAAAGTACCTTCTTGCCCTTGGATTTGTGTGGTTACAAAGCCACCACACCTCCTCCTTCCCATGTCATGCTTATCTCATCCACATGATGTCATCCTTCCTTCCTTGTCTTCTTTCTATTGGTTGGATGACATCATTCCCATTAATCCCTTTGATTAACTTCCTAATCGTTTGCCTAATGACCGCTGATCTGTTATACGGTTCGCTTAACTTTCGTTCTTGTTTATCGTTTGAAGGATCATACCCGGGATCTTATTACTTAGGTTCCCTTAACCTTTCTCAATATATTATATTCCTCCTATGATCCTCTTTTATAATCCTTTAATTTAAATCCTTTTTATCCTGTTACCTTATACTCAATTCTCTCCGTATATTGTGGATTTCCGGGAAAAACCAAAGTGTTCGGAATTGGATTCTGACGATCTTTACATACACTTATATACTTCATAGAGTGCTAATAATATCCCATAAGATCAATAACAGAACCCCTACATAGCTTGGCATGAAAAGTTTTCTCGTTCAGCAAAAACACTATTCATAAGGGTTTCAAAAATTTCTCAAAAATTGGGGTTATTACAAAAATGGCATAGTGGTCAGGAAGAAAGCAAGTTGATTGCTAAGGGCTATTGTCAACAAGAAGGAATAGATTTTGATGAAACTTTTGCTCTTGTTGCAAGACTTGAAGCCATCAGAATTTTCTTAGCCTATGCAGCCCATGCCAATTTCAAGGTCTATCAGATGGATGTCAAGAGTGCTTTTCTAAATGGAGATTTGGAGGATGAAGTCTATGTCAGTCAGCCTCCTGGTTTTGAAGACCCAAATTTCCCAAATCATGTCTACTATCTTTTGAAAGCACTTCCTAGAGCCTGGTATAACACTTTATCAAAGTTTCTTTTGGAAAATCATTTCACAAGAGGTACTGTTGATAAAATTTTATTCTTTAAAAATGTTAATGTCTCTAGTATACTTGTTCAAATTTATGTAGATGATATTATATTTGGCTCTACAGATGAAAAACTTTGCAAAAAGTTTGCCAAATTGATGCAAAGTAAGTATGAAATGAGCATGATGGGAGAACTAACTTACTTTCTTGGTTTACAAGTTAAGTAAGTTAGTGATGGAATATTCATTAGTCAAACTAAATACATTCATAATCTTTTAAAGAAGTTTGATCTAATGGATCGCACATCTGCAAAAACTCCCATGGCCACTGCAACTAAGATTGAATTAAACACTACTGAAAAGTATATGGATATTTCAAGTTATAGGGGCATGGTTGGTTCACTTCTGTACTTAACAGCTAGTAGGCCAGATATAATGTTTGCTACTTTTCTTTGTGCTAGATTTCAGGCTAATCCTAGAGAATCTCACCTGGTAGCTATTAAGAGAATTTTCAGATATCTCACCCAAAACTTGGCATTTGGTACCCTAGAGATTCTGGTTTTGATCTAACTGGTTTTTCAGATGCAGATTATGCAGGTTGTAAAATAGACAGAAAAAGTACAACAGGAACCTGTAAATTTCTAGGAAATAAGCTTGTGTCCTGGTTCAGTAAAAAAACAAAATTCAGTTTCTACTTCTACAACTAAAGCTGAATATATTACTGCTGGTAGTTGCTGTGCACATATTTTGTGGATGAAAAACCAATTATTGGATTATAGTCTACAAGTGGATAGGATTCCTATTTTCTGTGATAACACAAGTGCAATTGCCATCACTGAAAATCCAGTATAACATTCAAGAACAAAGTACATAGACATCAAGTACCACTTCACAAGGGAACATGTGATGAATGGTACAGATAAAGTCTTCAATCATCACTCTCCAAAGTCATGAAAATCTCTGTGAATGATATAAGTGTAAACTATCTGGAAAGGGGTCAAACTTCCTGCATCAAATCTCCAAAGAAATATCTCATTATGAAGGCCAAAAGGAACTATCCTAAGTTTTCAGACAAGAATCCTATGGATACAGTGTTTGAGACACCAAATCCAGATGAAAAGAAACTGTTGTCAAGATCTATAACATTTTACAAAGATCCGGCTTATTCAGCATTCAAAAAGAAGAATTGCCAAAATTTACAGAAATGGTAAGGAGACTTGTGTGGTGGTTGGACACCCACTGTTTATGGAAGCTAAGAAGGAAGAGAAAGAAAGAATCAGGCTAGAAAAGAAACAAGCTGCTTTGAATGCTAAGAAGCATAGGCAAAAGAAAGAATAAGCTGCTATCTTGGCCAAGCTTAACTACGCCATAGATTGGATTCTGCAACCCCAAGAAATCGTTACTAAAGGCCAAAAAAGCATTGCTAAAGGCCAAAAAAAGGCTATGGCGACTCTTTTTTGGGGTTGCAATTTTAGGCGTTGCAGTAGAGTTTTTTGCAACCCCGGTGACACCCTATTGCAACCCTTGGTTATCCGTTACAGAAATGTGCTATTGTAACACCAATGGGGTTGCAATAGTTCTTGAAAATATAGTAGGGTTTGGGCTATCAGTACAATATTTATGGGTCCCATAATGGGGCCCATATGTGGGTTACTGATGCAACCTTTTTGCAACGCTTTTTAGTATTTTTTGCAACATTTTTAGTGTTTTTTGCAACACTATAAAGACATATTGCAACGCTTTTACAAAAAAAATGCTAGAAAATATTTGTAAATTAGCATGCTCATAAATAAGACATTGTCTTAAAACCAACACAATCCACAATAAATAAACTTGAACCAATAAGACTACATTTTGCCTTTTGATAGGATTACAATGCTATATGAACGTTCTCATGCAACTGTTTATATTTGCTCCCAATATCCCCAAAAAATTCATTTACTTCTGTTTCAACTAGGTACCACAATGAGGCAGAACAATGTATAAGGCTTTGTTAACCAGATGCACCAGCTGCATTCCTTTTCTCATTTGTTTTATCATCTTCGCCATGCTCTTCTTTTGAGAACTCCTCGATCAATTCACGCTGCCTCTGGGTCAAATTCCTACAAAGAAAATAGA
This sequence comes from Apium graveolens, assembly GCF_009905375.1. Lineage (NCBI taxonomy): Eukaryota > Viridiplantae > Streptophyta > Magnoliopsida > Apiales > Apiaceae > Apium > Apium graveolens. The sequence goes on along the minus strand of NC_133656.1, from coordinate 139,657,281 downwards.
ACTTTGTTAACCAGATGCACCAGCTGCATTTTTTTTCAAATCTCTTTCTTTAGTTGGTAAGATGGGGGAAGAGGTGGGCAGTCAATCACAGTTAATCTCCATTCCAAGCGATGTAGTTTTCAATGTATTAGGTTAAGGCGATATCGCTTAAAACATGTAGGCAAAAGACTAAGTTATGTAATAAGATTAAGGTTGTTATCTCTTAAAAGAGAGAGGCAAAAGACTAAGTTTTTGTTTATCTAAATACCTGATGTTGATTTGTAACTGATCTAAATATAATTGCTATACAGAAAAGCTTCCAGAGGTTAAAAAATCATTGAGAACTGGTGGACCGAAGGAAGATGCAAGACTTACTGAATTCCAAGTTGAATTAATTCAGCTTGCATCCCAGCTTAACGGTGATTATCTTCTGAACACTTATCCTAATATTGGCAAAGGCATGACTGTGGCCGAAGGCAACAAATATGCAGTGGATGCTATTCAGAGGTTTCTGAAAGCTGGAAGAGCTGCTTTGAGAACTGGAGCTAATGATTCCGCTATGGTTACAATGAGACCTTCCCTCACGAGCTGTGCATCTGGAGAAGAGAAGAGTAATTATATAAGTTCATATTAGTCTTCACCAATCTATAATAAGTGTATATAAATATCTGAATACCCTTTTTTAGTGTATATAAATATATTTGCTTAAAATAACTGACTTATACGCATATAATAACATTTAAGTACAACCTCTTACCACTTATAATATGCATACACTTAAGATGTAAGATAATAATTGGTTGTAGTGTTGAGCCTTATGCGGCCTGTATGGATATCTGATAACAAGTGAGAACCAGCTGGAAGACTGGATATGTTGGACCCTTGGCCTATTCCTTAGATGGAGTATTGCTTGAACCTACAACTTAAAATCTGTCATATTTATCTGGTTATACGAGGTAATGTCAGTGTATATTTTCTTCCTCCGTAAATTTTCTTTTTCTTTTTTCTTATTGCAGGAAAAGAATGATACTCCAGTCCCAACAGAGAATGATGAGTCATCCATTATTACATGATTAAAATTTAAAAGTCACTTGCCTAGTTAGGTACTGTTATGACTTGTGACAGTACTCAAAGTTCTGCTAGACTCCTATATTTTCGCATTGTGAAAGTTTAGGTAAATACATTATTACCCTTTACAATGCAGGCATAATCTCTCAAAATAAATATATATACAGCAACATATAAATAAATAATTTTCATCAACATATAAATACAGCAGAATACAATAACATGGTGGATCAGACATATGTTTCATAAGGACCATAAAATTTACTATCTTTTCCTTTCCTTATATTTTCTTTTATTCTCACATTGGTGAACAGGTAAAATATAAAAGTTTTGGCATATAATTTTGGTTTAAAATAGTATACTGGATAGTTACAGCACATGAATTATTTAATAAGATTCTTAGCTATATATAATCATACTAACAGACACGGAACCTCATGTAAGAAATATTTAATAGCATATCAGTATCTCACTTATATACCGAACTCACCTGTCCTGCTCTGAAGTATAGTCTTGTATAACCAACTTCATACATTTCGGGCTGAATACCAAACTGCTGCAGAACAGAGACTGATGCACTTAATGGATCCTGACTGATATCAAACTTCGAAAGGATGCCATACCTATAATCAAGAAAATATCATTTATACAAATTCTCAGAAATATGTAGGGGTTAGATGGAGGAAGTATGCATCACCTTTCTGTAAATTCTTGATGGGTAATTCGAGTAGGATATCCAGATCTTGAAATTCTAACTACCTGCAGAAACTCACAGCATCGTAGTTGCTTCAGGATGAGTTCCTTATCAATCCTCTCCTTCACTTTAATCCTCTGCTTTTCCTGATGAAGGTGGTCAAACAATTTACTAAACAAGTAACACTACACCAATTGAACCTCAAAACAGACATCTATAATAAACTTAAGTAACAATTCCAAGCCAAGCAAAAAAAATACAAAGTGACTCCTCCATATGTCCATCTGATACTAAACCGATCAGACATATCTATAGTCTCAGCAATAAAAAATATACAACTTCTCTGGAGCATACCTCATTTGCATACCACACAAAGCCAGAAAACAAACCAATGTTTCTTTTCAATAAATGCACCTGCGATATAGCCTAATGGTTAATAAAAAGGTTCCTCATAATACATTAACTTAACCCTAAAATAATATTGATTTGTTAAAAACATGGGCATCTATTCAAGGACTATTCAGTAAAGAAGAAAATAATAGTCAGTATAAGAACTTTTAATAAGAAATAAAAGGACTACCTTCATCCTGTTACCATAGAGAACATAATGAAGTAGCTTCAAATTTTCATCAGGTCTCATCTTGACAGCTTGTAAGCCACTGAAATGGTAAACAACATTAAACTACAAGAATTAAACCTCTTTATAGTACATTATTGCAATTGGTATTGAAAGGGTCAAACTTTTACATGTAGATGGTAGTATATAATCTGCAGGAAAAAAAATCTCAAATTGTTTTCATAAGAAAATGAGACACGGAGAGGTTTTTGATTATAGTACAACTTTGATTATAAAAGTCTGCTTTTATCTCAACTCTATAATATATAAACCAACTACAAATATTCAGTATAAGTAATCAGATACTTAGATAGATAGGAATATTTTAAAGTTACAGAAACATGATATGAAGGCACAATCAATAGTATTACATACATACATACATACAAAAACTGAAACTATACCAAAAACATTACCTTTGCAAAACAAATTACTGAAATTTACAAAAAATAAGAAATTCATCAAGTAGTGCCAAAACTAATGAATTTTGATGACAATCAAATAAACTACACTAAAGCAATCTTAAGCATCATAAATCATAAAAAAAATTAAAAGCATACCATTCGGAATGTCCTTAAGCGGAATCCCTTTTCCACTGCATTTCCACAAAAGAAACTCAAATCAATTACTCAGGACTAATAAAATAATCCGTAAACTTAATTAATCCAAAAAATCACTAAATTCAATCAAATACCTTCTCAATCAACACAGCTTTCCCAACAGAGCTTTTCAAATCAGGAGCATAGGTGGTGTAAACAACTTATTTTCCCAAACTCATAGCAGGCTACATTCACCTTTTTTTGAGACGTGTATGCTTTAGATGAACAGTCGAGAACTATGCGTGTTTACTTGGAAAGTAATTGAAACACAAATACTGAAATTATCACTATAAAACAGTCAAGAAATCAATTTGAATCGAATTTTAGGATCTAGGTGAAAGGAATATGTCCTAAGTCCAATCATGTATTAGGATTTAGGAATAACTTTTATGTAATCTGTTTTGATTTCATTGATATTAATAAAGACTTGTTTTGTTTTTATTACGGGCTTTATCTATTTAAGTGTTTAAATAAGATATACCATAGTTTAGAGTAAAGCTTTTTATGGATTATGATGAGATCATAATAGTGAGACCTAAAAAGATGATAACTCTAAACTTAAATAGTTCCTGGTCATAGGATTACTAACTGGTAATTAATAATTCGCAAAGATCGGTACATACTATGCTTGCTTCATTATGAAGGATGTCTGTTCTCATAGACATTTGTGTGATGACACTATAGCTAGTATGTAGGTGCTTATTATAGAATAAGTTCACTGAACATGACTCGCACAGCTGAACAACTGATGGAGTTCACTCACGTGTCAGCAGTTGTTCACATAGTGATAGTTGTACAAGTATCCTTAGACTTGAGGTCATCATAGTCATCTTGTGTACACTGAACTATGCTTTGGTTTAGTTCTTAGTCTCTAGGGACAATTATTAGGGCTCTTCTGCGTATAGGAATTTGTACACGAAGATAGTGTATGATCAATAAAGGATCTACCCCTTCCAGTGAAGGAAGCGAATGTTCAAGGCTGATCCACTTATGCTAGTTCAGGAATCTCTGGCCAGAGTGAATGAAATTAGAAAGGAGTTTCTAATTTACATAGAACTAAGCATAGTAAATGGTAAGCAAGTGATTAAATTAGATAGGCTTGACACGAGATTCATGCCTTGTATTTAATCGGGACATTGTAGGGTAGAAGGAGTTTATTGTACGGTAACTATTCACTGACAGGTTCTTGATATTCTAAGCAGTGAATTCATATTATCCGGATAGTCGCGATATGTTGAGAAGCATCCCTCACGATGTAGAATAAATGTGATTAATTAATTAATCATATTTAATAAATTAGAGAATTTATATAAATAATGATAAAATAGTTTTATTATTATTTATTTCTACTACCGGCTTAATATTGAACCTACAGGGTCACACCATAAAAAGAGAATGATTTAATGGTGGAGGAATTAATTAATAATGGCTGATAATTATTTATTTATGAAATAAATAATTAATTGGCAAATTTAATAATTAATTAAATGAGATTTAATTGATTATAAATTAATTAAGAAAAGTTCTTAATATCATTAATTAAAGGATTTAATTTTTGGAAATTAAATCAAGAGAGAGAATTATTTCTAAAGTGTTTAGAAAAAGAATTAATGATTAAAAGGTGTTTTAATTATTAATGAGAATAATAAATGGGATAATAATAATATTATTTATGGGAAAATTTCAGCTGAAAATTTTGCCTATAAATACACTATTATAGACCCTATTTTATTCTAACCCACATCAAACCCGAAAACCCAAAAAATTTGGAAAACCCAATTCTCTCCACCTCCTTCCTCCTCCTTAACATCATTTTCTTGGTGGATACCGGTGGAGTGCTTCACACTTGAGGAGCAACTGCTATGGATCTCTGATCGTTGTCTCCGAATTATTTTAAAAGGTTAGATTCGATCCCTCGAATTTTTATTCACGATTTATATGCTTTTATTTGGATTTTGTATGTGTAAAAGTGTTTTGCCATGCCCCGCTGCGTTTAAAAATCCAACACTAGGGTTTCAAGGAATAAGCTCAAATCAAGGGGCTTTTAACATATGATACATATAACATCGTCTATAATACAAAACAAACGCCAATCGAACCAAAAATCATCGATTAATTTAGAATCGAAGCGATTAAAGAACTAGGGTTCATGAATTTTTCAATCTGGGACTAGAAAAGATGATTTGAGGATTGAAATAGATGAAATCATGGCCAAAGAACACAAATATGGCTACATTTTTTATCGAGGTTGAATGGTTTGGCCGAAAATGGCAAAAATAGAGAGAGGGCGAGACAGAGAAAGAGATAGAGAGAGAATGTGAGAGACGGAGACAGAGAGGGAAGGAGAGAGACAGAGAAGGAGAAATAAACCCCTTAATTCAACTTTTTCTCTTTTGTTAAATTTCAAACCCCCGCTTCTTAATTTTCAACCCTGCCCCCATCTCAAATCTCGACCCAAGTTTTATTCAAAATAAATACCCGGCCCAACTTTTTTTTTTCAAATTTAAATTATTAAATTCTTTTTTCTTTTAATAAATATTTTTTTAACACTTAACTATAAAAAACTAAATAAATTCAACAATATATATTGTAAATCACTCCACCAGTGACTTGTTAAGTTATAAAACTTTCAACTGATCAATATATTATAAATTACTCCACTAATATTATTAACTTTAATAAATAAATAAAATATATATTTCAACTATAAACTCATTTCTATGTAAATAATTATTAACTAGTCGAATTAAAAAAAAATCATCTTTAATTTTTATATATAATGTCACTTTATTTGGTAACACATTTTGACTATACCGCAACATCAAAAAATAGGGGTTGCGATAGACATGGGTTTAGAAGGCTATTATTACACTTTTGTTTGCAACCCCAGTGTGAACGGTTGCAAAATCCAATCTATGGCGTAGAGCTTCAAGCTGTAAAAACTACAACAGAACTTCCTGTACAACCAACTGTAATTACTGAACCTGAGGATCTGAAAATGCAAGAAGAATCACAGCAGAAAAGAAGATTTAGATACAAACGCCATTCCAAGAGGAAAGTAAACTTTAATGATGAGGAATTAGAAGACCAATTTCCCAAAAGCCTAAACCTACAACTCAGATATCAAAACCCTCAGTGGTATTTGAAGAATTCAAAGTGGTTGATCCAACAAGAAATATTCATGGTGAACCAATTGTTCCTAAAGATGAGCCAGTAGACTGGGATAGTTTACCAATTCTTGAGGTAAATTTACCCATATTCAAGACAAAGAAGACAAAGACTAGAGCTAGCAAGAAAGTGAAGCCTGTATCTATAAGATCCAAAGCTCTAACCAAATCCTAACCCACAGTCAATAAGAGAGATCTCATGTATATTTGTGATATCAAGGAATTTTCAGACTTGAATCTCTACTTGGATGAACTGGAAGAAGTAAGAGGAATTAATGCTTACAGACATCTTCCTGAAAGACTAGTATTTAGATACAAGGGAGGGAAAGAGATGACATGGCCTCTTTACAGGATTCTCCAAGAAAGCCAATATGTTCTGATTAAAGTCTACTCATCCTTCAAAAAGAACTTTGGGTACAATGTGACTGCAAGAAGAATAGTTCTAAAGAGGATTGAGGAACTAAGGAGTATTAGAGCCAAAGATGCACTTCCAAAAACTCTATCTATTCCCTTTACAGGAAAAAGAGTACATCTAAGGCCCTATTGGCTGACGGAATTCATGGATGACAAAGGTGTTAGAAGATTCTTAAGACTGGAGGACCAATTGAGTATCTCTAGCAATGAGACTCTTTTGGAAATGCAGGAAATGCTAAATCTCTCAGAAGCAGATGAACTTGAATTCCACAGACAACTTCAGAATCAAATTGAAGAAAACAACAGAAGGCTTGGGAAGAAATCCAGACAATCAAGGAAATAGATCTATCTGCTCAGACTAGAGGAGCATCTTGATAACAATTGTGAGCAATTTCTTTGTGTACTTTGTATTGTTCAACTTTCAGCAATTTGTAGCACTTATCAGTTTTATCTACTATTTTTTTAATCTGTATCTTTAGGATGTTTTGTTATCATCAAGTTTCTCTTAATTTATGGCTACAATTCCAGTAGACATAAATTGGGGGAGATTGTTAGGAATATGTTGTGTACTTGATGATAAGCTAAACAAAACACCTTAGTAGATTTAACTTAGTGAATTTTGTAGCACCCAACGGATGATCAATTATAGTCCCGACGGATAATTCAATATAGTCCCGACGGATGACTAATTGATATCCACCGGGTGAGTAGCTTATGTAACAATAAGTACTATAGCACATTTCTGCAAACAACTTTGTATAGCTTCCATAGTAGCTTATGAATCATGTAGACTGCTAGTAGATGTGCAGAATAGGTTGATTAAATATAAATATAAGATGTCTTATAATTCTACACAAATGAAATGGATTCAAGTGATAAATGGCTACCCGACGGATGATCAACAAAGCTACCCGACGGATGATCAACAAGGCTGCCCGACGGATAACAAGCATGTACCCGACGAATGATCAATTCAAATATCTGTTGACAGTGACAACACAGTCACATGCGTTGAGTGTTTGTAAAAGAAATGTGGCAGCCTGTTTAGCAAGAAAATGAAAACAAAGAGGCATTACCATTTCCATGCTATTATGAAGATATTCAAAGATGCTGGAATAGAGTAGTGAAGCAGCATGGGATTAGACTTGATAGGTTTTTTTATATTATCTTATCTTATTACCATGTAAACTTGGTGATATATAAACCAAGTGTAGCTAGTAGAATAAATTAACTAAGCAAACACATTTTTAGCAGAGAAACATTTGTAAGATGTGTTCTGTAGAATTTCTCTGTAAGTTTTGTTTGTTCACTTGTAAAGCAGTTGTGAGCTATTCAAGCTTCACAGGGTTCTCTTGATATATATATATATATATATATATATCTGGTGGATACATTCAAATCCACCAGAAAGTTTTAAAGACCTGAGTTTTTATTACTTTATGTTTGATATACTTAACTCTGTATTCCGCACTTTGCAAATCAAACAATTAGATATAAATTGAGTTAGAACCATTTTTCATAAATCTCAAAAAGTAGCCAGAATTACATTCAACCCCCCCTTCTGTAATTCTTGTTGTATTGTTAGGGAATAACAATACTGATGGTGATAAAAATTTGGTTGCCGATGTTCCAATTATTCCACTGCTCAACAACCTCAACATTCTAAAAGATCTGTTTCTTCAGGACAAGGAAAGTCTACTGGTGATCATGAAGCCAAGCACAAGGCTACTGATGATGCTCCTGAGACTGGTGATGTTACAATCTCTAACTTAGCAGATGCTAAGGGGTTATTCTTTCCTTACAGACACAAGGAAACAGGAAAAGAGATTGTTCAGAACTACAGAGATAAAAAGTTTGAGCAAAAGAATGCTAGGAGTGCTCTTGGAATGATAACTGAAGAATTTCCTGATTTAACAACTGAAGAAGCAGTTATGCAACAGAATGAGTTAATGGCTCAAATTGAGGCTGAAGTCAAAACCTCTAAAGGAAGAGGAAAAAGAGGTGGAAGATCTATAAGGGTTAGAGGAAGAGGTGGAAGAGGAACGACTTCTGAACCAAGTCAAATAGTTAAAATTGATTCTGTATTCTTGAATGTCTTATTTAAAGAAGGTTATGTTCTTGTTCAAGGACATGAATTAACAGAAGAAGTTCAGAAGACTGAAGAGATGATTGTTCGAAGAAAGAAAAGATCAACCACTGACATTGCTCAAGTTAATATAACTAATGCAAACGTAACTCTTGAGGCATACACAAATCCTGAGGATTAAACAAATCCTGATACTGAAAATCTGATAGCTGATTTTGACATTGATGAAAAGGTGGTCAAAGCATTGGATCAGTTGGTTCTTACTACAGTAGTCGATTTTCATAATTCAGAGGTTGATGAACAAGAAAGAATTGACAGAATGAAAGATGATCAAGCATGTGGTGATTATATGCAGAGAATTCTAAATTCGGAGAGAAAGCAATGGCATAAAGAAAAAAGGGAAGATTTATGATCTACCTAAAAGTTATGCTCCTATCAGAAAATTGGATAGAAGATGGAAAGATGTTGGTTCATTAAGTTATCCCAAAGGGTTCAAACATATTAAATATGTGTCTGCGGGACTAGAAGATTTTGGTTCAAAACAGAAAGATGTTGGCAAGTCCATCAAGAAACCTTCTTGGGTGGACCATAATGAAAGGCTGAAGCTTGTCGAAACTGGAACCAGAGGATGATTTGGTCATTCTAGAATGGAAATTCTGAGATCTGATTTACTGGACATAAATATTCAGACTGACAATCTTGGTGAAAGAGTTACATCTTCATATCTTAAAAAAGTTGAAGCCGTGAAGATTGTATATAGGAAGATAAATATTGATGATGTCAGAGAGGAGATTCTGTACTTTTTAAGAGATGGTAAAGTAAAAAAATTTACCTTGCAACAACTCTTGATGAAGACCATGACAGAGTTGAAATATATTCACTATATTCTTAGAGTTGAGAATAATGTCACCGGAAATTGGTCTTCTATGATACTTGAAAGTATCAAAAGAAGAGTCATGAATAAAGAAGATAAATATAATGGTGATTATCTTCCTATGTACAGAACTTATACTGGTCAAGAAATGAAGATGCAAAAGGGAGCTGTAGTCCAAAAAGTTTTTCTCAACAATCCTCAGTTATCCTTCAGTCCTGATCATGAAGATGTTAGTTTGAGCTTTATACTGATTGGTGATCTGGAATTGAATAAAAGCTCGATTTTTAAACTGAGATCATCCATCTACCAGCTTGGAGAAGATACTGAAGAGAAGAGAGAGTTGAAGAAAAAGCTTGTTAAAGTCCTTCAAGACAAGGAGGAAGAAAGGTTGAACAACTTTCTGGAAACAACTGTCAGTTATCTTAGGATACTGAAGTAAGCTTTACTCTTTGTACATTTAATAATTGGTTTTGGCATCATTGAGAATGGAATTTGTGCTTAATTACATTAAGCATAAATTGGGGGAGATTGTTACGTGCTGATTCTCAATGATCAGAAGAAGCTCATGAACTGACTTTGTTTTAGATGTCATCAGTATTTGATGTGTTGTCAGGATTTGATGCATCATCAGTATTTGCATGTCATCAGCATCTGAAGGCGGTCAGTTATAAAGATTGATTATGTTCCTTATTTTGAGGGATGGATATTTGTTACATTCTGAGTGATATGACTTTATGTATTCAGTTAAAGATATGTATCATTTTCTGTTAGTAATTAATAATGCATATCTTAGATTGATTTGTAGCAGCTGTATATTATATAAACACAGTTTAGGTCATCATATAGTGATTAACTCGAGTATCATATGACCTAGTAGCTCTCAAGAACATCAGTATTTCTTGAGAGAGTTTGTTACAGTTTTTATCAAAAATATAAAGAAGTGTTATATTTTTATAATTGTTCGAAACATATACAATTGTATCTAACCCCCTTAAACAATTGTATTATTACTGGGCAACAAATCTAATGGATGTCAAGAGAATTTTCAGATATTTGAAGGGAATGCCAAACTTGGGATTGTGGTATCCTAAGGGAACTGGTTTTGAAGCTGTTGGATACACATATGTAGATTTTGCTGGATAAAGGGTAGACAGAAAGAAAACTAGTGGAAGTTGTCAATTCTTTGGTCAAATACTTGTATCATGGTATAGTAAGAAACAACAATCTGTGTCAACTTTCATAACTGAGGCTGAATACATAGTTGTTGGAAGATGTTGTGCTTAAGTGCTTTGGATTAAAAATCAACTAATGGGTTATGGCCTACTGTTACAAAAGATTCATATCATGTGTGACAATACTAGTGCAAGATCTATTGTTGCTAATCCAGTTAATCATTCCAGAACTAAGCACATTGATGTAAGGTACCATTTTATTAAAGAACATGTTGCAAATGGTACCATTGAGCTAATATTTGTTCCAACAGAAAAATAGTTAGCTGATAATTTCACTAAACCTTTGGATGAAGCAACTTTCACTAGACTTGTAAGTGAAATTGGTATGCTAAATTCTTCATCCTATGGCAAGAACTCAGATAACATGTTGTAACAGATTAATTCTTAATAAATCATGAATAAATTTAATTTAATTAGGAATTAATTGAAATATGATTTATAAATATTTTAGAATTCTATGTATATTCATTTTTTAAAAATAAATCTAACTTGCAATTTTTCTAATTCTAAGAAAAAATATCCAAATACCAGTTCACATTATTAATATATGAAATTGATATAAGATAGATTCCAGTAATAACAAAATTATGAAGAGAACTGAGTTCTCGATAAGTCTAAATGATTTGTCGATAAGTCTCTAAATGACTTTTCGATAGAGTTCTCGATAAGTCTTTCACATGACTTCTCGATAGACTTCTCGATAAGTCTTTTCATGACTTCACGACAAGTAATGTAGAGATCTCAATATACTTATCGATATGGAGTTATCTATAATTTAAATGTATACTTCTCGATAACTCAGAACTTAAATAATCTAATTCAATAAATTATTTCAGTAAAATACTATTGATATTAAAATCAATTCTAATTTTATTTTGATTTTTTCAATATAAACTAGAATAATTTAGTCCAAAAGGACAAACTGGGTATTTGTACAATATATCGATATGTCACTATCTAGTTCTCGATAAGAGTCAAGAAAATGACATCTCGACATGAGATCTCTATAAGCCACGTGACTTCTCTACAAGATTTTCCATCCTTTCATTTTTATCTTATCGATAAGTCACACATCCACTATAAATACCCAAACATCTCGACATAAATCCTCTTTACACTTTCGAGATCTCAATCGACCTAATCACTACGATTTTTTACCATTCTCAAAATTTTTGAGTTTTCTCTTCTTCAAAAACTCTTACCCACTAAGACTCAGTCTCTCAAATGGCTTCAAACATTGTATAAATTTTTATCCCCAAGGATGGAACCAACTATCTTGCGTTTGTTGACCCATCACAAGCACCAGACAATTTCAAGTGCTTTGTGAAGTTTGTGGCTGATTCTTATCTCGCAGGAGCACTAACATCCAACCATGTGCTATACTTAGATGTTCTCAACGAATTCTGGAACACTGCAGTTATTTACACCAATATAGATGATAATCAAATAGTCTCAATGATGGTTGCTTGCACAATTAAGGGTGTGGCTGTTGAGTTTAATATAAATAACATCAACAAAGCTTAGGGCATTTCTACTTATAACATAGTTAAATCCTCTACTTCCCAAGAATTGGTTAAATTCATGGACTTTATCAATTACAGTGAGAAGATTGAAATGGCCAGGTTGAACAAGAAGAATATGATAAGGGAGTGGTCATTTATCTTTGACTCCATTAACAGGGCATTCACATTCAGAAAGACGGGCTATGACAACATCTCAAGTGTGGTCCAAAAGATGGTGTACTCAATGCAATATGACAAGCATCTTGATGTTGAAAGTTTGATCCTTGAGGAGCTGAGCACAAGGCTATCCATGCCTTTGTTAAGTAGAGTTAAAGAAATATTCTTCCCTAGATTTATTTTATCCATTTTAAATCATAAAGTGAATGACATACATGTTGTGCAAGTCATGCCTATACTATAACAAGACTAAGTCAGATTGACAACCCTAAGATTTAACTGTATGATAGTCTAAATCTATATTTTGTATTGTATTACTTGAGTCTATAAAAATGTCAAAGATCAGACTGGAGTATTTTTCTGTAAACAGTCTGAAGCCTAAGAATAAACTCTGAAAGAAGATCAACAAGATCACGCATTAGTGAAAAGGTGAAGAAGCTTGGAGTTGAATAAATCTGTTTTAGGAAAAATATTTTAAGTCAAGATACCTTCAAGTCACGGATCAAGTCATATAGAGAAGTCATTCGAGAACTCCAGAATGACTTATCGAGAAGTCCAAAATAGCTTATTGAGAAGTCTCAGAGATATCGATAAGCCAAATAAAGACATGAAGATTGGATATATCGACAAGTCAAATTATCATTAGAGATCTCAGAGATATCTATAAGTCAAAATGTATATAGAGATCTCTGAGATATTGACAAGTCATTTCTACATTAGAGAACTCAGAGATATCGACAAGTCAAAATGAAGATATGAATGTTAGTGTGTGTGCCCTAGAGACAACACTATGATGTTTTAGTTTAAGACATTTGGATTATTATTGTTTATGTTCTATCGATTATTTCCTTTATAATTTATTAATTCTTAATTTACTGCGATATAAATGTTAGATTAATAAATGTCCTTAGAATATGATATGCAATTCTATATCTCTAAGTAAGTGACTTAGAAATGATATTATGAGAATAGTATCAATATTCCTAAAGGTCCCTAGTCGAGTATTATTATTAAGGGACAATAATAATGCATTAAGACTGGTGTGTTTGTTGGCTGATGATCACATCTGATTGATCATAGTTATAGTGATACTAAAGTCAAAGACACAGACATATGTAAATGTACATGGTGCTGGACATGCCCGATGTGAGATTCTACATGTCTGTTGTGTCATAAGTAATTCTCACAGTGATAATGATGTAATGGTCCTTAGACCTGAAGTCATTATATTTCTATACGAGAATTAATATATATTGATTTCATTAAAAGTTATCCTTAACCAGGTAATGATAAAAGTGGACATTGGGTATATTATGAAACATATGAGAAATACGAATGATCTAAATGAGATTTAACCCTCCTATTTTTGGAGTGATATTATTGGCCTCTTGTGTGAGCTAGACAATGAAATGTGTGGCCATTCTCAAATGTTGATTTGATATGACAGTCTACTCATTGATCAAGGAAAATTGGATTAAACTATATGAGGATGACACATTACATGCCTCTAGTTTAATCTATAATATTTGGTTAAAGGGATTATATTACATTGTACATTATTCACGAAACGTTTAATCGATCACCGATTTAATCATTTTTACTTGGGTAGAAATGATGTATTACTAGATGCCGCTCATTGTTTACGATTTTATACTAGATTTAAAATTCGTTTCCAACGTAATACTAACCTATAGGGTCACACACAAAGAATGCTTGAAGGATTATTTAATTTAAATTGGATTTAAATTATGTTAAATTAATTCGAATTATTTATAATATTAATTAGGGATGACTTAATTAATTGGATAAATAATGATATTTGAATTTACTAATATTAATTATGAAATTCAGTTGTTAAATAATTAAGTGTGACTTAATTATTATACAAATAGGAATTTGAAATTAATAATAACTCCTAATTAGTTAAGAGTTATAATTTATTTTTCTACTCTCTATATAATATCTCTTGTGGCTGATTTTTAAGGCAAGACTTTTACCAAAAAATCCTAGCCGCCAAGAGAGAAGATTGAGAGAGTAAGAAGAAACGAGTTTGTGCTCGTACACATCCAATCCTTGAGTTCAAGCATTCATGTGGATACCAATAGAGCGTAGATCGCGAGAGCAGGATGCGTGGTGATTGAAAAAACTTTGGATCTCCATTAGTCAACCAATTGGTAAAGCTTCTTAAGGTAAAAAATATGATCTACAAATTAAATATATGTTTTTCGCATGGATCCTGCGGTGGGTTTCAAAAATTCTGGTTTTCACGTTATTACTATTTCTGTTGCGTTTATGTGTTCGAAACCCTTCAATGAAGATTGGAGGTATCGACAAGTCAATTTTCTCATTAGAGATCTCAGAGATATCGACAAGTCAAATTTCCTATAGAGATCTCAGAGATATCGATAAGTCATTTCTACACGCAGAGTTTTGGAGATCTCAACAAGCCAAGTTCACTTCTAGAGAACTCAGAGACCTAAACAAGTCCAAGACACTTATAGAGAACTAAGAGATCTCGATAATCCATTATACTTATCAAGATCTTAGTTCTCTATGCAACAAACTGAAGATATCAATATGAACCTCAAGTACAGAATGCAGACAAGTTAAATATTCAAGATTATCAATCAACAAATGATCTAATCACTTAGATTGAAAAGTCTACAAAAGAAGCTTGAAGAGTGAAAGATCGAAGGCCAAGATTAACTAGCAAAGTAAAGTTACAGATCTACAAGATATGCAAGGATTTACTAAACCAGAAATGGAAAGCTTTAGAAATAGCTTAAAGTAGGGTTTAGTACGTTGTATTGTAAGTTGTGTAAACCTGTGCTTTACTAATCTATAAAGTAAACACTGTTCCTTTGTTTTAGTTGTATAAAACAGATCTAGTTTTTCTTGTACTCTCTCAAGGAAGAAGCTGAGTTCTTTACTTACAAAGAACCCGGGATTTGTAGCAAAATATTAGCTTGATTTTAATATAAAATTAAGTGAGTTTTGAAATATTGTGTGCACTATTTTATTTCAATTAATATAATATTACTGCATTTCTAATATGCTTTGTTAACTAGAAACAAACATTCAAAAAGCCTTAAAAATATCCAAAACACATTAACCCACTGTGTTGTATTCATTACCTAACATGTGGTATCAGAACAAAATCTGAAAGCAAACAGATTAAAGATCTTGGAAGAATGAATACACAGAAGATAAGCAGTACCAAGATACCAACCTTTGATAAGACTAACTACATATTATGGAAAAAAATGATACTGTTTCTAAGGATGGCCAATCTCTTGTACATCTAGATTCTGAAGAATGGACCTTTCACTCCTATAGAAAGGATTGAAGAATCTACAGATGGAGACATGGTCAACCCAGCTCATTATGGTCCTAAAGATCTTTCTAAATACATAGAAACTGAGAAAGAAAAGGTCTCTCTTGGCAGTGGTCTGCAATTATTTCTGATAGAGTCACTTGACAATGTCATGTACAACAATATTGTCAATTGTGACACAGCTAAACAGATCTGGGAGAAAATAGAAATTTTGTGTGAAGGTACAGATGAAGTTAGATCCAATAAAAGGAGAATACTGGTGTCACAGTATGAGAGTTTCATGGATAAACCAAAGGAAAGTATAACTAATGTTTTTGAAAGATTCAATAAGCCGATTAATGACTTGCAACTTCTTGACAAATACTATGAAGCTGAGGAGGTTAAATTGAAGTTTTTTCCCACCCTTCCTGACCATCTAGAACAGAAGATTTCAGCTATAAGAGAAGGGAGAGACTTGATCATAATGACAATGGAGGTTTTTTGTGGTATTCTAAAAACCTATGAACTGGAAATAATCCAAAGAAAATCTTTAAGAGCTAGTCAATGGCACATTATTGATGGATCAAGTGCACTAGTTATTAATGACAACCAGTTATCTGATGATGAACTTGAAATCCAGACTCTAGTTGTTTCAAGTAATGAGCAAAAGAACAAGGAACCACAGAAGCAAGTTATTCTTGAACTTAAAGAGGATGAATTATATACCTTGGATGAATTGGATGAGTTAGATCAGTCCATGGCTTACTTAGCAAGGAAATTCTCTAACATTAGAGTAAAGAAGCCAAAGTTCTTCAAAAACAAGGGACAGACATCCAACAAGGGCAACAACTGGAAGGCAAAAGCACAGTACAACTATGGTAGCAAAAATGCCTACAAAACAGGATATGTTGACAGGTCAAAGATCAGGTGCTTCAATTGTGATTAATTAAGTCATTTTTCTATAGAATACAGGACGCATAAGACGGTGAAAAAGGACAAGGCCTATCTTGAGTTGGAGGCAAAGTATGAGGCTCTTCTAAGAAAGCAACAGGGTAAAGCTTTTATTGCAGAAGGAAAGAGTAGGGATCATTCAGATAATGATGATGATGAGGAGGAAGTATGAAGTAGGAAACTATGCACTCATGGCCTTGAAGCAAGAAGAGTCATCCTCATAACAAAACACAAGTATCCTCATAACAAAACACAAGGCCTATCTTGAGTTTGAGCTACTGCTTGTGGAGCTTGAGACAGTTAAGCAAGAGAATGAATATCTAAAGAACAAGCTGAAGTGTGTTAGTGAAATAAAAGCTGTGTTAAGAGAAAAGATATAGAAGAATGAGGTGAAACTGAAGTCATACAGGAATGCATCTCAGCTAGTTGGTAAGTACCATGAGAAGAACAAGCCATGTGCGAACATAGTTATTGGCTTGGATTATGATGCATTGAACATCATAAAAAAGTTTGAAGGTGACAGAGGCAAAACAATTGTAGATGAAGATGTCCCTGTTATGCTGAGGAAAGTGGATGTACCTCTGTTCAAGGCATGTGAAGCAAATTTTAGTGAAGTTGAGTTGGTGATAAAGCAAGAGCTTGCTGATGAGGATAATAAAAAAAAAGCACAGACACAACTCCAACTCCTAAAGCTGAGAAGAAGCCCATGGTAAATCAAACTCCCAAGAAACCAATCAAGGAAAAAAGAAGAAAAACATAAATGGGAAAGTTGGAATAAACAAAAGCAATAACTTTACATTCGTTGTAGATGCTCCCAAGAATAGTGTCAAAAGTGTGGCTCTGTTAATCATCTAACTCATCTTTTTAAAAAGGTTGTTAGCAAGCCAGGAGTGAGAGAATGCAAGTATAATGAAGTAAAGGTTGATGAACCCTACTCATTCTGTGACAATTTTGATTACATACCTTGCAACATGAATATAATGACAAGTTGCCACAAGCTGAGAGTAGATCTTAAGGAAGTCAATATTGAGTCCTCAGCTAAAAAGGAAAATGCACATAAATCAATGAATTCTATTCTTTCTAAATTATTAAATTCTACTTCTACCAAATATGTTAACAAGAAAAAAGTACCCAACACTGCTTGGGTTGCTAAACATACTTTATCCTCATTGTGTGCAGGTCAAAGTGAAGAAGGTCATATGGATTATAGATAGTGGATGCTCAAGACATATGACAGGTGATATGGCCCTGCTATCACAATTTGAGGAGATGGCTGGCCCATTAGTGACTTTTGGAGACAACATCAAAGGTTTCACAATGGGATATGGCAAGCTAATTTCTGGAAATGTTTCATTGAAGATATAGCACTGGTAGCTGGTTTTGATGTGAATCTCCTAAGTGTCAGACAATTCACAGATAGAGGATTCAATATTCTATCTAATAAAGGAGAATGCCTAATTATCAGCAAAAAGACTGGTGAAACTGCTTTGAAAGGATCAAGAAAGTGATGCTTATTTATTGCAGACCTGGCTCAGCAAATGAGGATGGAATATGTTGCTTCTACACCAAGGCATCTGAAGAACAAAGCAAGTTGTGGCATAAAAAGCTCTCTCGCCTGAATTACAAGGCAATCAATACCCTAGTTAAAAAAGAGTTAGTGAGAGACATTCAAAATCTGGAGTTTGCTCAAAATGAGGTCTGTAAGGCTTGTCAAAAAGGTAAAGTGAAGAAGTCAAGTCACAAGAACAAAACTGTGAATTCCATAAGTGCACCTTTGCAACTTATTCACATGAACTTGTTTGGATCAGTTAATGTCTTATCAATTTCAAGCAAGAAATATGCACTTGTGATGGTGGATGACTACATAAGGTACACATGGGTAGAATTTTTTCATTCTAAGGATGAGACTCCACACATCATAATTGAACACATCAAGAAGATTAAGAAGCAGACTGAAGATCAGCATAGTGTAAAGAGATTGAGGAGTGACAATGTCATAAAATTCAGAAATGCAACCTTAACTGAATTCTGTAAAGACAAGGGCATTGTTCAATAATTCTTAGCTGCTAGAACACCTCAGCAAAATGGGGTAGTTAAGAGAAAGAATAGAACACTAGTAGAGGCTACTAGAACAATGCTACAGGATGCCAAATTGCCAACAAGTTTTTAGGAAAAAGCTGTTAATACTGCATGTTATACTTAAAACAGATTTATCATCAACAAAAATCTTGGAAAATAACCCTACGAAATCTTATTTAAAAGAAAACCTACTATGAAGAATCTTCATGTGTTTGGAAGCAAGTGTTATATTTTGAAAGACAACTCTGAATATGTGGGAAAATTTGACTCTAAGGTTTTTGAAGCAATTTTTCTGGGATATTCATTGGAGAGAACTGCCTACAAAGTCTATGTGCTTGAACAAAAGAAAATTATAGAAAACATATATGGAACTTTTGATGATGACAAGGGTCCAGGCTTGGAATGCCTGGATGAAAATGAAGATGAGGCCCTTAAGTTTGAAAATCTCAACATTGATGGTAACTCTGAAGATGAAGCTAAAGTCAACAGAATAGATGAAGAGTCAACTGAACAAGTGAATTATGAGAATGGAATCTCATCTCAAACACCTGAATTTGATAGCACAAACTCAGGGGGAGAAAGAAGAGAAAGTTCTGCAAGTCATGAAAATGATGAAAAAAATGCAAAAAATTCAAGTCAACAAACTCACAACTGAAAATGGGATAGGAGTCACCCAAGAGAAGCAATAATTGTCGATCCAAATGCTGGAGTGAGGTCTAGAAGTGCAACTGCTAATGAATGTCTAAATGCATACTTTCTTTCACAAATTGAGCCTAAGAAAACTGAGGAAGCTCTACTTGATCCTGATTGGATATCTACTATGCAAGAGGAGCTAAATCTATTTTAAAGAAACAAAGTTTGGGAGTTGGTTCCTGCACCAAAGAACAGAAGTATAATTGGAACAAAATGGGTGTTTAGGAACAAAATGGGTGAAAATGGGATTGTCACTAGAAACAAAGTAATTTTGGTTACAAAAGGCTACTCACAGGAGGAAGTAATTGATTATGATGAAACTTATTCTCCAGTTACAAGACTTAAAGCAATAAGGATCTTTCTTGCATTTTCTGCACACTCAAATTTTAAGGTGTATCAAATGAATGTAAAGAGTGCATTCCTTAATGGTGAGTTGGAAGAAGAAGTTTATGTGCAATAGCCACCTGGCTTTGAAGATCCAGAATTTCCAGACTTTGTATACAAATTACTCAAGGCTCTCTATGGACTAAAGCAAGTAACTAGAGCTTGGCATGACACACTATCAGAATTTTTGCTTAAACATGGATTCACTAGTGGAACAATAAATAAGACTTTCTTCTACAAGCAGCATGGTGGTAATATGATCCTAGTTCAGATCTATGTGGATGATATCATTTTTGGTTCTACTAATGAAAAGCTATGTCAAAGATTCTCAAAGCTCGTGCAGAGTGAATATGAAATGAGCATGATGGGAAAGTTAAGTTACTTTATTGGACTTCAAGTCAGTCAAAGAAGTGATTGAATCTTCATCAGCCAAACTAAGTATGTCAAGGATTTATTGAAGAAGTTTGGTATGGTAGATTGTTCACCTGCGCCGACACATATGTCTACAGCTATAAAGTTGGATGAAGATAAAAAGGGCAAAAGTGCAGACATTTCAGGTTATAGAGGGATGATTGGATCTTGTTGTATTTGACTACTAGTAGACCAGACATTATGTTTGCAACATGTATGTGTGCAAGATTTCATGCCAATCCAAATGAATCACATTTGATGGTTGTGAAGAAAATTTTCAGATACCTAAAGGGGATTCCAAACTTGGGATTATGGTATCCTAAGGGAACATGATTTGAATCTGTTGGATACACATATACAGATTTTGCTGAATACAGGGTTGACAGGAAGAGCACTAGTAGAATCTGTCAATTTCTTGGAAAAAGACTTATATCCTGGTATAGCAAGAAACAACAATCTGTGTCAACTTCCACAGCTGAGGCAGAATACATAGCTGCTGAAAGTTTCTGTGCTCAAGTGCTTTGGATTAAAATTCAGTTAAGGGATTATGGCCTAGTGTTACACAGAATTTTAATTATATGTTAAAATACTAGTGTTATATCCATTGTGGCTAATCCAGTTAATCATTCTAGAATAAAGCACATTGATGTAAGGTACCATTTTATTAGATAGCATGCTGCAAATGGTACCATTGAGCTAATTTTTGTTCCAACAGAAAAACAGTTAGCTGACATTTTTACTAAACCTTTGGATGAAGCAACTTTCACTAGACTTGTAGGTGAAATTGGAATGCTAAACTCTTCATCCTAAAGGCAAGAACTCAGCTAATATTTTGCACCAGGTTGATTTCTAATAAATCAAAATTAATTTGATTTAATTGGAAATTAACCGGAATATGATTTATAAATATTTCATAAATCTCTATATATTTATTTTTCAAATTTCAAAATTTAGCTTGAAATTTTTCAATTCTGAGAAAACTGTCTAAATGTTGATTTATATTTTTAATATGTGAAATTAGCACAAGACATAATCAAAAAGAACAAAAGTATATAGAGAACTGAGTTCTCGTTAAGTCTAATTGACTTCTCGACAAGCCATTTTAAGACTTCTCGAGTGAGTTCTCAATAAGTCATTTTTTAGACTTCTCAAAGGACTTCTCGACAAGCTTCATTATGACTTATCGATAAGTCACTGTAGAGATCTCTATAAGTGTTAACTCACAAAGTTCTCTACAAGTATAAATTTTAGTCTTATAAAAAACTTAGAACTGAAATAATTTGATTTTATAAATTATTTTCGTAAAACACTTTTGATAAAATCTTTCTAATTTATTTTGATTTATTCAAATAAAAATTGGAAAAACTCAGTCCATTCAGGGAAAACTGGGTATTTATTTTACATCTCGATAAGTCTTTTTTTAGTTCTCGATAAGAGTCAGGAAAATGATATATTGATATGTATCTATTCTATCAATATGACTTCTCGAAAAGCAAATCGCAAACATTTATTTTGAGTTCTCGATAAGTCATTTGCCTTTTACTATAAATACCCAGACATCTTCGAGATCTCTAAGTGACCTAATTTCTCCAAATCCAAACCGATTTCTCTCGTTTCAAACTCTTTCTCTCTAATTTTTCCTACCCACTCAAAGTCAAACACTTACAATTGCATCAAACACAGTTATACCCTTTATCCCAAAGGAAGGAACCAACTATCTTGCATTTATAGATATAAATCAGGCTCCTGCTACTTTCAAGAGTTTTGTGAAGTTTCTTTATGAAACATACTTTGCAGGTGCTCCAACTGATAATCCAGTGATGTATTTGGATATTCTTGGGGATTTTCGGAACATAGCTATGGTGAGGACTGTGGTGCATGAAAACCAGGTTATATCTATTATGGTTAACTACTCCATTAGAGGCCAACAAGTGGAATTTTCCGAGGATGATGTTAGTGTGGCTTTGGGCATCCCTACTAACAAGATAGTTAAGGTTCCAACTCAAGAAGAGCTAACTGAGTTCATGGACTTCATCAACTACAGTGAGAAGATCAACTTAGCAAGCCTGAATAAGAAGAACTTGAGGAGGGAATGGTCCTTTCTATTTGACTCCACTGTGAGGGACTTCACTTGCAGAAATACAGGGTATGACAATATCTCAAGTGTTGTCCATAAGTCGGTGTTCTCAATGGCCCACAACAGACACCTCAACGTAGGTCATCTCATCATGGAGGAGTTGAGCACAGGCTCATAATGCCTTTAGAATCAAGAGGTAAGGAAATCTTTCTTCCTAGATTCATAATATCTGCTTTAAATTATAAAGTGTATGACGTTCATATGCTAAATGGTACAGATAGAACACAAATAGGAAACTATAAGCAAGTGTCCAAAATTCTATTTGGTTCACTTACTACTAAAAATAAGGTAACTGTAAGTCTTAGACTCACTACATTCATGTTGGAGAGATTCAGGACTTACCCTTACCCCATGCCAGACATGAGGTCTACAATTGTATCTAGTGCAGTAATGGTCCCTGTACTTGTGGAAGAAAAAACATAGGAACACCACTAGGGACCTTCCCATACTAAGACCCCTTCTTCTTTACCATTAGAATCTAGGAAACCAACCGCTTCATCCTCTCAAAAGGGTGAAGTGAGTAAAAAGAAGAGAAAGCGGGCACCATTAACTGTAATAAATGAGTGTGGTGAGGATAAAATAGAACTAGAGTCAACCTTGGCCAAGAAACCAAAAAAGGCAAAACAAAATGAGTTAACCACTCAAGCTACCTCTGCATCCTCTCAAAAGGATGTAGTTGTAAAATAGGGAATTAAACAGACTCTAGAGGCATCCTCTCAACAGGGTATCTCTATTGAACAAAGCATCCACCTTAATACACCTTGTAAAGAGTCTGCACCAATACTTGAACAAATTCAAGTGTATGAAAGAAGGAATAAGGACGACACACACGGAGAGCACATCTTTTAAAGCCCCCTCTTCTACTCAGGAGGGCTTCCAACACTCAACTCTGAAATTCAAAATCTAATTTCTAAATTTTTTTCTTCATTCAATCAAACACTTGAATCTAATTCTCAAGTGTTGTCAACATCATATGACATGGTTCAAGAGACTGTGCTCACCACCTAGGACCCAAATTTAGTTGGTGAGAGACTACATGTTGGGGTAGACCTTGATGACACCAGCATAAACATAGAGGTTTCATCAATTTTTACTGAAGATCCTGTAGTGGTTTCAAATACACCTTCATGTGAAAATCAAACTTCACAGGTTGTAAGGTTTGAGGGTAGTACTCGTAAGGGGGAGCTATCTAAATGCTCTTCAATTCAATTAGAGGTTCCTCTTGAAGGAACAACTCCCCTCAAAACCCTAGCTGAAATTACACTCACAATTGAAGTTAGGAGTTCAATTTTCAATGATCCTGCTATTGGGGAGGCAAGTTTAGCACATTCAAGTGCAAGCTCACTGCAAAATGAGCAAGGGTTTGAGTCCAAGTTACATGACAGTAACCTGGTCAACTCCCCTCCAATTCCAAAGGAGGTTCCCACCACAAGTGGAGAACAACATACTGTCACAACCACAGTTCAACCTGTGAGTCAAACTGTCGCATCTGTAACAGGTGGTTCAATACCCTCCACCTCAAATCAAACTGACCAACCATCCAATTATAACCCTACTCAACCACAACCTCATTTGATCTCTCAGTGGCTGCAGGAAGCAGAAGTTCAACCAACAACAATGAATGATCTATTGGTTGATGAGATGTCTGGACTTGCCCAAATTTCTCAACAGCTTCTTACATCAGATATGTCTAACCAATATTATCAAGCTATAAGACAGATGTTCAAGAACAATAAACAAAGATTGTAAATGAAGCTGAACAGGATGGAAACTGTGATGCCTGGTTGGATAAAAACTTCCATCTTGAGATGGATGAAGTTTTGGCCATATTTAGAAAAGAGTACACCACCATCCTTGGGAGCAATGCCAAAACTCCAAGTCCACAAGAAGTTTATGATGCAATCACAGATTTCTATAAAGCTCAACTTAAAGTTTTTAACCTCATTGGTAAAGCTCTAAAACTTACTCTGATTGATCATCAAGACAAGACAAGGAAACTGGTCAAGTACAAGCTAGATGAGATCATCCCTTCTCAAGTGGAAATCAAGCAAAAATTCTCTAGAATTACAGATAAATGGCCAAGTTTGATTTGTCATCTATGGACAAGAGCATCAAGAATCTGAGGGAATCTTTCATATACTTACATGAAGTTGTCCAGTAGAAAATCATTAGTAATAATGACATCAAGATCAAACTGGATCAACTCCATTAGGCTAGATATGAACCATCTGCTCTTTTGATGGAAGGAATTAGGGAAGCTGTACAAGCTACTTTTGGAACTTCTCTATCCTTAGCATCTCAACAACCACTGTCAACATCCACCAACTTGCAAATTCAAGCTCTCCAATCTCAAGTATCCACCTTGTAGTCAACAAATGAGTCATTAACAACTCCAGTATCCCAACTCACAGCTATGGTCCAAAGTCAACAGGCTGATATCTAAACCTTGGTAGACTCCCATAAGCATCTACAAATGCAAAATTCAGTCTCATTGGGAGCTATCATGGTGCACTTAACATTTCATTGCCTGCTCTTCTAGAAGCTGTTAGGCCTGAAATCCCCTCACCTCATATCTTGCATGCTAACAAGACTAAGGGGGAGAATGAGGCTAGGTTATTAAGATCATCTGTCCAAGAATCTATTCAAGCTATTCAAAAAGGCAAATCCAAAGAAGTTAATGTTGGAATGGAGAGGGTACTAAAAACAGTTGAGGGACCTAGTCTAAGCAGAGAATTTGATGAATTGCTAAAGGCTCTCAGGGCTTCTCTAAACAACAACTTCTTCACATACAAAAAGGCCTTGGACAAAAAAATAAATTTCATAAGGGTGATCTTGGTGACAAGGGAAAACTTTCAGGAGAAAATGATTGTTATCAATATAAATGACTCTGGTGTGGATAGGTGTATACAGGTGTCTCTTAATTATCTCATAACAAGAAGGGCGTCTGAATTGGACATTCTGATCAACAAAGTCAACATAGTGATTCATGAAGACACTCTCTTGCTCAATAATTTAAAAAAGGCTCAAGTAGATGCTTTTCCAGAAGCATATTTATAGCCAAGAAATGGAGTGGTATACATCTGTCCAACCACCAAACATTGCAAACATTTCCAGATTCCTAAGCAATGTGTCATGGCAAATAAGAAGCTGATTATGACTTTGAAGACAGACTTGAAGATAAAGCAGTACAAGACTGTTGAAGATGAAGACATGATCAAATTTATGGGGAGATACCTGAAAAATGCTGAAACCAAGTTGCCCAAAACATAAATCAATAAGGTTGACTTGGATGATGATGAGTAGGAGAAAGATGATCAAAAACCTTCTGATTCAAATCCAAGTCAATCCTCAAAGGCAACTGACAGCAAAGAAGAAAACAAGAAAAGGGATGCAAAGAAGAAGGGAAATGATGAGAAGAAGAGTGATGAGAGAAGAAAGTGGGGCTGTTAAACGGATAATTCGGATACAGATCTACCTATATCCGTATCCGTATACGAATCTAAAAATTCATATCCGTATCCGTATCCGGAAATTTTTAAAAAAGCATATATGAATCCGGATCCGACCGGATCCGAATCCGAATTTCAATCAGATTTTTTATTTTTATATTAAAAATTCAAAAAAAATTGAAAAAATACAGTAAACTTTAAAATTTTATTTTTAAAAACTAAAATAAGAGTTAAAGCGATTTAATTCTATTTTAATTTATTCAAAAATTAATTTTAATTTATTTTTTCAATATATTTGTTATCTTTAAATTGTTGAACTCACATTATTATTTTTATATATGACAATACTGATTTTACAATTATATAAAATGTGTACAAATATAATATATATATGTGTGTGTATGTGTGTGTGTATTTATACACACATACATACACTATAAATTTTAAATTATATAAATATTTAAATATAATATATTTATTCAGATTCAGATATTATCGAATACGAATATGCCTATATCCGTATCCGTATCTGTAATTGTCGGATTCGAATACAGATAATATCCGCTTTATTTCGAATATGGATAATATCCACTTTATTTCGGATAGGAATGCGGATTTTTCGGACATATATCATATTTTTCAAATTTTTTGACAGCCCTAGAAAAAAGAAGAAGAAGGAAGATGGTGCAGGATTAAAGAAATATGTCCAATCAATTCAAATCCAACTTGCTCAAGCCTCCAAACCTACAATCCCAAACATTCAACTACCTTTGACCTCTAAGCCTAAACTTCTGTATAAATAAACTGCAAACACTCTACTTGTTCGCAGGAAAATACACGCAAGCGTATGCAATCACAACTAATATAAGACTTAAGTCAAGTTCGTTACCATAGAGATTGGTTTAGGTTAAGTTCAGAGTATGCACTTATGCAACAATGTATGATTATCGTTCACAGCTAAGACAAGTAACAAATTTGAGTTGATTACTACTTAAGAGATTATACTAGCATGCATTAACTAAGAGATTAAAAGTGAATTACTTATATAAGAATAAAACATGGGATTCTAACTTCATTCAAAGTTTATGTCTTTATTAATAGTATGCGATGGTGATGATAACTAATCAGATAACACGAAATTAGTATACGCTATCTTTCGATATATGTATACCTTACTACTGAGCATCCACAATTAAGATAGGAGCCAAATAAACACCAATTATGCTTAGATCCTATATGTCTATAAGATTTGAAAATATAACGGTTTAAGAACAAGTTATCTATTATAATTACATAGGGTGTGTAAGATGGTCAAAATTACACCAAGAATCATGCATGTCAATTCATACATAAACCTATGCTAGCATGGCAAGTTCTAAACCTCTATATTCACTGTCGCTTCAATAGAGATTAACAAACAATCTTAGATATTAGCTGCGCATCAAAGACGAATAAGCACAACCAAACTAGGAAATTATTAATCACCACATACTAAAGATTTTAAACAATCAACTATTGAAATCCATAAATAAATCCGCTAGAACCCCATGACAACGATTAGTTCATGATCGAACGCATCGTCACCATGGGTTCCAATGAAAACATGGTAATAAATAAGTTTAGAATATTACGCAAGAATATATAAAGTACTAGGGTTTAGAACAAGAATAAAACAAGCATCCAAAAGTATCGACTAAATCGAAGAATACAAAAGAATGAACTAATTCTTCTTTTCCTTAGCCGTCTCGTGTGCTCTAGGTCTTCTTAATGTTCTCCCTGGCTTCCTTGTTATTAAAAACGTCTTCTTTTCATTATATATAAGCCCTTGGATCACCTGGACTCTTTAAATCACCAAATCAGAGTAAAAACAGGATTCTGCAGCAGAAGTATGACATGGGCACGCGACTTCCTAGCGCGTGCGCACTCCTTACCTGGAAAATATGGTGCGGGCGCGCTCCTTCATGGCGCGGACGCGCCTGCTTTCTAGAAAATTTCTGCAGCTTCTTGCTTTGGCAATCCAATCTTTGTGCAATATTCTACAACTCCATTCCTGACCTCTTATTAGCCTAAAATCATTGTAAAGCTCAATTCCACCTCCGACTAATGCCCTGCAATGACTCAACACAAAACACATCAAAAATACCAAATACTTGAGTCCAAAACACCAACTTAAGCCGAAATGAAGCGTTCAAAGTGGATATAAATTCCACTTATCACACCCCCAAACTTAAATCGATGATTGTCCTCAAGCATAAACAGACTCGACACTAAAAACACAATAAATGCAACTACATGAAAATGCAAATAAATGACAATGTAACTAAATGAAAATGCAACGATCCCCTCAGAATAACCATAACCAATCAACAAGCAAATATCTCTAATAATGCAATGACTCTAAACAGAGCTCGACCAAATCCCATAAACCAACTTACAAACCAGAAACGTGCGTGTGTGCGACGCTTATCAGATATACTCTCAACACTAGATCAATAATCATATCCTATTTTTTGCCAAAACAATCACAAGTTTATAAATAGAATAAATGTTAAACACATAATTACTCACAACACCTCAATTTTATTAGAGTTATACAAGGATTTATGTTATATAATGAACACATAAACACAAATGCTTATTGTAATAACTTGAATTTTTGAGACC
Organism: Apium graveolens; assembly: GCF_009905375.1. Lineage (NCBI taxonomy): Eukaryota > Viridiplantae > Streptophyta > Magnoliopsida > Apiales > Apiaceae > Apium > Apium graveolens. The sequence goes on along the minus strand of NC_133656.1, from coordinate 139,628,792 downwards.
TTGTAAAACGTTTAATGAATAGTAACCCTGACGAACGGAAAAAACTTTTGAGCCCACACTATGTAGTGCATGAGAAAATGAGTTTCGGAGTTGATATTATGATTATACGTACCAAATGAGTGTATGTAAACGCTATTAGTTTTCGAAGAAAACGAACTTTGAAAAATGACCATATTTACGACTTATCGAGGATTACGGGAATCACAATATAATTACAAGATTAAAACCATACGGATTTATATCCAAGTACGATAATTTCAAATATAAGGAATAAATACGAAAGGAATTACGTCGCGAACCATTTACGAGTAAGTATTACGAAAATGCTTAAGCGACCGAGTGAACGCGTAAACGATTAAATAAATGTAACGCACTAACTAACCATGGTTACTTTATCAAATAGTGAGCTAAACATAGGATGATCAAGCAAGCTAGCCAAATAGTGTGCTAAGGAAGCTAGCACATGTAGTTTAGCTTGTAAACTAGCAAGCTACTTGGATTTGTCCCCAGGATTTGCAACAAGGAATAAACCTAGGATTCTATACTAGGAAGCATAACAATTAATAGAAAGATATCACCATCCCATTTCCTAGAAGCACCCAAGGAAGCAAGCATAAAGCCCCCCTCCTTTTATTCTCCCATTCGGCTATTTCAAGAAAAAGGGAGAAACTTAAAATCAAATCTCAAGTTCTAGCCATGGTAAAATCATTCCATTAATTCTCAAGATTCCTAAAAACCAAACTAAGGTAAGAAAATTCTTTGATCTCTTTTTTATCAAGGTTTGATGGGTGAAATAAAATCAAGAAAGTTATTAGTGAATAGTATGAATAGTAACTCTTCTTGGGTTTCTTGATTTCAATGGTGGTTTTAGGTTCCAAAAATCATACCAAGCACTTCCAAGACTCCACCATCCTCAAGAACACATCTCAAGATTTTAAGAAAGGTAAAAATCTTTGACCCAACTTTATTTCTGATTCAATTTCAAGATCCATTTAGTATGTAGTTGTAAACCTAGTTTTAGAGGTCATGTTGTTGAAACCTTGATGTTTGGCTAAGTAGATTTAAGGTTGATTGTTTTTGCCTCAAGAACATGATGTTATTGAGAGGAGTTTGTGTGTTGATGATGATATGATGATTTTTGGTGGTTGTATAAAGATTTAGGACGTAAACGAAACTCCGGTCGTAAACGTAATTCCGTTAAAACGAACAAATCGTAACTTTAAGTTTCTGCAGAAAGTCCCGAAGATTTAGACTATAGTTTCTTGAAAAATAACCCTTGATTATGATATAAAATGTTATAAAGATCGTTTAGGCGCTTGAATCGCTTGATTCCGATTTACGGATCAAAAGTTATGGCCATTTTACTAAAAGTGATTTACGCGACAAAAACTGCTACGAATTTTGAACTTTGAAAATATAAGTGATTTACGCGACAAAAACTGCTACGAATTATGAACTTTGAAAATATAAAGGATCGACTTATAACTTTTAAGATGAAAACCCGAGAATCATTCCGGTGATATTATAGGACGATTACAAGTCCATAATAGTACATTTTAAAGGGACTTAACGTCCACTTACGAAACATTAAAATACCTCGAACTTTTATTAAAACGATTTCCCAACGATCATATTCCCTCAACTATATTTTATGGTTCGAATAATAAATACTATATACCTAATCCTTTAGTATGGGAGTAGTGTACTCCAACGATTATTTATTTCAAACCTGATTAAATATTAAGGATTATTAACTACGTAGACAGAAACTAGTTGAGGAATATTATTTTAAATATTCTTTTAGAGAGTTAACTCATTCGAGGTTTAATTATTTATTGATTATCGTGTAATTATTTATTATTCATTAAAGGGTTTATTATTGATTTAAAAATCATAGATCCTGATTTAAAATATACTTTCTGACTTCGGAAAATCATTCGAATATTTCAGATCGTCGGAAAATATTATCCCGACTTATTTAATATTTTAAATATAGTTTCAAGGAGAAACTCCCCCCTTATTAAATTATCTGTTGACAACGGTCAACTCATATCCTTAGTACTTCCTCCGAAAATCTTGGAAGTACGTATATAAATATATACATTTATATCTTAGTAAGATAAACTGTTTCTATCAACAAGCAAAACGCTTGGGGAACTTCGATATGGTTCGAGTTCTCGAGATTGATAGAATTCTTTTTAAAGGACAAGGGAGGGGTAGACTCTGGTACTATGTGTGCTAGATGGACTACCAAAGGTATCGCAGGCGAAGGTACTCTGTGTACTCTGGAACTTGTGAAGTATGTGTATACCCAAAAATGGGACACGTAGCCCGAATGCGGCAAGGGTGATAACCGGGATACGAATGTGTCATCCTTCTACTAGTAGAAAAGGTTACTATTATCGTATTACGACTGATCATCGTATACGGTGGCTCCAACGAGTGTCCAAATTCTTCCAATTGGAATTGTGATGCAATACCGTAACCCAAGCCTAGGTGTTGGGTTTACAATTAAGGTATTCGTAGGATAATAAAATCCCCTAAAGAATTGTTTTCATAAGAAGGTGTGTATCACCAAGGAAAACTATTTTTGAATAAAACATAATTATCATATATGATGTTTTACGTAATTTATCATACAGTCATTTTCATACTGTACATTATTATGTTGGGCATTATAGCTCACACTTATTTTCTTAAATTGACACAACACAACAGTGAATCAAGATGCCTTCCATGAGAACCACAGCCAGGAAACGGGTAGGAAATGTCCATATGTTCCGTAGATTGTTTGGTGTTGTACCACAGGTAGTCCGAATAAGCTAGATTAGTTTTCAGTTGTTTTTAGTTCGGCTTATTTATAAGTATGACTTATGTAAGGTAATAAACAAGAAACGTATATTTGTTCGACGGACTAGCCTTACTTAAAGGTTACTCCCCGGTAAGACTTAATCACTTTTGGGTTGTAATAATTATCACTTGATGGTTGAATTACTCTAGTTATGAATGGTTCATTTCGAAGACAATAACATGTAACTGTGTTTGTGTATGATAAGTGTGGGGTCGTTAAGTGAGAGTATTTATATATTGTAATGTGAGTTATTTGGTTGTAGTAGTTTAGATGGTGTGGCCTCCGAGATTCCTGACCCCGGATTTTGGGGGCGCCACAGAAATGGTATCAGAGCCTTAGGTTATCAAATCTTGGAAACAATAGGATATAAAATAAGTAGACATAGGAATAATAAAATAATCAATTAGAACTCAAGTCGAGTTCGTCGTTGGGCTACACGGGTAGTCTTGACAGTTTTACCCTCAAGGGAATTCCGACTATAAGTTAGTAACACCTTGCCTATTGTGTCAGGTACCAGTGGAGCCTATGAGGGAGGTTGACCCTGTTGAGGATGTTATGGTTCCTGAGCGTGACCCTACTCCCGAGCCAGAGAACCCACCCATTGATGATTCAGATGATGACCCTACTGAGGATGTCCCAGAGGAGGAGACTGACCTTCCTGTCCCCATAGCTAATGGCGTTGAGATGACCCAGGGAGATGGCGTAGGCTGGAGGAATGTAGAGATGTACTCTCACCCGACTATTTGCTCTCCTACCCCACCCCCAGGGATTCAGAGCCCTATGCCCTATACTGATGATGATGACGAGGATGGGATATATGCGCAGGTCTATGAGGCTTACGAAATATTCTCTAGCGACCCAGATTCACCTCTACCACCCCCGGCGACCATACATGTAGTTGTACATGACTGGATGGTGGCTCAGCTTAACGCTGAGATTACTGCGGCATCTGCTCGCATTGCGGAGTTACGCCAGGTCTTGACAGCTGAGAGAGCCATCAGACTAGGATACCCAGGGGATTTTTGAGCTGCTTCCCCAGCCATAGCCCGCAGAGAGATCGATGGGATCGAGCTCCGTACCAGGGTTCAGATGAGGATGACAGCGATTGGAGGATACATCCCGGTAGTTGATGCAGAGTTGATGTTGGCAGGTGCGATGAGGAGGGTACGTGACCTCACGCGCAGTGACAGTGACTGAGGGACTAGTGACTAGATATGGACCTCGAAGAAGGCTGGGTGACTTGTCACCAATTTTGATAGGATAGCTAGTAGTAGATAGCGTAAATAGCCCTTCAGGGTACACGGCTTATGTATTTGCATTTCAGTATTCAGGACAAGTAGTAATGTCTTGTAATCAGTGAACTTAGCTAGTTGTTTTGTCCCCCAAGATATAAGTGGGAGACCTTACGAAATATATATCTAAGCAGTTATTAAGAAATGGACGTCCATATTATTGCACTTTAAAAAAAGAGGGAAAACATGCTAGATAATGAGCGACATGCTTACATATGAATAAATTAATCCAACTGTTATAATTACAACTATGTTGACAAATTTTCATTATTAGAAGAATGTCACCCCGTAGAAGAGGAACCAGGGCACAGCCCGCAGAATCTGTTAACCAACAACGGAATGAACCTGACCTTGTAGTGAATGAAGACAGTGAAGAGGACCTAGACTATAATGAATATGATGAAGAAGATTATGTAGAAGAAGAGGCTGAGGATACCCATCAGGGAGGGAACCCCATGAATGAATTTATGGAACTGTTAAGAGCAAATCTGAACCAACAGCCTATTTCACCACAGCCACATGCTACCCAACAGACTGCAACCACTGCCTTTAGGGCCTTCAAATCTCTCAAACCCCCAGAGTTTCTAGGATCTACCGACCCTGTTGAAGCACGATCCTGGCTCAAAGAGATAGGAAAAGTCCTTCGAGATACTAGGTGTTGAGGAATGACACAAGACCATTTTCGCTTCTTACATGCTGAAAGGAGAAGTTAACTACTGGTGGGAGTCCAAACGAAACCTAGAGACTGATGTTGTGATCCCATGGGATAGATTTACCCGACTGTTCTTAGACAAGTATTTCCCTAGGTTTGTGGAGACCCATATGGAAATTAAGTTTCTGGAGTTGAAACAGGATAAGATGACTGTAGCAGAATATGAGGCCAAATTTATTGAGTTATCAAGATTTGTGCCTGAGTTTGTGAATACCGAAGAGAAGAAAGCGCGAAGGTTTCAGCTTGGTCTGAAACAGTGGATCCAAAACCGAGTGGCGGTGTTAGAGCTGACAGACTATGCCACCTTAGTGCAGAAAGCCTCAATTGTTGAAACTGGTTGTGAGCAGAGTGTGAAGGAAAAGGAAAATAGGAAGAGGAAGATAGGAAGCCAAAGGATAGGAACCGGGAATAGGAGCCTTCCAATCAGGTTCGTTAGGGGAGCGGTATCCCAACCTGCACGAGGCCCCGGATTCAGAAAGGCCCCGAGTGAGAGTGTTGGCCAGGGCGGTGGACAATCTAGGGCCACATTTCATAGCCAACCCCGCACCCCAATACCGGAGTGTCAAACCTGTAAAAGAAGACACCTTGGAGTGTGTACCCAAGAAAGAGCCCCTCTAAAATGTTACAGGTGTGACCAAGTCGGACACCTTGCCAACAACTACACCCGACCTAATGTAACGTGTTTTCAATGTGGAAAGGTAGGGCACATGAGAAAGGATTGCCCAACATTGAATCCCCCAGCCTCAGGGATGAGCAGAGCTGCATCCAACCGACCCCCAGCTACTAGGACCTTCAACATGAATGTTCAGGATGCTGCACGAAACACTGATATGATAGCAGGTAACCTTTTGTTAAATTCTGAACATGCAAATGTCCTATTTGATTCTGGAGCAACCAAGTCATTTATATCTCAAGATTTTGCTAAAAATTTAAAATTTAATGTCATACCCTTACGTGAGATATTGCAACTGGAAATAGCAAACAAAGAAATAATTCCTGTAAATCAAGTACACCCTAAGTGCAAGTTGAAATTGGAAGGGAAGGTCTTCGAGGTTGACCTAATTCTATTTATGTTAGGAGAAATTGATGTAATCATAGGAATGGATTGGTTATCCAGTAACGAAGCGCAAATAGATTGTGAATGAAAGAGAGTAAAGATAAGAGTGTAAAATGAAAAAGAAGTAGTGTTTAGAGGTCAACGACAGAACCAAAAATTTCTGACCATGCTATAGACAAAAAGGTTGTTAAGGAAGGGTAACGAGGCCTATTTGGCTTATGTGGTAGATACCAAGAAGGAAGTCCCTAATATACAGGACATACCCGTAGTAAACGAATTCGAGGATATGTTTCCAGAAAACTTACCAGGATTGCCACCTGACAGGGAAATAGAATTCGCTATAGAATTAGCACCAGGAACGGCACCAGTATCCAAGGCCCCATATAGGCTAGCCCTAGTTGATATGAAGGAACTAGGTTCTCAACTGCAAGAGTTATTAGATAATGGAATGATAAGACCCAGTGTGTCGCCATGGGGAGCGCCAGTACTGTTCGTAAAGAAAAAGGACGTCAGTATGAGATTATGCATAGACTATCGAGAGCTGAATAAGCTGACTATTAAGAATAGGTACCCTCTCCCCAGGATTGATGACCTTGTTAGGAATATATGTGCATTAGTTTGATGATATGTTTAACAAAACACTTAAGTAGAAATTTAGTGTCTGTAGCCTCAACGGATAAGACCACTTTGGCTATCCGTTGATGGTGTAGCTTTACTTAGAAATAAGTCTAGTATTGTAGCATATTTCAGTCTCTGTATTTAAAATGTAATTCTTAGAAGTTGAGAGAAACTATAAGTCATGTTGACTACTAGATGATATGCAGATAGGAAGGCCAATTGTAAATATTTCATGCCTTGTAATTTTGTATAAATGAAGTGGTATCAACGGATGACTTAAAGACCTTCAACGGATGAGAAGCTAAGCTTCAACGGATGTCTCTAAAGCTTCAACGGATAACATCCTTCAACGGATGAGAGCATCAACGGATGAAAGCTTCAACGGATAACATCCTTCAATGGATGAAGTCATCAACGGATGAAAGCTTCAACGGATGTTCTGCTAATTAGCCGTTGATAAGTGGTAGTTGTACCTACAAACAGAGGCACATGGGTTGACAGAGAAAAGTGAGATGTGGTAGCCGAATTTCAGGATCAACAGAAAAAGCAGCCGTTCTTCTTTAGTACAAAGATGCAATAGTCAACAAAGTACTTGAGTGAACAGGAAAAGAAGCAAGTGAAGAACTTATTTTACTATTGTAATTTTATATTGTTTTTCACTTGTACACTTGGTAATATATAAACCAAGAAGAAGCTAGTAATTAGCGTGAGATTTTCCAGAGCTGTTAAGAAATATCTTGAGAGAAAATTCATCTAGTTTGTACTAGGATGCAGCTGTGATCAACATTGTTGAACACAGATTTTCTAATATACCATCTCTGGTGGAACAACAAATCCACCAGAAAAGTTTTTAAAGTTTGTTGTGTTCTTTACATTTTGTGTTTGAATATATATCTGTCTGCATTAGCTCAAAGCAATTCATACACTTGTTCATCTAGAACACACTGCTTTAATAAACTTCTCAAAACCTGAAAAAGTTTTGAGATTTACATTCAACCCCCCTTCTGTAAATCTCATTGTTAGTCCTCTAGGAATAACAATTGGTATCAGAGCAGGCTCTTGACATACAAAGAGTTTAAAGATCTTGGAATCTAACAAAGATGAGTAAGAAGGATATTGGAGTAAAGATCCCAGTTCTTGACAAAGACAGTTATCACCACTGGAAGGTGAAAATGCACCTTCATCTACTCTCCCAAGATGAAGGTTATGTAAACTGCATTGAGAATGGTCCTCACATTCCCCACAAAGTAGCCACAGTTGCTACGGCCACAATTGCTGTTGGTCAATCCATTCCAAAACCTAGAGCAGAATGGACAATGGAAGACACAGAAGAAGTCCACAAGGATAAGAAGGCTATGAACATTTTGTTTAATGGTCTTGACAAGGATATGTTTGATAATGTGATAAATTGTTCAACTGCCAAAGAGGTTTGGGACACAGTTCAGTTGCTGTGTGAAGGTACAGAACAAGTAAAAGAGAACAAAATGCAGCTTCTCATTCAACAGTATGAGTACTTTCATTTTGAAGAGAATGAATCTTTAAATGACACATTTAATAGATTCCAAAAGCTGTTGAATGGACTGAAGCTGTATGGTAGAGTGTACCAGGTGAAGGATTCAAATCTTAAATTTTTGAGATCCTTACCAAAGGAATGGAAACCCATGACTGTTTCCTTAAGAAACTCTCAGGATTATAAGGACTTTACTCTTGAAAGATTATATGGAATCTTGAAGACTTATGAACTAGAGTTGGAACAGGATGAGGTATTGGAGAGGGGGAGAAAGAAAGGAGGTTCAGTTGCATTGGTAGCTGAAAATGAGAAAGAATGCAGAAAAGAAACTGTGAGATCTACATCAAGCTCCAAAGATGGTGTAAGAAATCCAGAATCAGACAAGGGTAAAGAGCAAGTTGCTGAAAATGAAGACAACTCCAGTCAAGATGACTCTGATGGTATTGATGAGCATCTTGCATTTCTGTCCAGGAGATTTGCAAAGATGAAGTTCAGGAAAAACACTAGAGCCACTAAACTCTATAAGAACATGGTGGACAAATCCAAGTTCAAGTGTTTTAATTGTGGTATAAGTGGACACTTTGCAAGTGAGTGCAGAAAGCCAACCTCTGAAAAGAAGAAATTTGAACAAGTAGATTACAAAAAGAAATATTTTGATCTACTCAAACAGAAGGAAAGGGCTTTCATTACTCAAGAAAAGGACTGGGCAGCTGATGGAGATGAAGAGGATGAAGATGTGGATTATGTCAACCTTGCTCTCATGGCTGATTCTGAAGAAAACGAAGTTAGTTCATCAAGCAATCAGGTAATCACTACTGATTTAACACAGCTTACTAAAGAAGAGTGCAATGATGCTTTCAATGACATGTCTACTGAATTGTATCATTTGCGTGTGTCTCTTAAATCTCTTGCTAAAGAAAATAGTAGGATCAAAGAGAACAATCTGTTTTTAAGTAATAGAAATACTGTGTTAGAAAATAAGTTGATTGACCTAGAGAAAACCAAATTGCATTGTATATCTGTTGAAAATGAACTAGCTGAATCTGTTAAGAAAGTAGAAATACTTTCCAATCAATTAGAGAAAGAGCAAGAGGTGATTAAAGCCTGGAAAACATCTAGGGATGTAAGTGCTCAAATTGCCAAAGTCCAAGGAATTGAATCATTCTGTGAAACTGCCTGGGATAAAAATAAAAAGAAACTGGAATTAATTGATGGACTGTCAACGGATGTGGAATCAACGGATGATGAAAGTTATCCGTTGAAGGAAGAAAAGGAACATCCGTTGAAGGTTCCTCAATTAAAACAGGCAGATGTTTCTAAAAGAGAAAATCTAAAGAAACTCAACAAAAAGTTTGGTTCAACTTCAAAGAACTTTGTCAAAGAAGGAGCAAGCACATCCAAAGATGTCAGAAAGGTGAATGTAGGGCACATGACCTTAGAACAGTTAAACAATAGGCTCAAGATGGTTGAGGATAAAAAGGAATCCAAAAGGAAATCCAACAGAAATGGGAAGGTAGGAGTTAACAAACATAACAATTACACACCTGACAAGTATGCTCCTAGAAAAAGCTATGTGCATTGTAGTAGTGTTAATCATCTATCTGCTAATTGTAAATCTATTAAGAAATCTCCCATAACTGTACCCTCTTCCATGCCTAACATGTCTGTATCACCTCTACATGCTATGCCTGTTATGTCTCAACAAAATCCTTATGCACATTTTGCAAACATGCCATATTTTAACAATCCTTATCTTGCTGCATTCAGTATGCCTCAAATGCCATACAATATGCCAATGTGGAATAACATGTATGCACAATCCATGCCTAATAATTCTATAAATGTGCTGGATAATGTTGTGACTAACCCTAAACCTCAACCAACCACATCTAAGACCAAGGTTGACTCAAACTCACCTAAGTCTAAAGATGCAGGAGGAATGAAGTCTAGGAGAAAGGCTAACAAGAATGGACCCAAGGAAACTTGGGTACCAAAATCAAATTGATTGATTTTGTGGTGTGCAGGAAAATAGAAGAAATCTATGGTACTTGGACAGTGGCTGTTCAAGACACATGACTGGAGATTTCTCCCTGCTCACAGAGTTTAAAGAGAGAGCTGGCCCCAGCATAACCTTTGGAGATGACAGCAAAGGGTTTACTATGGGATATGGCTTGATTTCAACAAGGAATGTCATCATTGAAGAAGTTGCATTAGTTGATGGTCTCAAGCACAACTTACTGAGTATCAGTCAACTATGTGATAGAGGGAATACAGTTTCCTTCAATTCTGAAGCCTGTGTTGTCACTAGTAAGGAAGACAACAAAGTGGTTCTAACTGGAGTTAGAAAAGGAAATGTGTACTTAGCTGACTTCAACTCTACAGATGCAGAATCTATTACTTGTCTCTTCAGCAAAGCAAGTTCAGTTGAGAGTTGGCTATGGCACAAGAAGCTATCCCATTTGAATTTCAAAACAATGAATGATCTAGTCAAAAAGGACTTAGTAAGAGGAATTCCTCTTGTTGAATTCTCAAGGGATGGTCTGTGTGATGCTTGTCAGAAAGGCAAACAAAGGAAAGCATCATTTCAGAAGAAGCTTGAAACAACAATTGATGAACCATTACAGCTGCTACATATGGATTTGTTTGGACCAGTCAATGTATTGTCAATAGCAAGAAAAAGATATTGCTTAGTGATTGTAGATGATTTCTCAAAGTTCTCATGGGTCTGTTTTCTTGGATCAAAGGATGAAGCAAGTGAAATCATTATCAATCACATCAGGCAAGTCAACAATCATCCTGACTTGAAGGTTAGAAATATCAGGAGTGACAATGGAACTGAGTTCAAGAATTTGACATTAAGGCTGTTCTGTGAAGAAAATGGAATCATGCATGAGTTCTCAGCTCCAAGAACACCTCAGCAAAATGGGGTTGTTGAAAGAAAGAACAGATCTTTAATTGAAGCTGCCAGAACAATGCTTGAAGAATCAAAGTTACCAACATATTTCTGGGCTGAAGCTGTTAATTGTGCCTGCTTCACTCAGAATATTTCTTTGATCAATCAAGCTAAAGGCATGACTCCTTATCAGTTGTTCAAGAGAAGAAAACCAACTCTAAACTTTCTTCATGTCTTTGGATGTAAATGCTTTATACTGAGGAATCAATCTGACCATAAAGGGAAGTTTGATGCAAAGGCTGATGAAGGAATATTTGTTGGTTATTCAGCTGGAAAATCTTATAGGGTCTACAATCTAAGAACCAACATTGTTATGGAATCTGTGCATGTTGTGTTTGATGATAAAAAGATTGATGGACTAACAGATGAGGGACATAATGAGAGACTCAAATTTGACAACATTGAGATATATTGTGATGATAGTGAAGAGGAGACTGATGGAGATGACACTTCAAAAGGGATTCAAAACATGCCCCTGGATAATGCACAAAATACTGCATCCATTGATAGAAGCAATGCAGTATCCGTTGAAAGACATAGTGCATCATCCGTTGAAGTACAAAATGAAGCATCCGTTGATCATAGTTCATCAACGGATAATCGATTTACATCATCAGTTGATAGAACTCCAAGTTCCCTGCAAAGGACCAACAACTCAGGGGGAGTTTCAACTAGTCAACACTCTGTCTCACATCATGACAATACTGAGGCCACCTCATCTAGAGCACATCTTCCACCACAAAGGAAATGGACCAAGAATCATCCCTTTGAACTGATCATTGGTGATGCATCATCTAAAGTGCAAACAAGAAGAGCTACTCAAGATGAATGTCTGTACAGTAGTTTTCTATCTCAGGAGGAACCTAAGAGAGTGGAAGAAGCTCTATTGGATCCAGATTGGATATTAGCTATGCAGGAAGAGCTAAACCAATTTGAGAGAAACCAAGTTTGGAAGCTGGTACCCAAACCAAAGAACAAGAGTCCTATTGACACAAAGTGGGTATTCAGAAACAAGATGGATGAAAATGGCATTATCATAAAGAATAAAGCCAGACTGGTTGCTAAAGGCTATTCTCAGCAAGAGGGAATAGATTTTGATGAAACATATGCTCCTGTTGCAAGACTTGAAGCCATCAGAATATTTCTAGCCCATGCAGCCCATGCCAATTTCAAAGTCTATCAAATGGATGTCAAGAGTGCATTTCTAAATGGGAAATTAGAGGAAGAAGTCTATGTAAGTCAACCTCCAGGATTTGAAGATCCAAATTTTCCAGACTATGTGTATTATCTGTTGAAAGCACTCTATGGACTGAAGCAAGCACCTAGAGCCTGGTATGAAACCTTATCAAAATTTCTTTTGGAGAATCACTTCACTAGAGGTACTGTTGATAAAACTCTCTTCTTTAGGGATGTTAATGGCTCTAGTATACTTGTTCAAATTTATGTAGATGACATAATATTTGGCTCTATAGATGATAAACTTTGCAAAAAGTTTGCTAAGCTAATGCAAAGTAAATATGAAATGAGCCTAATGGGAGAACTAACCTATTTTCTTGGTTTACAAGTTAAACAAGTTAGTGATGGAATTTTCATTAGTCAAACTAAATATATTCATGATCTTTTAAAGAAGTTTGACTTAATGGAATGCTCATCTGCAAAAACTCCCATGGCCACTGCCACCAAACTTGAATTAAATAAGACTGAAAGGTCTGTGGACATTACAAGTTATAGAGGCATGGTTGGTTCACTTTTATATTTAACTGCTAGCAGACCAGATATAATGTTTGCTACATGTCTGTGTGCTAGATTTCAAGCTGATCCTAGGGAGTCTCACTTAATTGCTATCAAGAGAATTTTCAGATATCTCAAGGGTACACCAAATTTAGGAATTTGGTATCCTAGAGAATCTGGCTTTGATCTAATTGGTTATTCAGATGCAGACTATGCAGGTTGCAAAATAGACAGGAAAAGTACAACAGGCTCCTGCCAATTCCTGGGAAACAAGCTTGTATCATGGTTTAGCAAAAAGCAAAATTCAGTCTCTACTTCTACAGCTGAGGCTGAATACATTGCTGCTGGAAGTTGCTGTTCTCAAATGTTATGGATGAGGAATCAACTCCTTGATTATGGACTTCATGTTGATAGAATACCTATCTTTTGTGACAACACAAGTGCCATAGCTATAACAGAGAATCCTGTACAGCACTCAAGGACCAAGCACATTGATATCAAGTACCACTTCATTAGGGAGCATGTCATGAATGGTACAGTGGAACTACATTTTGTTCCAAGTGAACAACAAATTGCTGACATATTTACCAAGCCACTTGATGAATCAACATTCACAAGATTGGTAAGTGAGCTAGGTATGCTTAATTACTCTTAAAATTCATGTCTTCTTTGCAATTTGATGAGAAGCCTGAAATATATTAGTTGCTAGAACAAATTTGACTTTTAACAAAGTTTATTCCATCAACGGATGTTCCCTATCCGTTGAAAGTCAAAATTGCTCTATCAACGGATATTCATTATCCGTTGAAAGACAAGTATATCTCTGGAACTTTTATCCGTCAACGGATAAAGCTGAAGTACCTTTCAACGGATGACAATTTACATTATCCGTTGAAATGTCACATCAGACGTTTGAGGTGTTTCACAGCCGTTGATTCTATTTTCTTAACCGTTGATACCATACATACATCTGTATGTATTGGTTTTAAAGGTAGTTATTAGAATACTTACAGTTTATTCTTAAACGGCTGAAATTCACTAACACCTACTTATTGATTAATCCTTTATTTATTTCTTTTTCTTTGAAAGCATATAAGCCCTTCTGATTGTTCATTATTACTTTACGCTTTCTTAGAATTTCAAGCATTTACCATTTTCTCTCTGCAAAACCTTCAAGTTATTCTCTGCAATTTCTACTCACAACAATGGCACCAGTCGTGAAGATTATGTCTCAATCTGGGTTCATCTACGAGAAGAACAATTTCATAGCTCTGGTAGAAAAGAATGAAGCCCACTCAGATTATCACAAAATGATGGACTTCATCAAAAACTGTAAACTTAGCTATGCAATGCTGGAAGCCCCAACAATTTTCTGTGAAGTAGTTGAGGAGATTTGGACAACTGCTGAGTTCAACTCCATGGATATGACTATCTCCTTCACTCTCAAAGGTAAAAATCACTGTATTAACTGTGATGACTTACAAGCATGTTTTAAATTACCTGAGAACAATGCCATGACACCACACACTGATAGTGATGTATCCAGCATGTTAGATTCCATAGGTTACTCTCTTAACTCTGCTAATTTAGGGGGTATTAGACGAAAAGGCCTTAGGAAAGAATGGAGTTTTCTTGGGGATGCCTTCATAAAGGTTTTCTCTGGGAAAATTAGTAATTTTGATGCCATAACTTCATCTCTTGTTAATATGTTCTATATGCTTGTTTCTGATAGGTACTTTAACTTTAGCAACTATGTGATGCTAGAATTAGGTACTAGATTGGGTAACAAAGCTAATAGACCTAATAACATCTATTATGCTAGATTCTTTATGTTATTGGCTAACCATGTTGCTGAAGGTTTAGTCATAATCAATGAGAATAATAAACTCAAGTGCTGGGCACAAGAGAAAAGAGTTCTTGCAGACTTGAAGAGAATGGATCTTAACAGCAGTGTGCCATTGGTGTATTTACCAATCATGAATGCACCTCAGGTAGGTGAGGTAATTGCTTCTACAACTCCTACTTCTTCCAACCTCTCTATTTCTTTATCTTCTAGTGTGGCCATGAAATCTGTGTCAATGCCCCAACAGATTTCTACCAAGGTCACCAAATCTAAACTTTCAAAATCCAAGACAAAGAAAACCACCTCTGTTGTTTCTCAAAAGACAACAGTTGTAACAACAACCATTAACCCTGAGGGAAGTGAACAGGGTGTGAGTGGTGAGGGGAGGGGTGAACATCAAAGAAACCCCCAGGATAAGGAAGGAGAGTTGAGTGCTTCCCAAGCTAGCCAAGCCCCAGTTTCTCAAAAAGCTGTGGTGGTTGAAAAGGTTTCTAGCACATCCCTAGTAGCATCCTCCCAAAAGGATGTTACTATTGAAAAGAGTTCCCAACCAGGAACACAGAACAAAAGAGGGAGGGACACTAAAGCCAAACACTCACCTACAAAAGCTTTTATTAGAAGGAAGAAGGCTAGAACCCAATCTTCTACACAGGGTGCACACACTGCACAGATACATCCATCTGTCTCTGTGCCTTCTCAAACTCAGTTTGATGTGACTCCAATAAATGTGGAGTCACAGCCCCATTCTCTCACAATAACTACACATCAATCACCAAATACTTCTTCACCATCTCTGGATGTGGATATGTTATTCCCATCAATTCCTGATTCTCCCTCTTTACAACTCAGGGAGGAGCCCCACTCAAATACAGGTGATCATCATCTTTTAGATGATTTGTTGGATCACCCGCAAATTCTTTCAGATATAATTGAAGGATCTGTATCAACACATATCAAATCAATCTATACAGATTCAACAATTATATCACTTTCAATTTCATCTTCTTTTCCTTCTTCAACGGATATCACTCATCCGTTGACAAGTGGTTGC
This sequence comes from Apium graveolens, assembly GCF_009905375.1. Taxonomy (NCBI): domain Eukaryota; kingdom Viridiplantae; phylum Streptophyta; class Magnoliopsida; order Apiales; family Apiaceae; genus Apium; species Apium graveolens. The sequence continues at coordinate 139,613,174 of NC_133656.1, read as the reverse complement.
TCTTCAACGGATAAGCTTAACAGCAGTTATCCGTTGATAACAACAGTTTCAACTTCAACGGATATTCCACATCCGTTGATAGTCTCTACACAAATAACTGAAATGATTCCAAGTGTAGAAGACATGAATACTGTGCAATCACTTTTAGGATTGAGGGCAGGGAGTGAAAATTTGAGTGAGAGGCTGGGTTGCTCCCAGGCAAAAGGAGAGATTGAGAGCACAAAAATGCATGTTATTTCTTCCAGCATGGCAAAAGTCAGTGAGTGGAGTACCACCTTAGAAGGTGAAGGTGAGGGAGTGAGATGTGTGAGCCAGAGGGAGCCCCTGATGCAAGAACATAGAGAAAAAGAGAGAAAAGCAGGTACAGTTGATACAAGGGTGAAACCAGCCATTGCTCATGAGTCAATGATTGTGGATGATGCTGAAAAGGAAAGACAGTTACAGCAACATTACAAAGCTGTAATTGATAACATTTCCTTGGATGCTGACACTTTTACTCATCCTGTGACAGCCTATCAAATGTTGGCTGCTCAGGGCAATGAGGAGGCAGAAAGGACACTACATCTAGTGCACACAACAGAATCTCTTCAAAGGGATAAAGCTGCTATTAACAGGATGCCTTCTACAGCTGGTGAGCCATCTGAGGAATTTGGAGTAAATTCTGATGATGATGACTCTATTTCTTCTGATGGAAGCATGAACATAGGGGGAGATGAAGACCCTAATTCCATTCCTAATCTACCTGAATGGGCCTTGACTAAGGAGCATAGAACAGGTGAATTCAATGTCCACTTGGTCAAACAAATCATCACTATTCAACAGGCCATTCAGAACACTTCAAATGCAAATATCAAGGCTATCCTCCAAGCTCACCTGGACTCACTGCATCTCATGAAGTTGCAGAAAGTAAAGCAAAATATGAGTCTAGATGATCTCAGGAAAGATATTGCTGACTTGAAATCCTTCACTTCAGAAAAATTGGATTCAGTCATGCCCTATGGTACTTTGCAGGACTTGGTTTCGAGATTGAAAAAGGAATCAGTTACTGAACAAAGGCTGGCCAAGTTGGAAGACAGAGTTCAAGGAATTGAAGATTCTGTGGCCACCCTTCTTCTCAACCAACAATCTCAAACCAATCTCCTAATGCAGCTGGCAAAAGCACAAGGCTTGACCCCTCTCCTTGATGATAACAAAAAGGGGGAGAATAAAAGGGAAGGGGAAGGAGAGCCCTCTACAAAGATTCAGATATCTAAAGTGCTAGTTCCTGCCATCACTACCTCTCCAATCATTCAAATCAAGGGAAAACCTGATGGAATTGATTTGATTCAGCTAGCAGCAGCTGAAATACAAATGAAAGAACAATGGAGGAGAATTGATGAAAGGTTGCAATTGGTGTTTGGTTCTACACAAAATAAATCAACATCTGTGAAATTTAGCACAAAGATTGAACCAATCAACATGGAGCTCAAGCCAGTAGGGAGAAATAAGGTTGGAGAGACTTCTTTCAAGAATTTAAAACCTATGGTTCTAAAGCCTAACACTAGATCCAGTATGGACTCCACAAAGAATCCCCTAGACTTTGCTCAGATGCAGGAAGTAGACTTTCCTCTTCCAAAACCTGATGGAGACAAAGTTCTAAGTGCAAGCATCATAAAGAAGAAGGAGACCAAGGACAAGGGTGAGAGAATGGACATGGCCTTTATCTATAGAGAGGGAAAGAGTATCTGTGTGATGCAAGGACATCCCAAATTTCTAAAGGCCAAAAGGGAAGAAACCAGAAGGTTGAAGAAAGAAGCTGTAAAACTCAAGGCTGACAAAAGAGCACAAGCAAAGCTTGAAAAACAGCTAAAGTCAAGCCAAGTTGAAGAAATGAAAGGAATTGAAGTCAGGGGTGAAGAAAAGATTGCTAACTTAGATGAGGTTCTTGGGAGCATATTTGGTGAAAATATGGAAGAAAGAGAGGAATGGCAGAAGGGAAACAGAAGAAAGGCCAAGGCACACAGAAGGAGTGAAGATAACCCTGAAGATACCAAATCTATATCTAAACCACTACCTTCCATACCTAAACCTTTTGTTGCTGATCCCTCTATAAATATCCATGGTGAACCAATCATTCCAAAAGAGGAACCTATTGATTGGGACAACATCACATTGCCTACCTTTTTAACCACTCTACCACTACCAAAGAAACAGAAAAGAAAATCTAAATCTACACCTCCCCTAACCTCTAAGAAATTCACTCAAAAACAAAAACCTAACCCTAAGCCACCCATTTCTAAAGATGATTATGTTCACATCTGTGACATAAAAGAAGCTTCAGACATTAATCTCTATCTGGATGAGCTGGAGGAAGTAAGGGGAATAGCTGCCTACAGACAGCTACCAGAGAGATTGGTTTTCAGATATAAGGGAGCTGGGGAAAGAACATGGCCTCTCTACAGGATTCTAAATGAAGGCTACTCTACCTTGATCAGAGTCTTTTCAGCCATCAAAAAGGATTCTGGCTTTACCAGAACAGCCAAGACTGAAATTCTCAACAAGATTGCCAACATAAGGAAGACTTGGAGGGAACCAAATGCTTTGCCCAGAACCTTACTCATACAAGAAAGGGGAACTAAAATTCACAAATCACCTCATTGGTTGATGGAATTTAGAGATGACAAAGGAGTCAGAAGATTTTTCAGACTTGAAGACCAACTCAAGATTGCCAGCAATGAAACTCTCAAGGAAATGCAATCTAAGTTGGATATCAGTGATGAAGATGAAGCTGAATTCTTCAGACAACTCCAACTCCAATTTGAGGAAAATGACAAAGGGCTAGGAAAGAAAACCAGGGAACAAAGAAGAAAATGATGATTTGCTCAGGCTAGAGGAGCACCCTTGGAAATACTGTAAATCTTCAATTACCTCCTAGTACATACACTTTTGCAGCACTTTTATATTTCTACTTAGTTTCAATTCAAATATTTGTTAAGTGTTTTGTTATCATCAAGTTAACCCTGAATTTATGCCTACAATTCTTATAGACATAAATAGGGGGAGATTGTTAGGAATATATGTGCATTAGTTTGATGATATGTTTAACAAAACACTTAAGTAGAAATTTAGTGTCTGTAGCCTCAACGGATAAGACCACTTTGGCTATCCGTTGATGGTGTAGCTTTACTTAGAAATAAGTCTAGTATTGTAGCATATTTCAGTCTCTGTATTTAAAATGTAATTCTTAGAAGTTGAGAGAAACTATAAGTCATGTTGACTACTAGATGATATGCAGATAGGAAGGCCAATTGTAAATATTTCATGCCTTGTAATTTTGTATAAATGAAGTGGTATCAACGGATGACTTAAAGACCTTCAACGGATGAGAAGCTAAGCTTCAACGGATGTCTCTAAAGCTTCAACGGATAACATCCTTCAACGGATGAGAGCATCAACGGATGAAAGCTTCAACGGATAACATCCTTCAACGGATGAAGTCATCAACGGATGAAAGCTTCAACGGATGTTCTGCTAATTAGCCGTTGATAAGTGGTAGTTGTACCTACAAACAGAGGCACATGGGTTGACAGAGAAAAGTGAGATGTGGTAGCCGAATTTCAGGATCAACAGAAAAAGCAGCCGTTCTTCTTTAGTACAAAGATGCAATAGTCAACAAAGTACTTGAGTGAACAGGAAAAGAAGCAAGTGAAGAACTTATTTTACTATTGTAATTTTATATTGTTTTTCACTTGTACACTTGGTAATATATAAACCAAGAAGAAGCTAGTAATTAGCGTGAGATTTTCCAGAGCTGTTAAGAAATATCTTGAGAGAAAATTCATCTAGTTTGTACTAGGATGCAGCTGTGATCAACATTGTTGAACACAGATTTTCTAATATACCATCTCTGGTGGAACAACAAATCCACCAGAAAAGTTTTTAAAGTTTGTTGTGTTCTTTACATTTTGTGTTTGAATATATATCTGTCTGCATTAGCTCAAAGCAATTCATACACTTGTTCATCTAGAACACACTGCTTTAATAAACTTCTCAAAACCTGAAAAAGTTTTGAGATTTACATTCAACCCCCCTTCTGTAAATCTCATTGTTAGTCCTCTAGGAATAACAGACCTATTCGACCAACTCAGGGGAGTTGTACATTTTTCCAAAATAGATTTGAGAACAGGATATCACCAGTTGAAAATCAAACTGGAAGATATACCGAAGACTACTTTTCGCACTAGGTATGGGCACTATGAGATCTTAGTCATGTCATTTGGGTTAACTAATGCACCCGCAGCCTTTATGGATTTGATGAACAGAGTGTTCAAAAAGTACCTGGATATATGTGTGATAGTTTTTATAGATGATATTTTGATCTACTCAAAGACAGAGCAAGAACATGCAGAACATTTAAGGATAATCTTAGAAATCTTGAGGAATGAGAAATTGTATGCCAAGTTCTCAAAATGCGAGTTTTGGTTAAGAGAAGTTCAGTTTTTAGGACATGTGGTGAGTAACAAATGAGTTTTAGTTGACCTTGCCAAAATAGAGGCGGTATCCAATTGGGAAAGACCAACTACCCCAATAGAGGTTAGGAGTTTTGTGGGTTTAGCAGGATATTACCAAAGATTCATGCAAGATTTTGCTAAGATAGTCGGTCCATTGACTAGACTTACCCGGAAGACAGAAAAGTTTGTATGGACAGAGAAATGTGAGCAGAGTTTTCAAGAGCTGAAAAGGAGGCTGGTGTCAGCACCAGTGCTCGCTCTTCCCGATGGAAAGGGAGAGTTTGTGATATACAGCGATGCATCGCTTAAAGGATTAGGATATATACTGATGCAGCATGGCAAAGTCATAGCATATGCCTCACGACAATTGAAGGAGTATGAGAGCAGATACCCGACGCATGATCTAGAATTAGCAGCCATAGTGTTTACCCTAAAAATTTGGACACACTACCTATACGGTGAGAAATGCGAGATCAACACTGACCATAAAAGCCTCAAATATATTTTCACTCAGAAAGAACTGAACACGAGACAGAGGAGATGGTTAGAGTTGATAAAAGACTACGACTGTGAAATTTTGTATCACCCGGGTAAAGCCAATGTGGTGGCTGACGCCCTTAGTAGGAAGGAAAGACTGAAGATGATAATGATATCGGAGGAGCTAATTAAAGAATTCAAGAAGATGGAAATTGACGTGAGAATTACCGGTAAGAGAACGGAAGGATTATTTGAGATTAAGCTGGTACCGGAGCTGACTGAAAAGATACGAGTATGTCAGGAAAAGAAGATGAGTGAAGAAAGAGGAACATTGACCGGTGAAGAAGAGAGATGCGAGAAGGACGAGAAAGGGATCATGAGGTATGCGTCCCGAATTTGGATTCCAAATGTGCAAGAGTTAAAGGATGAGCTGCTACACGAAGGGCACAACTCCAGATATTCAATCCACCCAGGAAGTACGAAGATATAACGTGACCTTAAGGAATATTATTGGTGGCCTAACATGAAGAGAGAAGTAGCAGAGTGGGTCAGCAAGTGCTTGACATGCCAGAGAGTGAAGGCAGGACATCAGCGACCTAGTGGACTATTACGGCCCCTGGAAATTCCGGAATGGAAATGGGAGCATATAGCCATGGATTTTGTGACAGGCCTACCAAGGACGAAGACCAATCACGACACCATATAGGTTATCATAGATAGATTGATCAAGTCCGCATACTTCCTACCAATCAATGAAAGGTACACCGTAGACAAGTTGGTGGACATTTACTTGAAGGAAATTGTAGTAAGACACGGCGTTCCTATAGCAATAGTGTCAGATAGAGACCCAAGGTTTAATTCCCGATTTTGGAGAAGCTTCCAGGAATGCATAGGCACCAGACTAAACATGAGTACCGCTTACCACCCCCAGACTGATGGACAAAGCGAAAGGACTATTCAGACCCTAGAAGATATGCTACAAGTATGTGCCATTGATTTCAAAGGAAATTGGGATGACCACTTGCCCTTGATCGAATTCGCTTACAACAATAGTTATCACGCTAGCATAGGAATGCCTCCGTATGAAGCTCTTTATGGACGGAGATGTCGCTCTCCCCTATGTTGGGATGAAGTTGGAGAACACAAAATATTAGGACCAGAGTTAGTCCAAAAGATCAGGGAAATGGTGGGACTCATCAGGAAAAGACTGGTAGCAGCCCAGGACAGACAAAAGAAGTACGCCGGCCAGACCAGGAAGGATAGGGAATATGAATTAGGAGATGCTGTGCTATTGAAGGTATCTCCGTGGAAAGGAGTGATGAGATTTGGGAAGAAAGGGAAGCTGAGTCCCAGGTTCATAGGACCCTTTGAAATTTTGAGGAGAATAGGACCTCTAGCTTACGAGCTCGCCTTGCCTCCAAATCTGCAACAAGTGCACAACGTGTTCCACGTGTCCATGTTAAAGAAGTATCATGCAGATGCACGACATGTAATAGAATACGAGCAGGTAGATTTACAACCAGACCTGACCTACATCGAGCAGCCAGTAAGGATAATGGACCAAAAAGAACAAGTGCTGAGAAATAAGACTGTGAAGCTGGTTAGAATCTTATGGAGGAATCAAAATATCGAGGAGTCAACTTGGGAACTTGAAGACACAATGAGGAATAGATATCCCCACTTATTTACTAATTGATTCCGGGATGGAATCCTTGTTAGAGGGGAAGACTGTAATAACTCGAATTTTTGAGACCTTGTAAAATGTTTAATGAATAGTAACCCTGACGAACGAGAAAAACTTTTGAGCCCACACTATGTAGTGCATGAGAAAATGAGTTTCGGAGTTGATATTATGATTACACGGACCAAATGAGTGTATGTAAACGCTATTAGATTTCGAAGAAAATGAACTTTGAAAAATGACCGTATTTACGACTTATCGAGGATTACGGGAATCAAAATATAATTACAAGATTAAAACCCTACGTATTTATATCCAAGTATGATAATTTAAAATATAAGGAATAAATACGAAAGGAATTACATCACGAACCATTTAGAGTAAGTATTACGAAAACGCTTAAGCAACCGAGCGAACGCGTAAACGATTAAATAAATGTAACGCACTAACTAACCATGGTAAGAAAGTAACCATGGTTACTTTATCAAATAGTGAGCTAAACATAGGATGATCAAGCAAGCTAGCCAAATAGTGTGCTAAAGAAGCTAGCACATGTAGTTTAGCTTGTAAACTAGCAAGCTACTTGGATTTATCCCCAAGATTTGTAACAAGGAATAAACCTAGGATTATATACTAGGAAGAATAACAATCAATAGAAAGATATCACCATCCCATTTCCTAGAAGCACCCAAGGAAGAAAGCATAAACCCCCCCTTTCATTCTCCCATTCGGCTATTTCAAGAAAAAGGGAGAAACTCAAAATCAAATCTCAAGTTCTAGCCATGGTAAAATCATCCCATTAATTATCAAGTTTCCTAACAACCAAACTAAGGTAAGAAAATTTTTTGATCTCTTTTTTATCAAGGTTTGATGGGTGAAATAAAATCAAGAAAGTTACTAGTGAATAGTATGAATAGTAACTCTTCTTGGGTTTCTTGATTTCAATGGTGGTTTTAGGTTCCAAAAATCATACCAAGCACTTCCAAGACTCCATCATCCTCAAGAACACATCTCAAGATTTTAAGAAAGTTAAAAATCTTTGACCCGAATTTATTTAAGATTCAATTTCAAGATCCATTTAGTATGTAATTATAAACCTAGTTTTAGAGGTGATGTTGTTGAAATTTTGATGTTTGGCTAAGTAAATTTAAGGTTGATTGTTGTTGCCTCAAGAACATGATGTTATTGAGAGTATTTTGTGTGTTAATGATGATATGATGATTGTTGGTGGTTCTATAAAGATTTAGGGCGTAAACGAAACTCTGATCGTAACCGTAATCTCGCTAAAATGAACAAAACATAACTTTAAGTTTCTGCAGAAAGTCTCGAAGATGTAAACTGTAATTTCTTGAAAATAACCCTTGATTATGATATACAATGTTATAAGGATCGTTTAGGCGCTTTAATCGATTGATTCCGATTTACGGATCAAAAGTTATGGTCGTTTTACTAAAAGTGATTTACGTGACAAAAACTGTTACGAATTACGAACTTTGAAAATATAAAGGATCGACTTAAATGTGTTCATAAATCATGAAATTTTTACAGAGAGTAACATATTGAGTTTCCTAACTTTCATAAAAATTTCAAGTAAAAATATTGATATTTCAATTTTATAAAAATATTAGAGCCGAGACCGCGCGATTAGAAACCATAGAATCCGTAAGCGGAGCTGACGGCGATAATGAAAATGAACCTAAGGTACTTAGAAAAATGAAGCGACCATGATGTGAATAAGGACTTAAAGGAATAATAAGGATAGTAAAAATTGAGAGGGTGCATAATAAGTAGCGCATGAGTGCGAGTCGCCGTAAATTAGAACGGGACCTAACGAATTGTGTTTATGATTATAGATTTCCGAGCGGAACATAAAGCATCCTCCACCTCGAAATACCCAGGCAAGTTTACGAACCCAACTCCATTTTGCTGTTTTGTTGTGAAAGTATTGTTTTACTATTATTGCATAAATACCATGCTTGCCATGATACGTAGTAATTGAATTTTTCGCATAATGTAGTGATGTTGGACGATAAGGATATATCGTAAAATATTTAATTTCCGCTTTAAGTGTGACGTATGATTATAAGACCGAGAGTCGGTCGGGATTTTAAGATGAAAACCCGAGAATCATTCCGGTGATATTATAGGACGATTACAAGTCCATAATAGTACATTTTAAAGGGACTTAACGTCCAGTTACGAAACATTAAAATACCTCGAACTTTTGTTAAAATGATTTCCCAACGATCATATTCCCTCAACTATATTTTATGGTTCGAATAATAAATACTATATACCTAATCCTTTAGTATGGGAGTAGTGTACTCCAATGATTATTTATTTCAAACCTGATTAAACATTAAGGATTATTAACTACGTAGACAGAAACTAGTTGAGGAATATTATTTTAAATATTCTTTTAGAGAGTTAACTCATTCGAGGTTTAATTATTTATCGATTATCGTGTAATTATTTATTATTCGTTAAAGGGTTTATTACTAATTTAAAAATCATAGATCCTGATTTAAAATATACTTTCTGACTTCGTAAAATCATTTGAATATTTCAGATCGTCGGAAAATATTATCCCGACTTATTTAATATTTTGAATATAGTTTCAAGGAGAAACTCCCCCCCCCCTTATTAAATTATCTGTTGACAACGGTCAACTCACATCCTTAGTACTTCCTCCGAAAATCTTGGAAGTACGTATATATACATTTATATCTTAGTAAGATAAACTGTTTCTATCAACAAGCAAAACGCTTGGGGAACTTCGATGTGGTTCGAGTTCTCGAGATTGATAGAATTCTTTTTAAAGGACAAGGGAGGGGTAGACTCTGGTACTATGTGTGCTAGATGGACTACCAAAGGTACCAAAGGGGAACTTCGCATTCGGGCGAAGGTACTTTGTGTACTCAGGAACTTGTGAAGTATGTGTATACCCAAAAATGGGACACGTAGCCCGAATGCGGCAAGGGTGATAACCAGGATACGAAGGTGTAGTCCTTCTACTAGTAGAAAAGGTTACTATTATCGTATTACGACTGATCATCGTATACGGTGGCTCCAACGAGTGTCCAAATTCTTCCAACTGGAATTGTGATGCAATACCGTAACCCAAGCCTAGGTGCTGGGTTTACTATTAAGGTATTCGCAGGATAATAAAATCCCCTAAAGAATTGTTGTCATAAGAAGTTGTGTATCACAAAGGGAAACTATTTTCGAATAAAACATAATTATCATATATGATGTTTTACGTAAGTTATCATACAGTCATTTTCATACTGTACATTATTATGCTGGGCATTATAGCTCACACTTGTTTTCTTAAATTGACACAACACAACAGTGAATCAAGATGCCTTCCATGAGAACCACATCCAGGAAACGGGTAGGAAATGGCCAGATGTTCCGTAGATTGTTTGGTGTTGTACCACAGGTAGTCCGAATAAGCTGGATTAGTTTTCAGTTGTTTTTAGTTCGTCTTATTTATAAGTATGACTTATGTAAGGTAATAAACAAGAAACGTATATTTGTCCGACGGACTAGCCTTACTTAAAGGTTACCCCTCGGTAAGACTTAATCACTTTTGGGTTGTAATAATTATCACTTGATGGTTGAATTACTCTAATTATGAATGGTTCGTTTCCAAGACAATAACCTGTAAGTGTGTGTATGTGTGATAAGTGTGGGGTCGTGAAGCTTGAGTGTTTATATATTGTAATGTGAGTTATGTGGTTGTAGTAGTTTAGATGGCGTGGCCTCCGAGATTCCTGACCCCGGATTTCGGAGCGCCACACTTATTTGACTGTGCAATGAATGAGGTCCCAAAAGACTTATACAATAATACTCATGTAGCGAGCTTTAGGTTAGCGGATCCCAGACTATACAAGCCTTAGGTCACTAGGCACAAAGACCACTAGAACTTAATAACTCGAGTATTAAAGAGCTCACTCTTGGTCAATTCTGCATATACTAACACAATTTTTTCTCTTCTCTATTCTGTTCTTTTTTTTCTTTTTTCTTTTTTTTTCTTTTTTCTTTTTTTTTCTTTTTTTCAATGATTCTGAATGTGTGTGTTTCGCTCCATCTCATTCAACCCTAGACTACTCAGAAACATATGAGCCGGCTACTAGCCAATTGATTCCTAGCTTAATTCACAACAAGCAATGATATCCATGTTTTTCCCTAGTTTAAAAATTCAGTGTTCCAACGTCATTACGGGAATAACACAATTTCTAAATATAACCAAGTGATTCAATTTCAATAACAAACAAGTATGATCATGATCTAGTTCAAAAGCAACCTATAAAACTTGTGATTGTTTTTTGTTTCTGGGCATGTAAATCAATTCATTAGGATTTGATCATCCCTCTATTCGACATCACTACACTCAAATCAACACCAAGAGGAATGACTCATCCTATGGGATCATGTTATATGCATACGAATGCGACTACATGGACTCACATAATAATACGAAGAAACATGCAAACAAATATGACCTATGTGAACAATCATGCAAAAATAAGAATGAACTACAACTAAATATGCTATATGAATCTATATGGACACAACACACACTACTAATCCTTATACAATCACCCCCAAACTTAAATTATTTAATGTCCTCATTGAAGGTAATAATAAGTATACAAGGCATACCTAGTCATCGGTAGGATCACTGTAATAACCCCAATTTTTGGAAATTTTTGAAACCCTTATGAATAGTGTTTTTGCTGAATGAGAAAACTTTTCATGCCACACTATGTAGGGGTTCTGATATGGATATTCTGAGATTTTATTAGTACTTTATATGGGATATAAGTGTATGTAAAGATCGTCAGAATCCAAATTCAAACACTTTGATTTTTCCCGGAAATCCACTAGATACGGAAAGAATTGAATATAAGGTAACAGGATACGAAGGATTTAAATTAAAGGATTATAAGAGAGGATCATAAAAAGGAATATAATGTATTGAGAAAGGTTAAGGGAACCCAAGTAATAAGATCCCGGGTATGATCCCTCAAACGATAAACGAAAACGAAAGTTAAGCGAACCGTATAACAGATCAGCGGTCATTAGGCAAACAATTAGGAAGTTAATCAAAGGGATTAGAGAGAGTGATGTCACCCAACCAATGAGAAGAGGACAAGGAGGGAAAGATGACATCACAACATGACATAGGCATGACATGGGAAGGAAGGAGATGTGGTGGATTATTAACCACACAAAATCAAGGTTAAATTGGTAATTAACCAAAAACAAAACAAAACCAAATCAACCAAGCCAAATAATTCATTCTTCATCAAAACAAAAAGAAACCAAGGCATTGTTCTTCATTTGCTCTTGGCTTTTTCATCTTTAAAGGCAAGAAATTTCAAAAATTCAAGATCCAAGCTTCCTAAATTGGTGAGTTAATTCCCTAATCATCCTTATGCATAGTTAGGGCTATATCATGAGTTTAAGCCATCAATTCTTTCTCAATCTTCTTCATTAAATTAATGAAGAAGACAATGAATAGTGTTTTCAAGTTTTTAACTTGAAATTTTTCTTGTTTTCCTTTAAGATCCAAGCATCCCCAAGACTTCTCAAAGCTTCTTAAGGCTTCCTAGCTACTCCCACCACTTCAAGGAAGGTATATCATCTCCAAACCCTAGATTCCTATGATTAAATAAGATGATTTTGATTATTATGGTGATATTGTAGCTTAATGTTTGTGGTTTAGAGTTTGGGTTGAAGTGGTATTGAAATGGAATGGTAAATCTTGTTGTTTTGGTTAAAAGAATGTAGTATAGTTAAATTCAAGCTTAGGCATAAGTATGAATGTTAAAATTGAGTTGATTTCGGGCCGTTGTAATGTAGTTTAGATGGAGGTTGATTGGGTTGTGAATTGGAGTTGAAATTGTGATTGTTTGAATTGGTTTAAATTTGGGAAATCGCGTAAACATAGCTGTCGTAACGTCCGATTTTCTTTAGACTGTTTTTGTGCATAACATTAGGACCCGAGAACCCCCTGCTATATTATTACCATTGCCATTTCTAGATAGCTCGTGTTACGAGCTTCGTTTTGATATGTAGTTCGTTCGATTCCGATGCACGGTTTAGGAGAAACGACCGTTTCAAGTAACGGCGTTTCGCGAATGAAACTTTTCCCCTCGCCTTACTTTGAAACATAGGTTAAAGACCAAAAAGGGTTAATTAATGTATGAAACATTTATGGTAAGTGTGTTAGGCAGTTGGTAAGACACTCGCGAAGGAATCGCCTTAAAACTCGTAAAGGTTAAATTATTAAAAATGGTGGAGCCGAGGGTACCCGAGTGACTTAAGAGAATCAGTAAGCGCAAAACAAGCGTTAGAGTCTAAGTTAGTTAAAGTATAGATTTACAAGTGACTTTGGTTTAATTCCAACTTACTTGTTGCTTATAGGTTACCAGACTCATCCCGAGCCATTTTTAACCCCCAGTCGCTCAGGCAAGTTTTCTACCCGTTATACTGTTGTTGTGATGTATACATATGTATATGCATTATCTTGTGATAGATGCATGATGGTTAATTAGCAAATTCTTGCGATATATTGTTGCATGTGATATGGTATATATGCATGCCTGTTTCGTATTCTTGATACATATATCTGTTGATTCAGTTGATAATACCTATGCTAGAGATAAGCGGTATTTGAGTTTACCCTTAGTATAGGGGATCAAAAGGTGAACATATTTCTAAACCGGGAGTCGATGTTCCCGAGGATAATATATATATTTTTATATATGTATGGTTATAGTTTTCAAAACTATTAATCGAATAAGGTTTATTCGATAACTTTAAGTTTATTTTATTATATGAATATTATTTCGAATATTCATTCGAGGGCTTATGACTCCTTTATTTTACTATATGAATATTATTTATAATATTCATTCGAGGACTTATGACTCCTTTATATTATTTAATGAATATTACTTGAATATTCATCTGAGGACTTATGACTCCTTTTATTTTATTTATTGAATATTATTTTGAATATTCATTTGAGGATCTATGACTCCGATTATTTGCTGAGATATATTCTTTATTTTATTAAAGAATAAGGTGTCGATAATCAAACTTATTTTTGATTATTCAAATAAAGATAGAACTTTCGTATAATTATATCTTTGGTTATTTAATACTCCTTTCAAGTATAAGTCTTACAACTTCTACTTCAATTATTTGTATAAAGATTATTCTTTATGGGAATATTATTTAAATAATAATATTCAGATATTTTCTAAAAATATTGGGACTGATTTACTTCATTAAATCAGCATTACTCCAAACACTCTTTAAAGTGTTTTCGAGTCTTCAAAATGATTTTTAAAGGTTAGAACGGATCCCAAAACTCATTTTTATATTTAAGATATTCCTTTTAAAGGGGATTTAAATACTCGCTCAAAACCTGAGGGATCCGGCTCTGTGGTGTATTTTATATTCGTAACGAGGTTGCTGTTTTGATAAATGAATTGATTACTTACCCAAGGTTCGGGAAGTAAGTCCATCTATTGAGTCGCCATAAGCAACATGGGCTCAGTGGGCGTCCATGAAAGTGTAAGTGGCTCAGTGGGAGTCCATCAAATGCGTAAGTGGCTGAGTGGCAGTCCAGCATAAGGTCCTATTGCGACCAGGGTGATGACCAGTGGGGAATTCGTCCATCTACTAGTAGAAAAGGTTACTTATTGGTATCTTTGCCTGATCAGCAAGATATCAGGTTTATGCCAAAATTCTTTCCTTTCCAAATTTATTGGATATTGCAATTCTGTTCATACTTTACATGACAGAGGTTTTCAGGAAACGTATGTATATATATAGGTGTATATATATATCGGGACTTAATGAAGTATATCATAACTTCATTTCCTTCAAAATATTTCAAAGATTGAATCTATACAAGTCTTATCTTGTAGTCTCATCAGTGTGATGAACTTTTGAAACTAATTATAACTTGAACGGTGGTAGTTCAAGTAGTATTTGGAAAAGATATAAGTATATTGGAGTATCTTGTAACTTCATCTTTTAAACTTATATCTAGTAAATGATTATCTTATGCATGACAAAGATTTTCAGAAAAATGTTGAGACAAGGTTAGATATATGAGATCACCTTGCAACGATATTTTTATACAGTTATACACTGGAACTCTGTGTGTATTATTCATGGAAGAGGACTTCCCATATTTTGAAAAGTATATGTGTATATATATACTGAATATTTTGTGACTTCATCGCATTAAGATATCAACTTGGTTCATTTCTTTTGACCAAGACTTTCATGAGTACTATGAGAAGGCTCATATATTGTTAATCATTATACATATTATTTTGGTGGGCTTGCTGCTCACCCTTGCTTCTTCTTTCATCACACAACATCAGATAGATAAGATGAACAGGACCAAGCTCCCAATTCGCAAGTGGATAGGAAACGTACCGCAGCTTTCTGGAAGCGTTGAGGCCGCTGTAGCTGAGGTAGAAATTACCAATAGGCTAAGTTTTCAACTAATAATGTACCAGACTTATGTATATCATGAATTATAATAATGGCAAAGAAATGTAAATTTATTCAGAAACCTGTTTAAGGTGCATTGGCATATAATTGTGGAATAAAACGACTTGTGATTATTTTTGGATATTCATCTCTGAGACTATAACTTGTGGTGTGTGTGTTTATTGTGGGGTCACAGTACAGAGTAGTTGATTATTTATTAAGATTGGGTGTTATTAAGGGAAATGGAACTCGTGACAACCCGGATCCCCGACCCCGGATTTGGGGGTGTTACAATCACCCTCCTCGGGTGGAGTATCAGGTGGCGGGTACACAGAATCAGCTCCAAATACATGCCAATTGACCTCGATACCAATGGCCCGGAAAGCAGTACCCAAAGCCTGTGTCAAATCTGCAGCAAATTGACTGTGAATGTCGTGCATCGCATCCATTCGCCTAGTCAATCGCATGTACTGCGTATCTCCAAGTCCAGAACTATCCCCTGTCTGCTGAGCACGAGAAAATCTAGCGGCTCCACGGGAGTATCTAGTAGTTTCCTGACGTGCCTGAGAAGAACCCCATGCATAAGTCTGATCAGCTGGCTGGCCACCCGGTAGATGATTATAAGTATAACCCAAGCCCTTCTCATCGGCTTTACCGCCATACCACTCATTCAGCTACTGAATCGTCGAGCTATCAATGGGAGCACTCGGCATCTTTAACCCAAGACCTTCTCATCGGCTCCAAGGAGTCAGCGCGGGCGCGTCGCTATAGGGCGCGGGCGCACCGTGCTTCTGGAAAAAATTTCATTTTTTGATTTTTTTTTTCGAAGCTACTATATAACAAAGCATGGGTTGCCTCCCACGAAGCGCTTGGTTTATGTTGCTAGCTTGACGTGAAACTTTGAAATCAAGTTGTCACAAGAACAACGCTCACCACCCCACGGTTCGTTGTATCACCATAATAATGCTTCAACCTCTGACCATTTATGTAATAACCCCAAAAATTTTCAACTTTTTGTAACCCTTGTGAATAGTGTTTTAGCTGAATGAGAAAACTTTTCACGCCACACTATGTAGGGGTTCTGTTATGGATATTCTGGGATTTTATTAGTACTCTATGAAGTATATAAGTGTATGTAAATATCGTCAGAATCCAATTCCGAACACTTTGGTTTTTCCCGGAAATCCACAAGATACGGAGAGAATTGAGTATAAGGTAACAGGATAAAAAGGATTTAAATTTAAGGATTATATAGAGGATCATAAAAAAGGAATATAATGTATTGAGAAAGGTTAAGGGAACCTAAGTAATAAGATCCCGGGTATGATCCTTCAAACGATAAACGAGAACGAAAGTTAAGCGAACCGTATAACAGATCAGCGGTCATTAGGCAAACGATTAGGAAGTTAATCAAAGGGATTAATGGGAATGATGTCATCCAACCAATAGAAAGAAGACAAGGAAGGAAGGATGACATCATGAGGATGAGGTAAGCATGACATGGGAAGGAAGGAGGTGTGGTTGAATAAGAACCACACAAATTCAAGGGCAAGGTAGTAATTTGCTAAATCAAATACAAATCAAGTCAACCAAGCTAGCAAAATCATTTCATCAAAAATCAAAAACAACCAAGGCATTTGTTCTTCACCTTGCTCTCGGCTTTTACACATTTTCAAGGCTAGATTTTTCAAAAATCAAGATCCAAGCATCCTAAATTGGTAAGAAAATTCCCTAATCATCTTTATGCTTAGTTATGGCTATATCATGAGTTTAAGCCATTAATTCTTTCTCTAACTTCTTCATTTAATCAAAGAAGAAGACAATGAATAGTGTTTTCAAGTTTTTAACTTGAACTTTTTCTTGTTTTTCTTGAAGATCCAAGCTTTCCTAAGGCTTCTCAAAGCTTCTTAAGGCTTCCTAGCTCCACCCACCACTTCAAGGAAGGTATACCATTTCCAAACCCTAGGTTCATATATATTATAAGGTGATTTTGATGAGTGGGATGCTATTGTAGTTGTTGTTATGATTTAGAGTTTGAGATTTGGTATGGTTGTGTAATGGAATGGTAATTTTGTGGTTTTGATTTTAAGGAACTTAAGTATGATTAAAGTTAGGTTTAAGCATATGTATGAATGATTAAAATTGAATTGGTTGGGATTGTTATGATGTGATAAGGATGGATGTTTGTTGTGTGTTGGATTTGAGGATGGTTTGGGTTGATTGTGGATGGTTTAAAAATTTGGAAATCGCGTAAACATAGCCGTCGTAACGTCCGATTTTCTTTGGACTGTTTTTGTGCATAGCATTAGGACCCGAGAACCCCCTGCTAGATTATGACCACTGCCATGTTTAGATATCTCATGTTACGAGCTTCGTTTTGATATGTAGTTCGTTCGATTCCGATGCACGGTTTAGGAGAAACGACCGTTTCAAGTAACGGCGTTTCGCGAACGAAACTTTTTCCCTCGCCTTACTTTGAAACATAGGTTAAAGACCAAAAAGGGTTAATTAATGTGTGAAACATTTATGGTAAGTGTGTTAGGCAGTTGGTAAGTCATTCGCGAAGGAATCGCTTTAAAACTCGTAAAGGTTAAATTATTAAAAATGGCGGAGCCGAGGGTACCCGAGTGACTTAAGCGAATCGGTGAGCGCCAAACAAGCGTTAGAGTCTAAGTTAGTTAAAGTATAGGTTTACAAGTGATTTTGGTTTAATTCCAACTTACTTGTTGTTTATAGGTGATCAGACTCGTCCCGAGCCTTTCTCACCCCCAAGTCGCTCAGGCAAGTATTCTATCCGTTATACTGTTGTTGTGATGAATATATGTATTTGCATTATCTTGCGATAGATGCATGTTGGATAATTAGCAAATGATGCGATATATTGTAGCATGTGATATAGTATGTATGCATGCCTGTTTCATATTCTTGGAATATATATCTGTTGGTTCAGTTGATAATACCTATGCTAGAGGATAGCGGTAACTTGCATATACCCTTAGTATAGGGACCCAAAGGTGAACATATTTCCAAACCGGGAGTCGATGTTCCCGAGTATATTATATATATATATATATATATATTTATATATATATATATGGTTATAGTTTTTTTTAAAACTATGGATCGAATAAGGTTTATTCGATAACTTTAACTTTATTTTATTATTGAATATTATTTCGAATATTATTCGAAGGCGTATGACTCCTTTTATTATTTATTGAATATTATTTGAATATTCATTTGAGGATGTATGACTCCTTTATTTTATTTAATGAATATTATTTATACTATTCATTCGAGGTATTATGACTCAGCTTATTTTATTTATTGAGCATTATTTGAATATACATTTGAGGATCTATGACTCCGATTATTTGCTGAAATATATTCTTTATTTTATTAAAGAATAAGATGTCAATAATCAAACTTATTTTCGATTATTCAAATAAAGATAATACTTTCATATAAGTATATCTTTGGTTATTTAATACTCGTTTCAAGTATAAGTTTTAAAACTTCTACTTCAATTATTTTTATAAAGATTATTCTTTATGGGAATATTATTTAATTAATAATATTCAGTCATTTTCTAAATATTCTGGGGACTGATTTACTTCATTAAATCAGCTTTACTCCAAACACTCTATAAAGTGTTTTCGAGTCTTCAAAATGATTTTTAAAAGATAGAGCGGATCCCAAAACTCATTTTTATATTTAAGATCTTCCTTTTAAGGGGATTTAAATACTCGTTCAAAAC
Organism: Apium graveolens; assembly: GCF_009905375.1. Classification (NCBI taxonomy): domain Eukaryota; kingdom Viridiplantae; phylum Streptophyta; class Magnoliopsida; order Apiales; family Apiaceae; genus Apium; species Apium graveolens. Next base: position 139,594,243 of record NC_133656.1, on the reverse strand, counting down.
TTGAGGGATCCGGCTCAGTGGTGTATTTTATATTCACAACAAGGTCGCAGTTTTGGTAAATGAATTGATTACTTACCCAACGTTCGGGAAGTAAGTCCATCTATTGAGTCGGCATAAGCAACATGGGCGCAGTGGGCGTCCATGATAGTGTAAGTGGCTCAGTGGGAGTCCATCAAATGCATAGGTGGCTGAGTGGCAGTCCAGCATAAGGTCCTAATTATGACCAGGGTGATGACCAGTGGGGAATTCGTCCATCTACTAGTAGAAAAGGTTACTAATGGGTATCTTTGCCTGATCAGCAAGATATCTAGTTTATGCCAAAATTCTTTTCCTTTCCAAAATTCATTGGATGTTTCAAACTCTGTTCATACTTTACATAACAGAGGTTCCAGGAAATGTTTTCGGGATATATATATGTGGATATATATATATCGGGACTAAATAAAGTATCTCATAACTTTTTCATTCAATAATATTTCAAAGATTGAATCCATTCAAGTCTTAACTTGTGGTCTCATCTATGGGATGTTTTTCTTAAAACTCTTTATACTTTGAACAGTGGTAGTTCAAGTAAGCTTTATAGATGATATAAGTGTAGTGAAGTATTTGGTAACTTCATTTCTTGTTTTTACTTATATCTAGTAAGTAATTATCTTACGCACGATAAAGATTCTATTAAGTATCCATTTAGATACTTATATTATTGTTATCACTATATATTATCTTGCGAGCTGTAAGGCTCACTCTTGTTTTATTTCTTCATCACACAACAACAGTTAGGAGAGATGGCCAGACTCCAGCAGACCCAGCGCAAGCGCGTGGGAAGCGCCCCGCGTCTTCCCGATGATGTTGTAGCTGCTATAGCTGCAGAGGTAGATCTATTGTAGATCCTACTATCTACTTTTGAGAATCAAATTATGTATAATTATAACTTGTGGCAGATAATGGCAATTAACTGTAAATTTATCAAGTAATCATTTTGGGTTGTAATAATTTTAAATTGTGGATTCAAAGACTTGTACTTATTTCAATTTCATCTCTGAGACTATAACGGGTTGTGGTGTGTGTTAGTGTGGGGTCACAGCATAAGGTTATTTTTATTAATTAAGTGAAGTGATATTGTGGAAAGAAAGACCGTGACAACCCGGATCCCCGACCCCGGATCTGGGGGTGTTACAGAAATGGTATCAGAGCTAAGCGTTATAAACCTCAGAGATGATGCGACGATATAATAATAAACTCACAAAGATAATAAGAACTCTTGCCAAGTTCATGGTCGGACTACTTAAAGTAGTGCTGACAGTTAAAACCCTTACGGGAACCCTTATAAGTATCATGATAGTAACTTAGCTCGTTTAATGTGTAGGCGCCTGAGATAGAGGACCCAGAGATGTTCGAGCGTGAGCATGATGAGGCATTGCTAGATGTTGAGGATCAGGAGGAGCCTGAGATGGAGGAGGATGAGGAGGACCCCCCAGAGGAGCCTGAGACGGAGGTCATTGCTGTTTCAGATGAGGAGGACCCCTCAGAGGAGTCAGAGACAGAGGTTATTGCTATTCCAGATGAGGAGGACCCGGATGAGGTCCCAGTAGCTGAGGAGCGTGTTGGATCTATGGTAGTGTATGCTGGTATCCCTTTACCCACACTTCCGGTGGTCAGAGCCCCTACCCCTCCACCACTATCTTGGATTCCTGATGATGACAGCTCAGAGACCCATACTTCCGAGCCTAGGCAGACCGAGGAGGCACCCTCAGCGGCTCCGGATTCACCACCTCTTGACCCTGCCCAGAGGCAGTCTTCGTTAGCTCATGGATATGTTCAGGATGTTCTGAGGACCCGAGTGGCTGTTGCCGAGGCCCAACTGGATGAGGCCAGGAGGGAGTTGGATGCAGAGAGGGCGGGTAGGCGTACCCGAGCTTATGAGACCAGGGCTTCTATACCCCGATCCTTGAGGAGGGAGCTTACGGGGATAGAGCTCACGTCCCGAGCGAGACTCAGATCTCTCCAGGGGGACAGGCATGGTAGGATCTCCAGGCGGCAGGCCGACTATATCTTCCGTCGTGCGATGGAAAGGGTTTGGGAGCTGACCCGCTCCGGTGTGTGATTCAGGATTGATGATGGAATAGTCTAGTTGTCTAGTTAGCCGAGGCCTTAGTAAGAGCCAATTTTCCGGGATAGTTGACTTGTATATAGCATCCCTTTTTCTGACTAGACAGATAGACTCGTGTGTATCACTTTTGGGACAGATGACTGTAGCACTGTTGTACTTTTGACCAGATCAAACTATGTATTTCTCACATTATGTATATATTTGTTTCCTTTCGGTTCAGTTCCATAGTGACGGGATCACTGTTTTATTATTATATTTACTGCACTTCGTATTAGAACTTTCTTAAAATAATAGAATTGCGATATACGTTCTCCCCATTATAAGAGCTGTGCAAGGCACAATGTTGTATATGATTGTGACCTAACGTTGAATTTTTCCCAATAATTGTTTTTATTATTATCAGAATCATGCCGCCAAGAAAGATTGGAACTAGGGCGAACCCTGGGTCTGAGGACCAGGGAAGCCATAATCAGGACAATAGAAACCAAGAACACAGTGAAGAGGAAGATGAGGATTATGTGGAACAGGATGACTCCCTGTATGAAAAGGAAGAGGAGACATATGATGTTGAGGGATTTGAGATAGAGGCTGAAGAAGGAGAAACCGAGGTTGAGCAACCAGTACCAAACCCAGGCATGGATCCCATGAGCCAGTTCATGCAACTCCTAAGACAGAATTTGGAACGTCAACCCAACCCACCCCCTCAAGGAAGTAACAATGTTGTGGCAAACTCTTTCAGGGCTTTTAAGTCCCTTAAGCCCCCTGAGTTCCACGGATCAGCCGACCCAGTTGAGGCAAGGGCATGGTTAAAGGAAATGGAGAAATCTTTTGAGATTTTGAGTACCGAGGAGGCACAGAAGACTGTATTTGCTACCTACCTTCTGAAAGGAGAAGCTAACTACTGGTGGGAGGCCAAGAAAAACATGGAGACAGGTGCTATTATAACCTGGGAGAGATTTAGTCAGTTGTTTCTGGGGAAGTATTTCCCGAGGTTTATGGAAAGCCAGATGGAGCTCAAGTTCTTGGAGCTAAAGCAGAATAACTTGTCTGTAGCAGAGTACGAGGCGAAATTTACTGAGTTATCAAGGTTTGTGCCGGAGTTTGTGAGCACCGAGGAAAAGAAAGCTAGGAGGTTTCAGCAGGGACTGAAACCGTGGATTCAGAATAGGGTGGCAATCCTTGAGCTTACGGACTATGCCACTCTGGTGCAAAAGGCAACGATTGTAGAAGTTGGAAGTGAACAGATGCAGAAGGAAAGAGAGGAGAAAGGAATAAAGAGGAAAAGTATGAGCACGGGTGGAGGTTCCGCAGGAAGGAGCTTCCCAACTAGATTTAATCGAGGAGCAGTGTCCCTGCCAGGAAGGAACACTGGGTTTAAGCGACCAATGAGTGTGAGTGTGAGCCAGGGCGGCCAGAAGTCAAGAATGTCCTATTCCAACCAGTCTCGACCCCCATTGCCAGCCTGTAACATATGTGGAAGGAATCACACGGGGGAGTGTAAAGAAAGGCCAGTAACCTGCTTTAAGTGCGGTCGGGAAGGCCACTATTCAACTAGGTGCCCATCATCAACCCCTGCCGTCGTTCCAACCACCAATTGTCATCGGTGTGGACGCCCGGGTCATTGGAAGAAGGAATGCCCAATGAACAAACCAGCAGCTTCGGGAGCAAGCAGGGCTGCTTCTAATAAGCCACCTACTGCGAGGACTTTCAACATGACAGTCCAGGATGCTATGAAAGATTCAGATGTGATAGCAGGTACCCTTTCTCTAAATTCAGTCAGTGCAAATGTTTTATTTGATTCGGGAGCAACTAAATCTTTTATATCAAAGGACTTTGCGCGTAAGTTAAGACTTAAGGCTAAACCCTTGATAGAACCCTTACAAGTAGAAATAGCCAATCATGAAATTATTCCTGTTAACCAGATTCACCCCGCCTGTGAGATAGGCATAGGGGAGCAATCTTTCCGTGTTAATCTGATTCCTTTTAAATTAGGGGAGTTTGATGTGATTTTGGGAATGGACTGGCTATCTAGCAACGATGCTCAGATAGACTGTAAAGGGAAGAAAGTTAAGTTAAATATCCCCGGGAAGAAAGAAGTTATATTTAGAGGAAAGAGGCAGACGCAGAAATTTTTGACTATGGCCCAGGCCAAAAGGATGCTACGAAAAGGAAGTGAGGCCTACCTAGCCTATGTGGTGGACACGCAGAAGGAGGTGCCCAACTTACAAGATATTCCAGTAGTCAACGAATTTGAAGATGTATTCCCACAAGACCTTCCGGGATTACCACCCGATAGAGTGATTGAATTTGCTATTGAGTTGGCCCCAGGGACGGCGCCAGTTTCAAAAGCACCTTACCGGTTAGCCCCGTTAGAAATGAAGGAATTAGCTATCCAATTGCAGGAACTCTTGGATAAGGGTATGATAAGACCCAGTGTGTCCCCGTGGGGAGCACCAGTTTTATTTGTTAAGAAGAAAGATGGGAGCATGAGGTTGTGCATAGACTATCGAGAGTTGAACAAGCTAACCATAAAGAACCGGTACCCATTACCTAGAATAGACGATCTGTTCGACCAGCTAAAGGATGCTGTTTATTTTTCCAAGATCGACCTGAGAACTGGATATCACCAACTAAAGATTAAACCCGAAGATATTTCCAAGACAGCGTTCCGTACCAGGTATGGGCATTATGAGTTCTTGGTAATGTCCTTTGGATTAACCAACGCCCCAGCGGCTTTCATGGATTTAATGAATAGAGTATTTAAGAAGTACTTGGACAAGTATGTGATAGTTTTTATCGATGATATTTTGATCTACTCAAGGACTGAGGCAGAACATGCAGAGCATTTGAGGATAGCTCTAGGAATACTCAGAGAGGAGCAGTTATATGCCAAATTCTCGAAGTGTGAATTCTGGCGGAATGAAGTACAGTTTTTAGGACATGTGATTAATAAAGAAGGAGTATTGGTCGACCCCTCCAAGATAGAGGCGGTCTCAAATTGGGAAAGGCCAACCACACCCACAGAGGTAAGGAGTTTCATAGGATTGGCCGGCTACTATCGTAGATTTGTACAGAACTTTGCGAAGATCGCAGCCCCTTTGACACGACTTACTCGTAAGACAGAGAAGTTTGAATGGACGGAGAAATGCGAGAACAGTTTTCAGGAATTAAAGAAGAGGTTGATAACGGCTCCGGTATTGGCATTGCCGGACGGAAAAGGAGATTTTGTGATATATAGTGACGCGTCGCACAAAGGATTAGGATGTGTGCTTATGCAGCACGGTAAAGTTATCGCGTATGCGTCGAGACAACTGAAGGAATACGAGGTTAGATATCCTACTCATGACCTTGAGCTCGCGGCAATAGTATTTGCTTTAAAAATTTGGAGGCACTACTTGTATGGAGAGAAGTGCGAGATTTTCACAGACCATAAGAGCCTCAAGTACATATTTACGCAGAAAGAGCTCAACATGCGCCAGAGGAGATGGTTAGAACTAATCAAGGACTATGATTGTGAGATTCTCTATCATCCAGGGAAAGCCAATGTGGTGGCTGATGCCCTTAGTAGAAAGGAAAGACTCCGAATGATAACGACTTCGGAAGAGTTGATAAGGGATTTTGAGAAAATGGAAATAGAGGTAAAGGTAACCGGAACCGGAACTGAAAAGCTTTTTGAGATCTCAATGCAGCCAGAGTTATTGGAAAAAATCAGATTGTGCCAGGAGAAAATAATGAATGAAGGCAGAAAGTCAATGACTGGAGAGGAGATCCATACTGAAAAAGATGATAAGGGGATAATGAGGTACTCCTACCGAATTTGGGTTCCGAATGTTCAAGAACTTAAAAATGAGATTTTGGACGAAAGCCATAGTTCGAGGTATTCCATTCACCCGGGAAGTACCAAGATGTATAGGGATTTGAAGGAATATTACTGGTGGCCCAACATGAAGAGGGACGTAGCAGAATGGGTAAACAAGTGTTTGACTTGCCAAAGAGTAAAGGCAGAGCACCAGAGACCCAGTGGACTTTTGCGACCCCTGGAGATTCCCGAATGGAAATGGGAACAGATAGCGATGGATTTTGTTGTAGGCTTGCCAAGGACGAAAGCCAATCACAATGCCATTTGGGTAATTATAGACCGACTGACAAAGTCAGCTCATTTCATTCCTATCAATGAGAGATACACAGTCGATAGACTGGTGGACATTTACCTTAAGGAAATAGTAACGCGACATGGAGTCCCAGCGTCCATTGTCTCAGACCGAGACCCAAGGTTCAACTCCAGATTTTGGAGGAGCTTTCAGGAATGTGCGGGGACCAAGTTAAATATGAGTACCGCGTACCATCCCCAGACGGATGGACAGAGTGAAAGGACCATCCAGACACTAGAGGATATGTTGAGAGTCTGTGCAATAGACCTTAAAGGAAGTTGGGATGATCACTTGCCGTTGATCGAGTTTTCTTATAACAATAGCTTTCATGCTAGCATCGGAATGCCGCCTTATGAGGCCCTGTACGGAAGAAGGTGTCGATCTCCCTTATACTGGGATGAAGTAGGAGAGCGGAAGATGCTCGGACCCGAAGTGGTCCAAAGGACCAAAGATATAGTGGATCTTATCAGAGGGCGACTTGTAGCAGCCCAAGACAGACAAAAGAAATATGCAGACCTAGCCCGAAAGGACAAGGAATATGAAGTAGGGGACTTAGTATTGCTGAAAGTATCCCCTTGGAAGGGATTAATGAGGTTCGGAAAGAAGGGAAAACTAAGCCCAAGATACATTGGACCTTTTGAGATATTAAGACGGATTGGAAAGTTAGCTTACGAGCTAGCCCTACCCCCTAATTTGCAACAAGTTCATAATGTGTTCCATGTGTCAATGCTAAGGAGGTATCATCGGGATGCCAGGCACATAGTGGAGTACGAGCAGGTGGATATGCAGCCAGATCTAACTTACGTGGAGAAGCCAGTAAGGATCATAGATAAGAAGGAGCAGGTGCTTCGGAACAAGGTGATCAAGCTAGTCAGAGTACTATGGCAGAATCATAATGCGGAAGAATCGACTTGGGAACTAGAGAGCGCAATGCTAGAAAAGTACCCCCATTTGTTTTCTGTTTGATTCCGGGACGGAATCCTTTTAAGGAGGGGAGACTGTAATAACCCCAAAAATTTTCAACTTTTTGTAACCCTTGTGAATAGTGTTTTAGCTGAATGAGAAAACTTTTCACGCCACACTATGTAGGGGTTCTGTTATGGATATTCTGGGATTTTATTAGTACTCTATGAAGTATATAAGTGTATGTAAATATCGTCAGAATCCAATTCCGAACACTTTGGTTTTTCCCGGAAATCCACAAGATACGGAGAGAATTGAGTATAAGGTAACAGGATAAAAAGGATTTAAATTTAAGGATTATATAGAGGATCATAAAAAAGGAATATAATGTATTGAGAAAGGTTAAGGGAACCTAAGTAATAAGATCCCGGGTATGATCCTTCAAACGATAAACGAGAACGAAAGTTAAGCGAACCGTATAACAGATCAGCGGTCATTAGGCAAACGATTAGGAAGTTAATCAAAGGGATTAATGGGAATGATGTCATCCAACCAATAGAAAGAAGACAAGGAAGGAAGGATGACATCATGAGGATGAGGTAAGCATGACATGGGAAGGAAGGAGGTGTGGTTGAATAAGAACCACACAAATTCAAGGGCAAGGTAGTAATTTGCTAAATCAAATACAAATCAAGTCAACCAAGCTAGCAAAATCATTTCATCAAAAATCAAAAACAACCAAGGCATTTGTTCTTCACCTTGCTCTCGGCTTTTACACATTTTCAAGGCTAGATTTTTCAAAAATCAAGATCCAAGCATCCTAAATTGGTAAGAAAATTCCCTAATCATCTTTATGCTTAGTTATGGCTATATCATGAGTTTAAGCCATTAATTCTTTCTCTAACTTCTTCATTTAATCAAAGAAGAAGACAATGAATAGTGTTTTCAAGTTTTTAACTTGAACTTTTTCTTGTTTTTCTTGAAGATCCAAGCTTTCCTAAGGCTTCTCAAAGCTTCTTAAGGCTTCCTAGCTCCACCCACCACTTCAAGGAAGGTATACCATTTCCAAACCCTAGGTTCATATATATTATAAGGTGATTTTGATGAGTGGGATGCTATTGTAGTTGTTGTTATGATTTAGAGTTTGAGATTTGGTATGGTAGTGTAATGGAATGGTAATTTTGTGGTTTTGATTTTAAGGAACTTAAGTATGATTAAAGTTAGGTTTAAGCATATGTATGAATGATTAAAATTGAATTGGTTGGGATTGTTATGATGTGATAAGGATGGATGTTTGTTGTGTGTTGGATTTGAGGATGGTTTGGGTTGATTGTGGATGGTTTAAAAATTTGGAAATCGCGTAAACATAGCCGTCGTAACGTCCGATTTTCTTTGGACTGTTTTTGTGCATAGCATTAGGACCCGAGAACCCCCTGCTAGATTATGACCACTGCCATGTTTAGATATCTCATGTTACGAGCTTCGTTTTGATATGTAGTTCGTTCGATTCCGATGCACGGTTTAGGAGAAACGACCGTTTCAAGTAACGGCGTTTCGCGAACGAAACTTTTTCCCTCGCCTTACTTTGAAACATAGGTTAAAGACCAAAAAGGGTTAATTAATGTGTGAAACATTTATGGTAAGTGTGTTAGGCAGTTGGTAAGTCATTCGCGAAGGAATCGCTTTAAAACTCGTAAAGGTTAAATTATTAAAAATGGCGGAGCCGAGGGTACCCGAGTGACTTAAGCGAATCGGTGAGCGCCAAACAAGCGTTAGAGTCTAAGTTAGTTAAAGTATAGGTTTACAAGTGATTTTGGTTTAATTCCAACTTACTTGTTGTTTATAGGTGATCAGACTCGTCCCGAGCCTTTCTCACCCCCAAGTCGCTCAGGCAAGTATTCTATCCGTTATACTGTTGTTGTGATGAATATATGTATTTGCATTATCTTGCGATAGATGCATGTTGGATAATTAGCAAATGATGCGATATATTGTAGCATGTGATATAGTATGTATGCATGCCTGTTTCATATTCTTGGAATATATATCTGTTGGTTCAGTTGATAATACCTATGCTAGAGGATAGCGGTAACTTGCATATACCCTTAGTATAGGGACCCAAAGGTGAACATATTTCCAAACCGGGAGTCGATGTTCCCGAGTATATTATATATATATATATATATATATATTATATATATATATATGGTTATAGTTTTTTTAAACTATGGATCGAATAAGGTTTATTCGATAACTTTAACTTTATTTTATTATTGAATATTATTTCGAATATTATTCGAAGGCGTATGACTCCTTTTATTATTTATTGAATATTATTTGAATATTCATTTGAGGATGTATGACTCCTTTATTTTATTTAATGAATATTATTTATACTATTCATTCGAGGTATTATGACTCAGCTTATTTTATTTATTGAGCATTATTTGAATATACATTTGAGGATCTATGACTCCGATTATTTGCTGAAATATATTCTTTATTTTATTAAAGAATAAGATGTCAATAATCAAACTTATTTTCGATTATTCAAATAAAGATAATACTTTCATATAAGTATATCTTTGGTTATTTAATACTCGTTTCAAGTATAAGTTTTAAAACTTCTACTTCAATTATTTTTATAAAGATTATTCTTTATGGGAATATTATTTAATTAATAATATTCAGTCATTTTCTAAATATTCTGGGGACTGATTTACTTCATTAAATCAGCTTTACTCCAAACACTCTATAAAGTGTTTTCGAGTCTTCAAAATGATTTTTAAAAGATAGAGCGGATCCCAAAACTCATTTTTATATTTAAGATCTTCCTTTTAAGGGGATTTAAATACTCGTTCAAAACTTGAGGGATCCGGCTCAGTGGTGTATTTTATATTCGCAACAAGGTCGCAGTTTGGTAAATGAATTGATTACTTACCCAACGTTCGGGAAGTAAGTCCATCTATTGAGTCGGCATAAGCAACATGGGCGCAGTGGGCGTCCATGATAGTGTAAGTGGCTCAGTGGGAGTCCATCAAATGCATAGGTGGCTGAGTGGCAGTCCAGCATAAGGTCCTAATTATGACCAGGGTGATGACCAGTGGGGAATTCGTCCATCTACTAGTAGAAAAGGTTACTAATGGGTATCTTTGCCTGATCAGCAAGATATCTAGTTTATGCCAAAATTCTTTTCCTTTCCAAAATTCATTGGATGTTTCAAACTCTGTTCATACTTTACATAACAGAGGTTCCAGGAAATGTTTTCGGGATATATATATGTGGATATATATATATCGGGACTAAATAAAGTATCTCATAACTTTTTCATTCAATAATATTTCAAAGATTGAATCCATTCAAGTCTTAACTTGTGGTCTCATCTATGGGATGTTTTTCTTAAAACTCTTTATACTTTGAACAGTGGTAGTTCAAGTAAGCTTTATAGATGATATAAGTGTAGTGAAGTATTTGGTAACTTCATTTCTTGTTTTTACTTATATCTAGTAAGTAATTATCTTACGCACGATAAAGATTCTATTAAGTATCCATTTAGATACTTATATTATTGTTATCACTATATATTATCTTGCGAGCTGTAAGGCTCACTCTTGTTTTATTTCTTCATCACACAACAACAGTTAGGAGAGATGGCCAGACTCCAGCAGACCCAGCGCAAGCGCGTGGGAAGCGCCCCGCGTCTTCCCGATGATGTTGTAGCTGCTATAGCTGCAGAGGTAGATCTATTGTAGATCCTACTATCTACTTTTGAGAATCAAATTATGTATAATTATAACTTGTGGCAGATAATGGCAATTAACTGTAAATTTATCAAGTAATCATTTTGGGTTGTAATAATTTTAAATTGTGGATTCAAAGACTTGTACTTATTTCAATTTCATCTCTGAGACTATAACGGGTTGTGGTGTGTGTTAGTGTGGGGTCACAGCATAAGGTTATTTTTATTAATTAAGTGAAGTGATATTGTGGAAAGAAAGACCGTGACAACCCGGATCCCCGACCCCGGATCTGGGGGTGTTACAATTTACTTTGAACGCCTGATCCGGATGCTTAGCAAAAATTTCCACAGCTCAATGTGGAAACACGATTTTGACAATGAACGGTCCTGACCACCTTGACTTAAACTTTCCTGGAAAAAATCGAAGACACGTGTTGAATAATAGAACTTGTTGACCAGGAAAAAATGACTTGTGCACTAACCTCCTATCATGCCATCTCTTGATCTTCTCCTTGTATAATTTATTATTCTCATAAGCCTGTAGTCGGAACTCGTCGAGTTCATTAAGTTGAAGCATTTTCTTCTCTCCAGCAGCTGCCATGTCAAGATTCAGTTTCTTCAAAGCCCAATACGCTTTATGATTTAACTCCGCAGGCAAATGACACGCCTTATCATATACCATCTGGAAAGAAGACATGCCTAGAGGAGTCTTGAATGTGTTCTGTAGGCCCAAACAGCTTCCTCGAGCTTCAAAGACCAATCTTTCCCTGACGGAATCATAACTTTCTCCAAGATTCGCTTGATCTCTCGATTAAAGACTTCAGCTTGCCCATTAGTTTGAGGGTGATAAGCTGTGGCCACACGATGATTCATATGATACTTTTCCATCAATGCAGTGAACTTGTGCTTGCAGAAATGCGATCCCTAATCACTGATTATGACCCTTGAAGTACCGAAACGTGTGAATATCTGCTTATGAAGAAAATTTATCACCACCTTAGCATCGTTGGTTGGCAAAGCTTTAACTTCAACCCATTTAGACACATAATCCACTGCCAAAAGAATATATTGATTATTGCATGACGAGACAAATAGCCCCATAAAGTCGATTCCCCAAACATCGAAAATCTCAACTTCGAGAAACACATTAAGAGGCATCTCATCCCTCTTGGACATATTTCCAACTCATTGGCAGCGATCACATCTTAACACGAACTGATGAGCATCTTTAAACAAAGTAGGCCAAAAAATCCTGCTTGAAGAAAATGGGCAGCTGTCTTCTCTCCACCATAATGACCACCATACACAGTGGCATGATAATCTCGCAAAATACCCTTCGTCTCACTATACGGAATGCATCTCCTGATAATTTGATATGCTCCCTGTCTGAACAAGAACGGCTCATTCCATCGATACCACTTCACCTCATGTAGAAACTTCTTCCTTTGAGCATAAGAGAGTTCTAGGGAATGACATTACTCACAAGATAGTTCACAATATCTTCAAACCATGGTTCGTCTTCTTGCACCGCAAAAAGTTGCTTATCGGGAAAAGATTCATTGATTAACGTCTTATCGTGTGAAGCTTTACCTTGATCTTCCAGTCATGAGAGATGATCCGCTACCTGATTTTATGTACCTATCATGTCCTTGATTTCCTGATCGAATTTCTGAAGCAATAGAATCCATCGAATCAAGCGAGGTTTTGAAATTTTCTTCAAGACGAAGTATCGAATAACAGCATGATCAGTAAAACCTGTCACTTTTATCCCAAGCAAATAAGATCAAAATTTCTCGAAACCATAGACAATCGCCAAAAGCTCATTCTCAGTAGTAGTGTAATTCAGCTGAGCGCCATTAAGGGTTTTACTAGCATAGTAAACCACATGGAATATGTTCTTCGTCCTCTGGCCAAGAACAACTCTAACTGTAAAATCACTAGCATCACACATCACATATCATCTCGAAGGGCTCATTCCAATCAAATACAGTAATAACAGGTGCTATAGTCAAACTCTTTTTCAAGCTCTTAAAAGCAGCTAGATATTTTTCATCGAATTTGAAGGGAACATCCTTCTCCAACATATTGCACAAGGGTTTAGAGATTTAGGAGAAGTCTTTGATGAATCGCTGATAAAAACTCGCATGACCAAGAAAACTGCGGATTCTTTTAACTGAGATTGGTGGAGGAAGATTTTCAATAACCTCCACCTTGGCCTTATCCACTTCCAGACCCTTGCTAGAGACCTTGTGCTCAAGAATGATACCCTGTTGCACCATGAAGTGACATTTTTCCCAGTTGAGAACTTGATTGGTCTCAACACATCTTTTCAGCACTAAACCAAGATTATGCAAGCACTCCCCGAACACAGAGAAGTCATCCATGAACACCTCCACATTAGTACCAATAATATCTGGGAATATGACCATCATGCATATCTGAAAAGTCACAGATGCACCACAACGTCCGAAAGAAACTCGACGGAAAACGAAAGTGTCAAAAGGACAAGTAAACGTGGTCTTCTCCTGATCTTCTGGGGTAATGTAAATCTGATTATAGCCCGAGTACCCATCCAGAAGACAATAATAATCATGACCAACCAACCTGTTAAGCATTTAATCAATGAATGGAAGTGAGAAGTGATCCTTCCTGGTGGCTTTATTCAGCTTTCGATAGTCCATGCATACTCTCCACCATGTGACTGTCCGAGTAGGAATGAGCTCGTTCTTCTCATTAGCAACAACTGTAACGCCTCCTTTCTTAGGCACACACTGCATCGGGCTTACCCATTAACTGTCAGAAATCGGATAGGTGATCCCTGTTACCAGCCATTTAAGATTTTTCTTCTTCACAACCTCTTTCATGATAGGATTGAGTCTTTTATGTTGTTCAACTGTAGGCTTACTTCCTTCCTCAAGCAGAATTTTATGCATGCAATAAGAAGGGTTGATTCCCTTGATATCTGCCATAGTCCATCCAATTATTGATTTAAACTCTCTCAGAATTCTCAAAAGCTTGTCTTCGTCACTACCTGAAAGGTCAGATATAATAATAACAGGAAAAGTAGATGTATCGCCTAAAAAAGCATACCTCAAATGATCAGGCAGTGGTTTGAGCTCAAGTGGGAGCTTCCTCAATAGATGGTTTGAGACGCTCCTGAGAATTCTTCAACTCTGCTAATCCAAGAGACTCGAATGGAAAATCCAAACTCTTTTTCCATGGAGAAGCATTCAAATACTGCAGCTGCTCTGCCCCTCTTCATCTTCACTATCAGATTCCACTATGAAGGCTCTCTCTAAGGCATCAGTCCTTAGCATTTGATCAAGCTCCGAAGTCACTACAAAGTCGACCAACTCTACTTTCAAGCACTCCTCTTCATCAATAGAAAATTTCATTGCATTGAAGACATCAAAAGTCAAGTCCTGACCCTGAACCCTCATAGTAAGTTCACCCTTCTATACATCGATCAGAGTTCAGCCTGTAGCTAAGAATGATCTTCCCAAGAGAATGGGAATCTTCTTATCTTCCTCGAAGTCCAGAATGACAAAATCAGCAGGGAAGATGAGTTTATCCACCTTAACCAAGACAACCTCCACTACTCCTCATGGATAAGTGATGGAACGATCAGTCAGTTGCAAGGACATGTTTACCGGTTTTGGATCAGGAAGACCAAGTTTCTTGAAAACGGACAATGGCATCAGATTGATGCTAGCTCCCAAGTCACACAAAATCTTTTCGAAAGATAGATTTCCAATGGTAAACGGTATTGTGAAGCTTCCTGGATCTTTAAGTTTAGGAGGAAGTTCCTGTTGCAGCACAACACTGCACTCTTCCGTTAGAGCAACGGTTTCCAACTCCTCGAGTTTTAGCTTCCAAGATAGATAACCCTTCATGAACTTATCATAGCTTGGTATCTGTTCTAGAGTTTCCGAAAAAGGTATGTTAATGTGCAACTTCTTAAAAACTTCCAAAAACTTTGCAAACTGCTTGTCGAACTTCTCCCTCTGAAGCCTTTTAGGATATGGAGGAGGAGGGTAGACTTGTTTATCCCCTGTATTTTGTTCAGGAGGAGTGTTTTCAACAGATTTCTTCTTCGGTTCTGCTTCGTCACCTTTCTGTACAACTGAATCAGCCAAAATTTAATTTCTGAAATTGGGGAGGGTGCGGGCGCACTGCTATAGAGCGGGGGCGTGCTCTCTTTCTGGAATTTTTTTTCAGAATCTTCGTTGTGATGATTTTGGGGGCTCGTGACCTTTCTTGACCTCAGGGGGATTGCCTTAAGCTGTTCTTTGACTTCTCTCTTGCCTGGATTAGCCTCTGTGTCACTTGGAAGAGTTCCTTGAGGTCGGTTCAATAGGGCGTTAGCAATTTGTCCTATTTGATTCGCTATAGTCTTGATCGAAACTGCTTGGCTCTTGCACATAAGCCTCAACTCCTCTAATTCAGATTTTCATTAGAAGATTGACCGGCACCTCCATGAGATTGTTGTTGCATTCCCTGTGGCTGAAATTGCTGCCTTGGTGTATACTATTGTTGAAAACCAGGAGGATTGAATTGCTTGTTTCCAAACTGTTGGTATGGTTGTTGTGACTGTTGCACACCACCCTGATTATTGCTCCAGCTGAAGTTAGGATGATTGCGGTTGTTAGGATGATAAGTAGCAGGAACAGGTTGTTGCGATCTTTAAAAGTTGCTCACAAACTGAGCTGATTCATAGCACATTGCTCTGTCGCATGTGATCTTACACAAAGCTCACAAACACTCATTATCTGTTGAACACCATAGTTGGTCAGAGAATCGACCTTCATAGTTAACGCCTTTAGCTGAGCAGCGATAGCCGTAACTGTATCCACCTCCAGAATTCCTGCTACCTTGCCTTGTGGTAGTCTCTGAGTTGGATTCTGATATTCATTCACAGCCATCATCTTAATCAGCTCATAAGCTTCCTCATAGCTCTTAGCCCATAAGGCTCCGCCTGATGTTGCATCGAGCATAGGTCTTGATTGTGCTCCCAGACCATTATAAAAGTAACTGATCACCATCCAGTCAGGCATTCCATGATGAGGACACTTCCAAAGTATCTCCTTATAGCGCTCCCAAGCTTCACATAAAGATTCACCATATTGTTGCGCGAACTGAGTAAGAGCATTCCTGATTGTAGCTGTCTTTGTCATAGGGAAGAATTTAGTAAAAAAATATGAGCAAGATCCTCCCATGTCGCAATAGAACCTGGTAGTAGAGAGTGCAACCAGCTCTTAGCTCTATCCCTCAGAGAGAATAGGAAAAATCTCAGTTTCACAGTATCTTCCGAAACATTATTGAACTTGAAAAGTGTCGCAGATTTTCGATAAAATCCCTAATGTGCATATTGGGATCTTCCGTTGGAGCACCCCCAAACTGGACTGAACTCTGCACTATCTGAATTATGCCAGGCTTGATCTCAAAGGTATTAGCTGCAATAGTTGGCCTGACAATGCTAGATTGAATGTCATTGATCTTTGGTTAAGAATAATCCATCAATGCTTTTGTTGCTGCTACTTGGTTCTCCCATTGCAATGATTACTTCTTCAACTTTTTCAACTTCTTCAAAAACTTCTTTTTCCAAATCTTCAACTTCCTTATCCCCAATTGTTTCCTTACGAGACTGAGAATGTGTTCGCATACAAGCTCTCTAGAGTACCTGAAACACACTAACAAATAAACCTTGTAAGATAAAGAATCCAAGTCAATGAACTTTAACGACCACTGATGAAAAGCACATAAACTAAATTTAACATTGATCCCCGACAGCGGTGCCAAAAACTTGTTCGCAGAAAAATACACGTGAAAAATGCACACAAGCGTACGCGATCACAAGTAGTATAAGATTTAAGTCAAGTTCGTTCCCACAGAGATTGGTTTAGGTTAAGTTCAGATTATGCACTTATGCAACAATGTATGATTATCGTTCAAAACTAAGACAAGTAACAAATTCGAGTTAATTAACTACTTAAGAGATTATACTAGCACGCATTAAATAAGAGATTAAAAGTGAATTACTTATATGAGAATAAAATATGGGATTCTAACTTCAATAAATACTTCATTCAAAGTTTATGTCTTTATCAATAGTATGCAATGGTGATGATAACTAATCAGATAACACGAAATTAGTATACGTTATCTTTCGATATATGTATACCCTACTACTGAGCATCCACAATCAAGATAGAAGCCAAATAGACACCAATTATGCTTAGACCCTATATGTCTATAAGATTTGAAAACATAACGGTTTAAGAACAAGTTATCTATTATGATTACATAGGGTGTGTAAGATGGTTAAAATTACACCACGAATCATGCATGTCAATTCATACATAAACCTATGCTAGCATGGCAAGTTCTAAACCACTATATTCAGTGTCGCTTCAATAGAGATTAACAAACAATCTTAGATATTAGCTACGCATCAAAAACGAATAAGCACAACCAAACTAGGAATCATTAATCACCACACACTAAGATTTTAAACAATCAATTATTGAAATCCATAAATAAATCCGCTAGAACCCCATGACAACGATTAGTTCATGATCGAACGCATCATCACCATGGGTTCCAATGAAAATATGGTAATAAATAAGTTTAAAATACTACGTAAGAATATATAAAGTACTAGGGTTTAGAACAAGAATAAAACAAGCATTCAAAAGTATCACCTAAATCGAATAATACAAAAGAATGAACTAATATTTTCTTTTCCTAGACATCTCATGCGCTCTAGGTTTTCTTAATGTTCTCCCTGGGTTCCTTATTATTAAAAACATATTATTTTCATTATATATAAGCCCCTGGATCACCTGGACTCTTCAAATCACCAAATCAAAGTAGAAACAGAATTCTGCAGTAGAATTATGGCGCGGGGCGCGCGGCTTCCTAGCCCGGGCCGCTTCTTCCCTGGAAAACATGGCGCGGGCGCGCTCCTTCATGGCGCGGGCGCGCCTGCTTTCTGGAAAAATTCTGCAGCTTCTTGCTTTGGCACTCCAATCTTTGTGCAATCTTCCGCAATTCCATTCCTGACCTCTTATTAGCATAAAATCAATGTAAAGCTCAATTTCACCTCCGACTAATGCCTTCAACGAATCAACACAAAAACACATCAAAAATACAAATACTTGAGTCCAAACCACCAACTTAAGCGATATGAAGCTTTTCCAAGTGGATATAAATTCCACTTATCACTACTCAAACTTACCAATCACTTCTAGCAACACCCCTCTGAAGAAAAATATCAAACCTACCCTTCATTTAAGCCATCAATCAAAACTCATTACAAGGCTGTTGGGAGGAAAACCAAAGAAACTACAAGTTGAAGAAAGGGCTATCTGGAATTGCTATGATCAGACTGATTTTCTACCATTAAACTGGTGCATTATAGATGATGACTACTTTCAACAACCAGCTGAAGAAATAGTCAGTCTGGGTTGTATCTTATCTAGAAGTCAAAATATATATTACCAGGATGGTACCTTCACACTACTTGGCATTAACTTAATGGATACACTTTCAGCCACAGAATTTAAAAGAGTGATTAGCTTGATGAAGGATAAGGAGACAATTACAAGGGCTTGGAAGGCTGCGTTGTGTGTATGGATAAGAGAAAGGGATGAAAGAAATGCAAGAGAAAAGGCTGAAAAGGAAGAAAAAGATAGAAAATATGCAGAAAAATTGCAAGACTTGAATAAAGATCAAATGAGCTCAAGGCAAAGGGGATGAGCAGAATTTCTAAGGATGGACACTTTCTCAACATAAAAGTTGGTAGATTCTCAAGATTTAGAGTTGGTTACTTGAATGGTTATTCATTGAATGAGTGGCTCAAGCTTGTGGAAGCTCTAATAGGAACTAAAATCATGGAGGAGGTCGAAGTGCTAGTAAATTATGAGGACCTTATTAGAAAGGAGCCAGGCTATGAGGATTTCATGTAATGAATGTACTTATCAAACTCATGCAATTACTCAATGTATAAAAGTTGTACTTGTATTTCTGTCAATTTTTATGTAATCTTTTATTGTTCATTGCAACTTGGGGTTAGTCTTGTTATTAGGCATGAATTTATGATAAGCAATCTTCTCACAAATTGGGGGAGGTTGTTGTGCAAATCATGCCTGTACTATAACAAGACTAAGTCAGATTGACAACCCTAATATTTAGTTGTATGATAGTCTAAATCTGTATTGTATTAGTTGAGTTTGTAAAAATGTCAAAGATCATACTGGAAATTTTTTGGTAAACAGTCTCAAGCCTAAGAATAAACTCTGGAAGAAGATCAACAAGATCATGCCAGAGAAAAGGTGAAGAAACTTGGAGTTGAATAAATATGTTTTAGGAAAAATGGTTTAAGTCAAGATATCTACAAGTCACATATCAAGTCATATAAAGAAGTTATTCGAGAACTCTAGAATGACTTATCGAGAAGTCCAAAATAGCTTATAGAGAAGTCTCAGATATATCGACAAGCCAAATGAAGACATGAAGATTGGATATATCGACAAGTCAAATTATCATTTAGGTCTCAGAGATATCTACAAGTCAGAATGTATATAGAGATCTCTGAGATATCGATAAGTCATTTATGCATTAGAGAACTCACAGATATCGACAAGTCAAAATGAAGATATAAGATTGGAGATATCGACAAGTCAATTTTCTCATTAGAGATCTCAGAGATATCGACAAGTCAAAATGCCTATAGAGATCTCAGGATATCGACAAGTCATTTCTACATGCAGAGTTTTGGAGATCTCGACAAGCCAAGTTCACTTATAGAGAACTCAGAGACCTCGACAAGTCAAAGACACATATAGAGAACTAAGAGATCTCGATAAACCATTATACTTATCGAGATGTCAGTTCTCTATGCAACAAATTGGGGATCTCGATATGAAACTCAAGTACAGAATGTAGACAATTTAAATATTTAAGATTATCAATCAACAAACGATCTAATCACTTAGATTGAAAAGTCTACAAAAGCAGCTTGAAGAGTGCAAGATCAAAGGCCAAGATTAACAGACAAAGGAAGTCACAGATCTATAAGATATGCAAAGATTTACTAAACCAGAAATGAAAAGCTTTAGAGATAACTTAAATTTGGGTTTAGTACATTGTATTATATGTTGTGTAAACCTGTGTTTTACTAATCTATAAAGTAAACATTGGTCCTTTGTTTTAGTTGTAAAAATATATCTAGTTTTGTTATACTCTCTCAAGGAAGAAGCTGAGTTTGTTACTTACAAAGAACCCAAGATTTGTAGCAAAACACTAGCTTGATTTTAATACAAAATTAAGTGAGTTTTGAAATATTGTGTGCATATTCTATTTCAGCTAACATAATATTACTGTATTTCAAATCTGCTTTATTAACCTAGTAACAAACATTCAAAAAGCCTTAAAAATATCCAAAACACATTCACCCCATGTGTTGTATTCATTACCTAACAATACATTTACTTGAAAGAATAGATGTTAATCAAATAGGCATTTGTAAACAAGTGTCCAGAATTCTATTTGGATCACTAAATCAAAGAATCAGGTAAAGTTAAGTCTAAATATCACTGACTTCATGTTGGAGAAATTTAAAACTTACCTTTATCCAATGCCTAATAGGGAAGCAGTGCAATATCTAGTACAGCTATGGCCTCTGGTCCTTTAGAAGTAATGGGTGGAGAAGAGATTACAGCAGAAATAGTTACCTCAGTTATATTATGCCTCAAAGATTGGAAGATAGTTGAGAGGCACTTCATTATTGAGGTTGTTCCTGCTCAAATATGCAAGAACTCTCTTTTCTTGAACCCAACAAGTAAGCTTATTGTTTGGGTTCTCAATTACAAGGTCCCAAAAATGAAGTTAGCTAACATCATCAAAAATCTAGCATAATATTATATTTATGAACATTTCTTAATATCCCTAATTTATACCCTAACTCTAGCATGCCATAGTTACTAAAGTTAAAATACTTGTCAGTCAAGAGCATGTAAAGCTGTAATAGCGAGAGGTGATAGCATCAAAATTGCTAATTTT